>NC_085050.1:73173988-73474288 GCF_963662255.1 Cinclus cinclus | reverse complement strand
GGCCGGAGTGTGAACGAGCACACAGAAGAAGGGGAGAGCCTCCTTTGTTTGGCCTGCTCAGCAGGATACTATGAGCTCGCACAGGTTGGTTTCCTGGCTGTCTGTAGTCTGCGTGTGTGTTGTACAGAAAGAAATGTGAAAGGGATGTGCTGCCATTTTGAGTCCCGGGAAGGGGGGTGTTAGGGGAGTGAGAAATGGCAGTTCGTGAGTGTCACACATAGCCTGAATGTTGCTAATGCACTCTTGGTGCCTGTTTTCTGCAAGGGTTGCTCACGCACGCTGCAGTGCCCGTGGGGGTTGGTAGTGCAGAGGCACGGTTTGTCCCTCCCCTGGTGTTGATCCCTGTCTCTCGGCAGGTTCTCCTGGCAATGCATGCCAATGTGGAGGACCGGGGAATCAAAGGAGACATCACGCCTCTAATGGCTGCCGCCAATGGCGGGCACGTCAAAATTGTCAAGCTGCTGCTAGCTCACGGTGCTGATGTGAACGCACAGTCATCCACAGGTAAAGAGGGTGTTGGGAATGACTGCAGAGCTGGGATTTGTGCTGTCCTGGGAACTTGGTGTGGAAGCTGGGGAGCAATGGGTCTCAGCCCAGCAAGGCAGAATGCTTCCTTGTGGTTTTGCCGCTTACATTCTCTTTTCAAAGTGATGCTCTGAAATATTGTTGGAGGCAGATAAAATACTATGGAGACATGGAAGAGTGGTTAAGGTCCATTAGTAACTGGAAGGTGTTGGAGTACGTAGGATTTGTAGTCACATTTTAAGCACAGTTGGGTAAGTTTGCGTGTACACAGAAAAGTTACTTGGTGGCAGGTCAGGGAACCCAAGGGGAAAACAGGAAGCATGAGAAGATGGCACCCCTTTCCCCTCTTTCCATGGTGGTTTGCTGGCCAGTTGTGTTGAATTAAGCAGATGGGGAAATGTCGCAAGATTTTGTAGCCTGGAAGTGGAGAGCTGGTGTGTAGTCAGCAGTCAGTGACAAATGGAGAGCTGACCCTGAGTGAGGGGGAGAGGGGGATACCAGAAGACACCTTCTTTTTTTTTTTCTCCTAGTATTTTTTTCAGTGAAGTAGTTTTCTCAGTGGCAATATGGCCTTGACCTTTAACTTTTTTCAAGGTGTCTTTCATGGAGGCAGATCCTTTCATCGTTGTGTACAGATCTACCTTTTTTGTTATTTTTTCCACTGAAGTTGTTTTCCTCTCATCGTAAAGACTATGAACATTTTGGAACCGGCCCCTTGCCGGTGTTCAAGGCTTGATTTAGAAGCAGCCGTTCATTCTGCTCCTGGTTTTGAGCTTTCATTCTTACCGCCTCATGTGCCCCTGCCGATTAACAGGAAAACGAGTGGGGCTTTGTGGCAGAAGCTGGGCTAGAAATGGGAAGAGAGGCGCATCAGTACAGGCCCAAGGAGATTCTCAGTCTGTCAGCACCGAGCTGCTCGGTGCCATTACTGATTTCCCCCTCCCTGTAGTTCTTTATCTGTAGCCTGAAAAACCCTGTTCTGTCAGGTGTCCAGGTGAAAGGGGCAGACCAGAGCATGGGGTGAAGCTCTGGGTGAAGGATGGCCGTCGCGTTCCATTTGCAACCCTTGTTCTCCCCGGCTTTAGGCAACACAGCCCTGACGTACGCCTGTGCCGGGGGCTACGTGGATGTGGTGAAGGTGCTGCTGGAGTCGGGCGCCAGCATCGAGGACCACAACGAGAACGGCCACACGCCGCTGATGGAGGCCGGCAGCGCCGGCCACGTGGAGGTGGCCCGGGTGCTGCTGGAAAACGGAGCGGGCATCAATACGCATTCCAATGAGTTCAAGGAGAGCGCGCTGACGCTGGCTTGCTACAAAGGTACGGAAGCGAGCGTGGAACAGCGGCAGGGGCGAGTAGTACCTCTGGACGTGGATTCGTTCAGTCCTTCTGCCTGCCACCAGGGAGTTGGAAGGGTGTGAATAGACACAGTGGTGTTCTTGTCCTGGCTGTGAAGTTAGGTGTAAAATTACCTGTGTGCAGAGCCTGAGGATCAAGATCTAAATCTTGGGTCTGAGTTACAATTATTGAGAAGATGCTCTGTTAAACAAATCAAGAGACGAGGAACTGATGTTTTATATTAAGAATAAGTAAACTGAACTTCCTCTATTACGGCTGTATTATGCCAGGTACCTCTGCTTAAATGCAGAAAATATTTCAAAGTACTTGGCACTTGCAAATGATGGGAAGTTTAGGAACTTGCCTTTTAGGTGTCAGTGCTGAGAACAAGCAGACCTTTGTTTCTTCCCTTAGAGCATTCCAGAAAGGGATGAAGATGTTGAATTAAGAGGCAAATTATGTTCGTACAGCCCAGCAGCTGCCGTTAGTCACTTAGGACGTGTTTTATTAGGCGCTTGCCATCATGGAGTAATTGATGTTGGTACCAGAGTGTGCTGGATTTGCACGTATGATATATTTAGTGAGGAGGAAAGAATACACCCTCAGAAGTCTGAGCCTGCTTTGCCTTCTTCCTAATCCTACCTCACAACAACAAATGGCTAAATAATTCTTGTTTGTGCACTGGCGATTTGGGCAGCACTAAACTCACCACATAAATGTACTTTTGTGGCACCTGTATAGAAGCTGGTCTTAGTCTTTCATTTATATTTTTTACCAACTGCACTGATAAGCTGCCGTTCACATAGACAACAGAGAGATAAGCACCCCTTTCCAGAGTGGATTGTTTTATGTTGTAAATGGACATCCAAGACCTTCATGATGTACTTTAGATCCTTTCTATGAGTGTTGAAATGCAATTTCTCAAGCACTTTCTCTCTGTTAACTGTTTTCTCCACACAGGCCATCTGGAAATGGTGAGGTTTCTGCTGGAAGCTGGTGCAGACCAGGAACACAAGACAGATGAGATGCACACTGCTCTCATGGAGGCGTGCATGGTGAGAGACATAAGGCTTGGGCAGTGAGGTCTGTGGGCTCTCTTTTCTTCCCAAAGATGGAGAAAGTGATTCCTTTTAGTCTCCTTCTGGTACAGAATCGAACTGTGATGTTTTGGTTCTGTTGTCTATTTGGTGGGAAGTTAGTGGTAGGAAAATACTTTATACAGGAATTTAGAAATTAAATAGCATCAAGTGGGAAGATTCTTAGTTGTTGAAATGCTTTTAACATTTCTAATGTGCTAAACATGGGCAGTGGATGGGGTCATAACCCAGCTTTTGGAGGCATTTGACCCACCTTGATTATATTAAAGAAGCTTGTGAGCATGTGGTTACATGTGTAGCATGTTTCAGTGCAGTTCACATAACCAGGTACTCCTGTGTGAAAACACAGGATCAGAAGCTGTTTGGGAAGGGGAAATAGTTAATTGTTACTAGTGAAAGTGCTTTGATGTTGCTCCTTTGTCCATTTGAGGTGGTTGTGTTCACTTGAATATGGAACTTCATTGTTAAACTGAGAATTCATTTCTTAAATTTCCTTTTTGTCCTTCTCTCTGAATAGATTCCTCATGTGTTGGGATTTGCATGGCATTAGCCTTGTGTAATGTCACACTGTGAACCCATGGCTGTAGAGGAGGGCAGTAAATCCCTGTTTAGTCTGCCCTTCCCTGAAACAACTGTAATGGTTCTAAAATCAGCCAGTTATGTCTATTCAAGGAAGTTAATGGTTTCAGATAGGGGAATGATTAACAGAAACCATTATACTTGAGGAGAGTTGTTGCAAAGAAAGTCACGTAGATAAACAGAACTCGAGCTGTCCTTTATCTCACCCTGAAATATTACTAGAGCAGCCACATAAATATCCCTGGCAATGGCCTTGCAGCCAGTTCCTGGGAGCTGATGGTAAAATCACCTTGTTTGATGTTTCAGTTGCCTTCTCATCAGGATATTTTCGTGGTGGAACTATGGATCAAGCCTTGCTTTCCTTGCCTTTCTTTTCTGCCCTTTCTATTCCTCTAATAGCCTAGCAAAATTCCATCAGACCACAGAGATCTTAAGACCTAATTTTGGTTTAAAATTACTAAGCAGTAGGAAAAAATTATTCTCCCTTATTGCTGCTGGAAGCTGTTCCTAGGGAGGCAGTTCTACGCTGGTGCTCAGAGCTGGCAGATATTGAGAGTCTCATACCTACATATCTGCTGATATATCTCTGGCAGTATTTAAAAACCTTGCTGTGTGAAATGAAGCAGAGCAAGGACTTCCATCTCAGCATGTTCTTTGTGCAGAAACAGTTACTGCTCTTCCGTGGCACAAGAAAACCTCCTTCTCTGGAACAGCCCTGAGGTGGAATGTGTGCTAACAGAGCTGTCTGTCCGTGGCATAGCCAGCGCAGTTCAAACCTCGTCAGACAAGGCGTTCAGGAGAGGTTTTGTTAGACAGCAATTAATGTTGATTTAATGCAAACGAGGTGTTGGACAATGGCACTTGCCCTGTGGGAGGAAAAAGCAGGTTGATCTAGTTGGTGTTTCTTCTTGCTGAAGGACTGATGCCCACAGAGCTTCATCTTGAAAATGCAGCTGGTGCTGTTTTGAAGGTTGCTCAGGTGACTTGTTCTCATCTGCTACCAGTTGGAAGGCTTCCCCTGGCTGTTGAAGGACAGCTCAACAGCCCCACCCCGTTGCAAGGTGTATTAAAACATGGGTGCCATTACCTCGTGTGGTGAAGCACCAGCAGTTGTCCTTCAGGCTGCTTGGCCCACACAGGAAGACAGGAAGCTTTGAAGCAAGCCTTGGTGCTGTGTGGTGCCATCCTCATCGTGGATCGGGGGTGAGCACTTAGCTGTCTTGCCAAAGCCTGATGGATGAGCCACTGACTCTGCATTTCCCTGAGGAAAGATTCTTTATGGAGTCTTGGAGTTTCTCCCTAAAATAGTACTGTCATTTCATGTGAAAGGTGAATATGTCCTAGTTAATGTCCTAGATATTTTTCTGAGAGGAAACCGTGCTTTGCTCCCTGGATATCAGAATAAGGTACAAAACACTTGAGAAAATGAAGCGGAAAAACGTCTGATGCAGTTTGGTATTTTGTCTGGAAAAGAGCTTTTTGGAGTTGTGGTTTCCATCTTGGCAAGGGCAGCTGTGGCTGCGATTTGCTGCCTCTTAGGAATTAATCTGAGATCAAGGTGTCCTTACCTCATTCAGTGACAACCTGGGGAAAAGCCTTGTGTTCCTGGTGAGTGGCTGTTTATTGGCTGCAGCCCTCCAGTGTTTTGTTTGTCAGATTATGGTTCCTCCAAGTTGGAATGGTGGCCATCTCCTCATGTAGAAAACCAGCTTGGAGAGTTTAGGCTGTTGTTGGAGCGCAGCGACCAAGCTGGACTCTGCTTCTGTCTGAACAAAGCAGAATGGAATGACAGTTGGATGTGTCACTGTCCGGCCTCCAGTGTAAACATGGAATTGAAAAGCCACTTCAAATAGTTCCTGAATTTATGGCATACTGAAAATATGACAGAGATCCTATGCTCAAGTATTTTTAAAGGAAGAAAGCAGACTTGGGAGCTACCTTTTAGTAGAACGGGTTGGATGGCGCAGTCATTTATTTCTACAGTTGCCTGTTCAATATAGGAGATCTTGCGCTTTATCCAGATATTTAGGGGAAACATTCAGCAAGACTATTCAACAAGTTTAATTGTACTTTTGGACTCATTTTACTCGCTCATTGCTTTTTGTGTCTTTTGTGGGAATTTGGGTCTGTGATGAAGCTGTGGAGAAAAGCAGTTTTTCCATTTGGTGCAACTTGTGATCTTGGTTTTGTTCTTGGTTTTTTTCTTCGCATTTCCAGGATGGTCATGTGGAAGTGGCCAGATTACTTCTGGACAGCGGAGCTCAGGTGAACATGCCTGCAGACTCCTTCGAGTCTCCGCTGACTCTGGCAGCCTGTGGCGGGCATGTGGAGCTGGCAGCTCTGTTAATTGAACGTGGGGCTAACTTGGAAGAGGTCAATGATGAGGGATACACACCGCTGATGGAGGCAGCTCGGGAAGGCCACGAGGAGATGGTGGCTCTGTTACTTGGGCAAGGTAACTGCTGTGGGCTGCAACTCGGCAGGCAGCTGCATATGTTGGGGGAAAAGCTCTGGGTTGCTGTGATTTTGGTTTCCTTTGGTAACAAGGTGCCTTGTGCATATGGAAGTGGTTTGCTGATCCTGCCTTCTGTAACTGGTGTTTTGTGTTGTTTGAAGGAGCAAACATCAATGCTCAGACAGAGGAGACGCAAGAAACCGCCTTAACTCTGGCGTGCTGCGGAGGGTTTTTGGAGGTGGCCGATTTTCTCATTAAAGCAGGAGCTGACATAGAACTCGGCTGTTCCACACCTTTGATGGAGGCTGCTCAAGAGGGGCATTTGGAGCTGGTTAAATATTTATTAGCTGCAGGTTTGGAGTAATTTTGTTAACACTTTTGTAAAGACTTAGTCTAAGAGACAAGTACTTATTTCTATATTCGTTATGTTTTCTTTAGCAGCTTCCTGAAGTTGACTGTGAAGGTCTTTAGAGCCCAAAGTAATTTACTGGTTGGACTCTAATTTAGTTTTTCAAGATTGAGTTGATGTAAACTTCTTTTGAACTAACTTGCAGTTGATATTTTTATTCCTCTGGAGTATGATGGGTTTAATAGATGCTCAATTGAAAGGGGGAGGTTTCATTTGCTGTTTGATCCTGTAAAGATTGTCAAGGCTTGTATGTTTTCTGTAATGCCCATCATAAAGCTTACAAGGCTTTGTCCTTTCTGTGCAGGGGCCAACGTGCACGCAACAACAGCAACAGGTGACACGGCCCTGACGTACGCCTGTGAGAACGGCCACACCGATGTAGCAGATGTCTTACTTCAGGCAGGTGCAGATCTGGTAAGTCACTTACCTTTCTGAAAAGGTCTGAGTAGGATATAGAACTATCAACATCTCATAGTCCTTCTGTTTCTTTCTGTGTTCACTGCTGGAAACTTAGGCGTTCTTTAATGTATTTTGGACTGTTAAATAACAGCCTAAGGTGCCGAGGTCAGTTACAGTCCTCTGTGATGTCTAAAGCATTTCCCAGCCATTCAAGGTTGCCTGGACAGGAAAATAGGGGATTTCATTTTTTTTTTTTTTTGACATGGCATTCAGCTTCGAATTGTTGAGCTGATTCTGGGTTAGTCTTTTACCTGCAAATCTGTTTTATTCTTTATGCATCAGATGGTTGATAGTCTTATTTGGTGTACTGTAATGGAGTTAAGTTGATGGAGTTAAACTGATTTTTACTTTTCAGTAGGCTTGTACGCCAGTGTGCGATCAAAAAGTGATGTTAAGCATGTCAGAAGATGACCTGCTTAACTAAAATCCCCCTCATGTACCTTGAATGCTTTTTGCCCGGAGTCACACCTGTGCAGAGACAGGTGGTGAAGGGTTCATCTGCCTTCAAGATACCCTTGGTTCACATGTTAGCTCAGTATTTATGTCTAAGTGTGAAACACTAAAGAAGGGTGTTCAAAGGCTGGCTTGCCTCCTTTCGCATGCTGCTTTGGATTTTGAAGCCTTTCTTTGTTTGCTCTAGGAGCATGAGTCAGAAGGTGGAAGAACCCCTCTGATGAAAGCTGCCAGGGCAGGTCATGTTTGCACTGTTCAGTTCTTGATTAGCAAAGGTAAGAGTGTGGAATGGTTTGGGTTTTCCTGACATTAGAACTACTTGAAGTTAAGAACATGTCAGAGCTAGTGTGACTTCCTTGGATTTGTTTTAAATATCCTAACTCATGTAGGCAATTGATTCTTCAGCTGGGCATGTAATGATTACCTGTGGTTTCTGCTAAGATTAGTGTTACTGCATGTAGCTGTAAAAATAGCATGTTTCAGTCTTGAATTCCTAGTAAAAACAGCAGTAGTGAGAATCACTGGGGTCTCCATGCCCTCTGGTGCAGCTTTGGAGCACTGTCTTTGGGAGCTGAACTGCAAGTGCCTGTTGGTTTCCAGATTTTGTCTGTGGCTGTCTTGCTGTTTCTACGCAAACCTGGAATTTCCATTTTCTCTCTTGGGCTGCTTCTTCTGGATTCTTCTTGTCCCTTCCTTGCATGGAGTAGGACATCTGTCAGGATGGAATTTTGCCGCGTGGATTGCAGAGTAGTTGATGCTGTTAAGTGTGATCAAGGTGAACCTGTTGAAGTCTGTTTTGGCTGATGTTTGCCCTTGTGGTTCTGCAGGAGCAAATGTGAACAGGACCACAGCGAACAACGATCACACGGTGTTGTCGCTGGCCTGTGCTGGAGGTCACTTGGCAGTGGTGGAGCTACTGCTCGCTCATGGTGCTGATCCCACACACAGACTCAAGGTTTGTCCCTCAACTGCCTTGTTTTCCTCAAAAACTAGGGGTACCCAACAGGATTTTCTTTTGTGTTCTCTGCAACACACCCAGCCTGTGATGATTTAAATGGAAGTTTCCACAAGTAGATGTTCTGCTCATGTGCAGGTGTCTTGATCATCACGAGTATAAAGGCTGCCCTCCAGTAGTAAAGTGCTGGATTGTGGAAGGGAAAAGAATTTTAAAGTACTGGGGTTTTTTTTTTTTGTTTGTTTGTTTAAATAATTCACCAAGTCTTTAAGTATTTACTAAAGCAGAAAGCAGTCCCATAGGTACTGTGTTGCATCTCCCAGGATGCTGCAGTGTTGTTTTGATGATGCTCTTTTCTGACTCCGTGATCTTCCCCTCCTCAGGATGGATCAACTATGCTAATTGAGGCAGCCAAAGGTGGTCACACCAGCGTGGTTTGTTACCTTCTAGATTACCCAAACAACTTGCTTTCTGCTCCTCCACCCGATGCCACTCAGCTGACCCCACCATCCCATGATCTGAACAGGGTAAGGTTTCAGGGCTTGTGATCTGCGGTCATTTTTTGCATTTTGTTGCTTTAGAGTTTAAAGGTGAGAGAACAGTCAGTCATGTCATACCATAAACTGTAGGTCAGCACACTGAAAATTACTTAGAGCTGTAATGGCAACAGGGAAGACTTTTGAACATTACGATGTAGTGCTCTCCTCGTTCTTACTGTTCTCTGAGTATTACTGGAAAAACATCGAGGGTGGAAAAAACCAGCATGTGCAAAAGTCTGCTTACATGAGACTCTTCAAAATTTAATTTCTAGCCCATTGTGGCTTGCATTTGTGCATGCTGCATGTACATTTGTACATACTACAGTACAGCACTGTACCATGCCAAGTATAGTTCAAGCTATTTTTTAGGTTGAAGATGCAAAGTATGTGGCCATCACATGATCTCCAGGTCCTAATTGCTGAACTCAGCATATTAAAAATGATGTTTAATGTTCTTAGAAAAGCAGACTTCAGTGGTGACTAAGAGTTGTTGTTAACCTTCTATTGAATTCTAACTAGCACGGAGTATGAGGAAAGTAATCTGTTAGTATCTGACGTTTTAGGCTCCTCGAGTACCAGTGCAGGCGCTGCCCATGGTCGTCCCACCCCAGGAGCCTGACAAACCCCCTGCTAATGTCGCCACAACCCTTCCCATCAGAAATAAAGGTCAGTCCTAGTTCTGGAGCTTGTTTTCTAAATGTCCTTCCTAGGTAGAAGATAGAGGCTTGCACTTGTAGCAGAGTAGTTCCTATGAAGAGTGTTTATGGATTCAGTCAAGGAAACTGCAATTTTTGTATTATTTTTTTGTTTATTTTTTTTAAGGATTTGCTTATCCACCAAGTATCAGTCATCTAACCCTGTAACCATAAAGCGTCAAGAAATCTGCCTAAGTAAATATGTTAAAATCTCTAGTCTGACACACTGAACTAATGCAAAACGTTAGCCAGAAGTCTGTAGAAATTGGATAATGGAAGTTGCAAAACCCATGTTAACCTCCATATCATAGTTGGTTTGATGAGTTGTGTTTCCTTAGGGTAGCAGTCTGGGAGTGGGTTTGACTAATTGGATTGAAGGCGGAATTTCTTGTGCAGTGAAATCTTTAGTCTGATGTGGCTCAGGTCCTGCTAGGACTAGATTTGCATCTATTTTGCTCTCGCCATTTTGACACTTAATGCTTTCTGTACTTATGAGTTCTCATCAAAAACGAATTTTTATCAAGCATCAGCAGTAGCAAATACAGGCGTGCATGTCCTAAAATTAATCCTGTGTGTACACTTGTATTGTTCTGGAGATACAGCGAGGATGGCTGGAAGAAACTGGGCACCTCCACTGCCTCAGATGCTGAGTTTTGATTTGCCTTTCGCCCTTCAAAATTAACCGATTGTTGCTTCTCCACCTGGTATGGCAGAGCATGTCAGCTGTGTTACTGGGGACTTCTGCATAAAAGACCAGTTGGATTAGTCCATCGCTTGTTCTTGCAGGAAGGCTGAAACATTTGCCTTGCCTGGACAGAGAGCTGAGTATTGACACAGGCAAAGTCATGTCTGCTATGGATAAAACGTAGAGGCTTAAAGACACCCTGTTAGATCCTGCTAAATCTAGATGTCTGTCCTGGGTTCTGGCACTCTGTGTCACCCGAGCAAAGCTGGATACCTGGAGCAAAAGGATGCCTAGTTCTAGAAAGCATAGCGCTGGTTAAAATGTACCGAGTCGGTTGCAGAACCGGTGGCCTAGTCCCAGTCCCAAAGGTGTTTTTGTATCCCTTGGGCTGCGCTTTCAGGGCCGTGAGCATATGTTTATGTCCCAACACCATACCAGGCACAAAACGCCGAGTAAGGAGGCAGCACATCCTTGCTTTTTGTTCCCAGTTTTCTTGTAGCAGCCCACGGTAACAGCAGCGGCTCGAGACAGTTGCTTCCTTTGGCAAAAGCATAACTGTTGTGCTGGAGTAGACCTGTCCCGGTAGCGCAGGGATTTATTTGTGAGATGCATGTGCCCTAGTGTGTCCTGTTAAATTGCAATCTGACTGCTGGGTGCAAATTGGCAGGTGTTCTTGGAGGGCCTTCGGGACACGCTGACCTCCTGTGGGTGCCGTGCCCTGGCGCGTGGCCGGCCACGCAGCGGCCCAGCAGTAGCTCTGTAATGAGGATGCCATTCGTATGCACTTCCATTGGTTCTGAGGGGGTTTCTTTTTCACACAGCTGCTTCTAAACAAAAGTCCAGCAGTCATTTGCCAACAAACAACCAGGATGTACAGGGTTACATCACCAATCAGTCTCCAGAGAGCATTGTAGAAGAGGCTCAGGGCAAGTTGACAGAGCTGGAGCAGAGGATAAAAGAAGCCATAGAGAAGAACGCTCAGCTGCAGTCCCTGGAATTGGCACACGCTGACCAGCTCACCAAAGAGAAGATTGAGGAGCTGAACAAAACGAGAGAGGAACAAATTCAGAAGAAACAAAAGATTTTGGAGGAACTGCAGAAAGTGGAGCGAGAGTTACAGTTGAAAACTCAGCAGCAGCTAAAAAAGCAATATCTAGAGGTAAAAGCGCAAAGAATTCAGCTCCAGCAGCAGCAGCAGCAACAGTCTTGCCAGCATCTGGGACTACTGACTCCCGTTGGGGTAGGAGAACAACTCTCAGAGGGAGACTATGCACGATTGCAGCAAGTGGACCCCATCTTGCTTAAAGATGACCCTCAGCAAGCTGCTGCGCAGACGGGTTTTGCACCAGTTCAGCCTCTGGCCATGCCACAAGCTTTGCCTCTGGCAGCAGGTTCCTTACCTCCAGGGTCCATCGCAAATCTTACAGAACTGCAAGGTGTTATAGTTGGACAGCCAGTGCTTGGCCAAGCACAACTAGCAGGGCTGGGGCAAGGAATACTGACAGAAACACAGCAAGGGTTAATGGTAGCCAGCCCTGCTCAGACGCTCAATGACACGCTGGATGACATCATGGCAGGTGGGTTTACATTGTTATGAGCAGGTACAATATTTGCTTGACCAGTTGAGGGTATGTCCACTTCTTTTTATATATGTGTGTGTGTGTGTGTGTGTGTGTGTGTTTGTGTATTCCCACGAGCTCTACAGCAAGCACCACTCGCCTTCTGATCCCTGTCTTGAGGAGTTGGGAAAAGTAGCTTTTTTAACTTTTCAATTCGCGGGGTGAGCTAACCAGTGCCTGTGGGTATGGTGGAGTGGTGCGTTTAACTCGTCACAGTTTGGGGAGGGATGTGGTAGTTCTATTTTGGCCCGATTGTAGCTCAGGAACAGCACCATGATGGTACTGAGTAGTACTTTGGACTAGCTGAGGACTGACTTGCAGTAGGCTGAGCAACTACAGCACCACAACTCGCCTATCAAGTGTGAGGAACCTGTGGGTTTGTCTTGAGAATAAGAGCTGCTCCAGTTGGCCTTCTGTTGTCTACTTATTGGAAGCTTTTACTTCTGCTTGGGAAAAAAAAGGTGATAATCCCATGACTTTTTGAAACACCTAGTCATAAAAAGGGCTGCCAGCGGAAACCATGCATAGCTGTACCAAATTCTTGTCATCTCTTTGGAGAATCCTTTACCCTTTGACATGAGTACTCTAAGGCCTTAAGCAGCAAAAGAAAAGAATGAAGCAGGCTTTCATTAAGTGCAAGTTGTCACTGTTATTGTGGTTTACACCTCACTCAGTTGTGCTTCCATCCCCTTTCCATGCCAAAGCAGTCATTGAAATCCTCCTTAGCTGAACACAGATGAATTGGTAGGACATAGTCTTAAAAAAATGTCCCTTGATGAAAAAGTACCAAGATGCTCTTGGTTAAGCCAATGCAGTGTCACTTTTACCAGTGCTGTCCATGTGAACAAGTCTGCTTTGCAGAGATGTTGGGATGAGGGAGGTGTGCCAGAGGGAAGGCAGGTCTCCAAGGAGTTAGCCCAGGGCTGGTCCTGCATGTACTACACGAGCTGGAGCACAGCAGTAGTACAGAGTCAGTGGTAGGTAGGGTAAAATATTAAAACTACCAGGTAGTGATTTTTTTAAAGTACTTGGAGCACCACTTTTGAAATGAGGCACCTGATGAGAGACCTTGTGTCCAGGCAAAGCTTCATTACAGGTGACAGGAACTTCTTGGCTGGAAATCTCATGTGAGAATTGAAGCATAGACATAAGGATTGGAAGTGGATAAAAGCACAAATGTATGCATGAAAAAGTGGATAAAACTACATATATCATGCACTAACACGAAAGATTTCTCTCGTGGACACTGCTGAGGTTCAGGACAACATGAATTTAAATTCTGGGGTGATTGCAGTTCTTGGTAACCTAGGAAGAATCTATGCAATGCACATAAATGGTGTTTAAATAGAAGTTAAACCTGGAGTTAGGACGTCTGGGACATGTGTTGGGGAGGTGTGATTTCAGGTCACCTGCCACATACACACATGCCTGTGAGTGCCTTTTTGGGCAGTCAGGCATTTCCAGTGTGAATTCAAGCAAATATTTTGGTATTGCTCAGCCCCGCTTGTTAGTACATGCATGTACATGGGCCATTGGGAAGAAAGTCTGAATTCATTTTCTGTCAAGTGCCTGATTATAGGGTGGGTTTTTTTTAAGCAAGAGCAGACACAGGCCTGAGTATAGAACTTCAGTGCCAGCCTGTAGTGAGTCCACAAATCACAGTTTAATGTGGAGCTGAGATGGGCTCAGTATAAAGCACAACGTTTAAGTAGTAGCTAAATATTTGATCAGTAACTCTGTGTATGTACTGCTTTGAGAGAAGTTGTAGGGTATTGTTATGGATTTAAATTCTTGTTCCTGAGATGCCTTGAGTTTAGTTGCATTGCAGAGCTGCATTTCCAGCACCAGTTACAAAAGCAAAACTTCACCTTGACTGAGCAAATTTCATTTAATGGGCAGCTCTTTGCCTAGTTAGTTGAAAACAATGAATAAGTAGTAAATTATTCTTCATTTTTTACCTTTGGACTCCTTTATGATCCTGCTGGAATTGAGGACAAGTGAAATGATTGCTCTTGAGCTACAGAATTTGGGCAAGTTTTGTGCTTGCTGTGAGGCTTGTAGAAATAAGTATTTTTTAGGGTTCGTTATCTAAGTCTTTTATGAAAACATTGCATCTTTTAAGCGGTGTGGTGAAGATCCAAAGAGAAAAAACATCTTGTTTCTAATAGCAATCTTTTTATGAAGTAGGAACTGTTCCAAGGAATATGTCCAGTCGCAGAGCTTCGCAAAGAACTTTGAGAATCTTGAAGCACTTGATAATTCCTGGAAGGTACCTTGTGGTTTGAGTCAGCTGGAAATGCAGCTGTCTAAATTAATACATGAGAAAGAGTCTGCCTTGGCCGTAAGCTTTTCACAGAGACTCAGTAGTGAACAAAATAACAGTAGAGTGCCAGCATCCCAGGAAAATCAGGTTGTGTCCCACTTGGGACCTGAGCAGGAGCTGGCTTCATGTGGGGCTGACCTGCCTTGGGCCACCTTGCACACTCTTGACTGATCACCACCAGGACTGCAGGTGTGGAATGGTTCTCAGGCTGCATCCGTGGAGCCCTTCTTGCACAGCAGCAGCCCTGTGTTTTTGGAATTCAGAACATAACTTGGACTGTTGCAGTCCAAGGCCTGTTCTGCATCTCAAGTGCTCTATGGTGATTTTAATCCTGTGTGGCAGGAACATGGTTTGCAATAACTGAGCATGCTGCAAAGGATTTGGGGGCAGAGAAGAGAAGGAGCTGATGTGGAACAAGCCTGTAGAGTTGGCTTGAAACCAGTTGGGAAAAGCTGAGATGTCCCATACATTTCTTGTATTTTTTTTTCCTGTCCCCCATCTTGGCTTATTGCTGTGTAATGTGGGACAGTTGTTATCTGTCTGCTGCTGACAATACAGGGACAAGCAGTCAGTGCATAAGGCCAGTGCTGTGCCCACGTGAAGAGAAGCGGGATTACGAGGGTGAAAGCCAAGGGCATGGCGTGCTGCTGAGGCCAGTGGGCATGGAGGAGGAGGCAGCTGCTCTGAGGGTGTCTTCTCATCATTTTAGCTAAGGCAGAGTTTAGGTATGGCCAGAAGAAAATCAAGGTCAAGAGCAGTTCTGTTCCCAATATCAGTAAGCACAGAACTCTTTGTCTGATACCGCAGCAAACGTCCGACACAGCAACTGGAGAAATCAAATGGTGCTTGGTGATCTCTTCCAACCAAGAAGCTTGGTTGAGGTGTAGGTGGTCCTGTACCAAGTCATGTATATGCTAAAATACTCCAGTAGTGATCTAACTTTGAAGACTTGGTTATCCCAGGCATGAAATAATGATGATGTTTCCATGGTGAAGTAGAGACTTGAGTTCACTTTGCTGCTGGTCCATTAGAGTAGCACAAGGAGCAGAGTGCAAAGATAACTATTTGACTATCTGTGTTTAGTGTGTAGAATCAAGCTAGTTGGTTGCTCTTCTCAGTGCTCAAGACTGCTGTGAAAAGCTTTTGGGTTCTTGAAAACTTTGAATATTTTAGTTCAGATGCTGAAAAGCTTCTGTTCATCACCTTTGGTGTGTTCATTAGGAATTAGAACCTCACACAGGTGATGTTGAAATAAATATAATCCAAGTGATTACCTGTAAAAATGAATATTGTGTCCTAGTGAATTATGCTGTAGGAATGTGAACCAAATTAACATGAAGCACACATCTTTGTTTTTTGGGTTTCTTTGTTTTGTGTTTGGGGGAGGCAGTGATTGGGTTTTCGGTTTGGTTTTCCTTCCCCTCGCTACAGATGTAAAAAGTGGGCTTCACCTGTCCTGAGATCTTCTTAAGTAACTTGATATTTTTTTTTTTAACCTGAGAATTTACTAATGTCTCCTGTAATAGAGAAGATGTTTCCAGTCCCCTTTTTGGGACTCGAGGAGGAATTCTTAGAAACTGTTTAAAATGTGTGATTTTTGACCTTCTGTCAAAAAATTTTGGCATGTCTTCAGTATGTTCATTTTAATCCATACCTAGTGTGATTTGTGAGATAGGTTTTCAGAAGGCACTTAAAAGTGCAGATCAAGCGAGTTTGAATTCTGAGTTCTGACTTAATCTTAAATTTAAGGTTAATGATACTTTCTGTGTTAGAAGCTGAGAGCTCTTCGCTTCTTCCGGTGCCATTTTATTAGCTTCTTTGCTGGGACTGTGTGTAGGAAATCCAGAAATTAAATTAGTTATGGATGTAAAATCCAACTGCCTTGCAGAGGTGGGAACACACAATTGGGCCTGTTAGGAGACAGGTTTTGTCACTTGGCAAGCTGTTTCATTTTGCAGTTTCGAGTGCTTTTGTCAACTGGACAGAAGTGTGTGGTGCTTCACTTTGTCCATTGCTGTTACACCTGAGAAACAGTTGGAGGAACACTGGAGAAGTGACAGGGAAGAAAACATGGAGTTTATCTGAGGAGAAGTAGGAAAATGGGTGTTTTCCCCAAAGGCTGCTTTAGACTCAAGCTTCTCTGCACTTCTAAACATGCCATGCATAGAATGAATTTCAGGAAGCGTGGCAGTCGGTGCTATTTGTGTTGTGTCCATACACTGCTGTCACTGTAAGTGGTGTTAGCTTTGCTTACCTGACACCTCGACCAAACTCTCTGCAACCTGCTGTTACAAAGCTTCCACTTCTCTGGTTTCAGCAAATTCTGGCATGTGAGCATCCTGCCCTGTTGCTTTTTTGTTACGTTTATGGGGGGTGGGGGTGAAGTCTGGACAGACTTGTACATGAAAACAGTTCACCTGTTTGAAGAAAAAATGCATAGATACCTGTTGGTTGGACTTGTTCTGCAGCCCTGCTTCCAAAGGTACAGAACTCCAGGTCCAAATAATGGCTCATCTGTTGTAGGAAATATCTTTGGATTTAAGAAAACAAACAAAAAAATTATCTTGTGGTGGGCTTTTAGAAAACATGTCAATCTGATACTTAACTCTTTCTTTTGAATACAGTAAGCCTTTTTCATAGTTGAAATTCTAAGAGTTAAAGGTTCAGAGGTTGGGCTCAATGTGTGGAATACGTGTCTTTGTGGAAAACACCAGTTTTTAAGGAGTTCCATCTGTCAGCGGGAGTTCATCCCACTGTCCCTTTATTGTCACGTTACACTTGGGAAGTGTTTTGCTTTGACTAAGTGTGGTTCTTCTGTCCAACAGCAGTGAGTGGAAGAGCATCTGCAATGTCAAACACTCCTACCCACAGCATTGCAACCTCTGTGTCCCAACCTCAGACGCCGACTCCGAGTCCCATCATTTCTCCTTCAGCCATGCTGCCCATCTACCCTGCTATAGACATCGATGCCCAGGTGAGCCTACCACTCTCACAGATGCACAAAGCTATTTTTTCCTGCCCCTGAATAATTCAGTCGTGGCAAACAGCTCTGTTGTATAATGGATTGGGGTCTGGGGACTGGATTTGCTGCTTTGAGAAAGCCAGAACAACACCCCTGAGAGTCACAACCCACTTTCCTCTGTGCTCTCGCCGAACAAAAAAAAAAAAGGGTCTCTGAATGACTAAACACTTGTATTTCTTATTCCTTTGTTGTCACTATGATTATGAGAAACAGCAGAGTTGTCTACTGACAGGAATTAAATGTTTTCTGGCCTGATATCCTAAGACAAAAATAAGCCTTAAAGTATTGCACACTAAGTTTTGGTCATGCTTCCAAGTGGTTGGCCAGAGGTCATGGATGTATGCAAGTCTCGACACTAATAATGACTGATTTTTTTTTTTTTTTTTAGCAGAAGGAGATAATTCAAGCTCTCATTTCCACTAAGGGAAAGGCTTTTCTGTGTTGAAAATAGTTGTTAAAAGGGCAACTTTATGTTGACTTGAAGCTAGCTGGCCATTGTCAAAAAGCATACACATACTAAGTGTCATATATCTGTGCACAGCTCTGGGCTGTACATAACACGACTAAGATTTGGGCAGCATGGACTAGAGGAAAGGCACGAGGTCCTTGTGGAGGAAAGGAGAGAATCCCTGGAAAAGCCGGTTCTTGCTACTTAGCTGCTTGTGGCACTTGGCTTGGATTCTGCTGTGATGAAGCCTTTGGCTGAACCGGAGTGCTAAGAATTAAAGACAGAATTCTTACCTTCCTTACACCATCTGAAGGTCACAGCCAAGCAATGGTAAAGAAGTTAATCTGGTTAGCAGAGCACAGATGAGAGCTCAGTTCTTGAAGAATCTCAGTTCTTGTCAGGATTTCTTCTTAAATCTCCCAGCAGAGCTGCCTTGAGAAGGAGAATCCTGTCAGGAACTTGCACACAGGAGGTAGCTGTCAAGGGGGGCATCCAGCAAATGCCCTTAGCTTATGGCAGCTTGTTTGTTTTGGCATGGGTACGGTTATGTTTTGGTTAACAAGCACTGTAACAGGGGCTGTACTTGATAAAGCAAGTGTTCATCTGGTGTGTATGTCTGTTTGGTTTAGACCGAGAGTAACCATGACACAGCCTTGACACTGGCTTGTGCAGGAGGCCATGAAGAACTGGTACAAACCCTTCTGGAGAGAGGAGCTAATATTGAACACAGGGACAAGAAAGGTGGGTATCTCACCATGGCAGTATGAACCCTGTGTGCTTTGCCAGTGTGTCCCATTAAATAAATCCCTAAAAAGCCTAGACTGCGTGTGAAACCTTCAGGCTTGCGTTTCTGGTGGTTTAACTCATGTCATGTTTTCTGTTTCAGGGTTTACTCCGCTTATTTTGGCTGCTACAGCTGGCCATGTGGGTGTTGTGGAAATCCTATTGGATAATGGAGCTGATATTGAAGCCCAGTCTGAGAGAACCAAGGACACTCCTTTGTCTTTGGCTTGTTCAGGAGGGAGGCAAGAGGTGAAGTAAACCCTAAATCTTCAGAAGCAGTGTGTGAATCATTGATTGTGTCAGTACAGTACACAGATCTTCCAGAAAAGATACAGTCACCCAGGATGCGTGTTTAAAAAAGATGCAGAGGACTTCTCATTTTCATATTTAGACATTACAACGTGTCTCATATGGATTGCTTTTTCTCTTTTGATAACTGGACCGGTGCTGTGCAGGGGTCCTTGTGAATGCAGTCAGTAGTGCCTCATTATGGGGCTGGGACCAGCATAATTAGGTGTAGATATGAAAGTGAATGCCATGAGTGTTCTTGCTGAGAACCAGGAGATAGACACAAATGTGTTCCATATATGAGCTTTATAGGAGTTTTTTTTGGGGAAAAAAAAAGGGAAGAAGCTGGGCCTTGGGCAGCAGAGATGATTTCAGAACACCCTCCTGCCCAGATATTTGGGTTTGACAGTGTATTTGTCCCGTGATTTCATGGGAAAACATTCTGATTGAGAATTGTGCAGGTCTAATCTAAACGTTTTTAATGCTTAAAACCTGAACGTGAAGCAAATTTAACATTGCACTGGGAGTGACACCGTGGGTTTTCGCATTAGTGTATGTACGCTGAGTTTGAATTGCTAGACAGTTCAGTTTCTTGTCTGGTCCTCTTCAGGAGAGGACAAAAAGCAGGAGTACTTTGTCCACCATATTGAAACTCAATCTCTGGGTCTGACAGGCTGAAATCATGATCAAGAGATCTGCTTTTTCTTGCTCTGCTGTTGAATTTGGTATGTTTATGATTGATTTTTATTTTTTTTTTCCCAAGGAAGTTTTATGGTGGCCTTGGGAACACAGGTGTGGCCTCATCTGGTCATGAAGGCAAGGGGTATAGCAAAGCAACTAATTAAAGCAGCTTTCTTACCCCTGATATCTCCAAATAGAATATTTAGGTCTAAAAAGCATTTGTCTTGGATAGATTTTCAAGTCTGGGAGAAAACCAGATGTTGTTTGTTGAAACCCTGCAGGTGGTGGAGTTGCTGCTAGCTCGAGGGGCAAACAAGGAGCACAGGAACGTGTCTGATTACACACCTTTGAGCCTCGCCGCCTCGGGTGGCTACGTGAACATTATCAAGATTCTGCTGAATGCCGGGGCAGAAATCAATTCCAGGCAAGTTCCCTTTACAGCCCTTATCTCATGTGCTTTCTTGTGAGTTCCATGAGGAAAGTGTGTGTGTTTTCCCTGCATAGTTTTTCTCTCTGTATGCATTAATGCCGTGTTTGTGCATCCATTGGGAGGTAGAAAACGGCTCAGGTGTGAGCTGTCTGGTTACAAGGAAAGGGCCGAGCACAGATGATGAGTTACAAGCACGCCTCAGAAGAGGTGCCCTTGAGTTTGAAGCAGTCAAAAAGTAACGTGCGTGGTGTCTCTAAGTAGAAATACTTGTCCTAAACAATGCTGCTGTGGAGAACCTTTTGTAGGTTCAGTAGTGGTTGGTGTGCAGCTGATGTTTCAGTCTTGTCTAAGTACTCTGCCTTCATTAGTTTATTGTCTTCACATTTCTGAAATTTCTGGTTCTTTCATTCTTCTCTTTTAGAACTGGCAGTAAATTGGGCATTTCTCCCTTGATGCTGGCAGCCATGAATGGGCACACCGCTGCTGTCAAGCTGTTACTGGACATGGGCTCTGATATAAATGCCCAGATCGAGACCAACAGGAATACAGCTCTGACTCTGGCCTGTTTCCAAGGAAGAACTGAGGTGGTCAGCTTGCTGCTTGACAGAAAAGCTAACGTGGAGCACAGAGCCAAGGTAAAGAGCAAACAGCTGGAGGGGTCTCCAAAGAGAGGTGCTTGTAAGTCATCATGTCTCTGTTGTTGCCTGATTTTCTTGCTTTTGTGCAAGTCAGCTTCTCCAGTTCTGTAGTTCAGTTAACTGAACTGAACCAGATACTGTATAGAAAAAAAATGGCTGCATTTAAAGGTTATGATTTTGGTGTTCGCAAAGCTCCTAAAAAAAGTCTTTTTCCCAAGAAGTGTTGATACATCTTCAGGTGTTTCCAAGCGTAAGGGTAGTAATCCATTGTGTTGGTAAATGGTAGAAATGCTGTGTCAGGTAAGCCCCTCACCCCCCCGCTAATGGCTTCCTCTCCTGCTTGCTTGTCCCAGACTGGTCTCACACCGTTAATGGAAGCAGCTTCTGGGGGATATGCAGAAGTGGGCAGGGTCCTGCTGGACAAAGGTGCAGATGTCAATGCTCCCCCAGTACCTTCATCCAGAGATACAGCTTTAACCATTGCAGCAGACAAAGGGCACTACAAGTTCTGTGAGCTCCTCATTAGCAGGTATGGTGTTTGCTGTGGAGCAGCTGAAAGAAAAATACCTCTTTAGACTTCATCTTCCCAATCTACATTAATATTTTCAGATGTCCAGTGAAGGGGTAGGAAATGGGAGAGGTTCCATGGGTCTGTTGCCTTTTACTACATGATTTAATTTGTCCCAAGTACTCGAATGAAGTTCCTTCTTGGGGTCAGAGTGCTTCCTGTTGCCTAAACGCAGGGTTTGGATGGAATGCGTTTGGTTTTGCAGGGGAGCTCACATCGATGTGCGGAACAAGAAGGGCAATACTCCACTGTGGCTGGCAGCAAATGGTGGGCATCTTGATGTTGTCCAACTGCTGGTCCAGGCCGGAGCTGACGTGGATGCAGCTGATAACAGGAAAATAACTCCTCTGATGGCAGCCTTCCGAAAGGTAGAATGTCAAGTTCAGCTTGGCCCTTGGCTAGGATTGTCTTGTCATCCCTACGTAGCTGTTAGAAGTAGGCCATGCTGACATGAGCTACATATTTAATAATGTCAGTTGAGTGCTTGGCATTGAGTATTCAGAAACAGATGCGTGTGTCACCTGTGTAATATCTATGTTCAATTCGAATTGCAGTTTGCTTTATAGGCAGTGTAGTGGGACTGGTTCTGGTGTGTGCGAGGGGTGAAAATTGCATTGTGTTTCTGTGTGATAGAACTGGGGGGAAATGGGATTGGTTCCTTCTGCAAGAGAGGATAAAGACTTCAGTCAAAAAAAGTGCAGTTTAGCCTGATTTGAATCTACAGTTCATTTGTTAGGGAGTGGAGTTGAGGTGTTGCAGTACTAGAAACATTGCAGATGACTGTAGAAGCCTGTAGCTGTTTAGCTGTTAGAGATGGGCGTCTGAAAACTGCCCTCAAAAAGGCAGGAGTTTGTGCAAGTACTTCTGGAGTAAGGGCAACCTGATGAGAGGTAATTACTTGCCTTCTCTGGTGTCAGAAATGTGCAGAAATGTGCCTCACTAGTTCAGAAGGTGAGAAAGATCTCCAAAAAAGTATTGAGAATGTGTTGAGGAGTTGCAAATAAATATTTTGCAAGGAGTGCTGGGACTGAAGTGTTTCTCAGTAAGGCAGATGCAGCTGGTCTGGCAGCTGATGGAAAGTGTTGTTGTTGAAACTTGTTTTGCAGGGTCATGTGAAAGTGGTGCGTTACCTGGTGAAAGAGGTAAACCAGTTCCCGTCCGACTCGGAGTGCATGAGATACATAGCAACCATTACTGATAAGGTAAGGTGGGAGGGAAGGAAGTCCTTGAGAAGGAGCAGTGTTGTGTCTCAGCTTCAGAGACAGTGATATGAATTCTCTCTAGCTCGCTGGCCACCAGCTTTCAGCCAGAGCACGAGTCCCGTTGGAATTTTTGAGGAAAAGCAGCAGGAAATGAGAACACGTGGCACTTTGTACTCGATGTACTTTGTCATTTCAGGAGATGCTGAAGAAGTGCCACCTGTGCATGGAGTCAATTGTTCAAGCCAAAGACAGACAGGCTGCAGAAGCCAACAAAAACGCGAGCATTCTGCTAGAGGAACTGGACTTGGAGAAGGCAAGTGCAAAGAGTTGCAGCTGGGAATATTTCTCCCTTAAAATTCCAATTTCACTTCCCTTCAAGATGATAAGGTCGGTAGAAGTAGTTGTTGGGATATAGGAGTGTGTGTAATCACCCTAATTGGAGTGTCTAAAGCTGAGCATCTTGTTGTTCAGGTAATCTTTGAACTTTGCTATTTTTCAGAGACATTGCATCAGGAAATGCCAATATAACTATTTGCACTGTACCAAAAGAAGGACTTTCCAGTACTGGACCAAAGGAAGGATTTCTGAATGTGATCTGTCAAAAAAATGAGTGTGGCATTTTCTAGTCATACTCATACGGATCTTAGGTCTAAACCCTATTTTGTTAATAAATATTAAAAGTTAATACATATTAAATATTAGAAGAATGAACTTAATTTACTAAAAAACATGGTACAGCAGTAGAAATAACAGAAGTCCAAGGAAATAAAAAGCATTTGGATTTCTTCAAGTGCAGGGGACATCTTGTAATGCTGTTCCATGTGCTTGACTTGTAGCTAAGGGAAGAAAGCAGGAGACTGGCTCTGGCTGCCAAAAGAGAGAAGAGAAAAGAGAAAAGGAGAAAGAAAAAGGAAGAACAAAAGAGAAAACTAGAAGAAATAGAAGCAAAGAATAAAGAGAATTTTGAACTTCAAGCTGCTCAGGAGAAAGAGAAGTTAAAAGCTGAAGGTGATTACTGCAATTATTTCAAGAAAAGAATGAAATAGTAGCATGAGCTGGTATGACATCTGAAATAGATTTATGGATGTCTCATAGTCGGGGGTTTTGTAAAAGAGTTAGACCTAGAGTTGTTTGATAGGACAGGTGTGATTTGGAAAGCAAAATACTCAGGTTTTCTCCAGCCAGCTAAATGACTCCTGCTTTTTCGTTGCTCTTGTGTCAGATGATCCCGAGGTCCCAATGGAGCCTCCCAGTGCCACCACCACCACCACCATAGGTATATCTGCAACCTGGACAACGTTAGCAGGCTCTCATGGGAAGAGGAATAACACCATCACCACAACGAGCTCCAAGAGGAAAAACAGGAAAAATAAAGTAACCCCTGATAATGTTCAGATTATATTTGATGATCAGCTTCCAATTTCCTATAGCCAACCTGAGAAGGTGAATGGGGAGTCCAAGAGCAGCAGCACTAGTGAGAGTGGCGACAGTGACAATATGAGGATCTCCAGCTGCAGCGATGAGAGCAGCAACAGCAGCCACAAAAGTGACAATCATTCCTCCACAGCTGTCACTAACACACAGAGCAACAAAAAGCAGCCCTCGGTGCTCGTCACTTGTCCAAAGGATGAGAGGAAGGCAGTCTCTGGCAAGTCATCCATCAAGTAAGTTTCTGTGACCATGCGTGCAAAGTTCAAGTCATGCGGTTTTTGGTTGTTTTTTATTCCATATAATGACAGCATTTAATTCCTTTTGCAGGTTGTCTGAAGTTATTAATGAAGTGACGAGTAATTCCTTGTCTACGTGCACAAAATCCGCTCCTTCTCCCCTTTCTTCTCCAAATGGAAAGTTAACCATTGCTAGTCCTAAACGTGGTCAGAAAAGGGAAGAAGGTTGGAAGGAAGTTGTGAGAAGGTAAGCAAAATAATTCCCCTAGTTCCCTTTGATGCTATCTTTTGTGCAGCCTTCCTTGGAGTTACTGAATAACCTTTTTTGTGGGTTGGAAATCTCACAAGGTTGCTGCTGCATTGGTTGAATCAGAAAATACAGTGCTCTTTTGACCAGCCTGCCCACAGCTTCTTGCCGTGGGAGTGTTTCCTACTTAATGTTGTTCCTTTTTTATTTAGATCCAAGAAGGTTTCTGTCCCATCAACTGTGATTTCCAGAGTTATTGGCAGAGGAGGATGTAACATCAATGCCATCCGGGAGTGCACGGGAGCGCATATAGACATTGACAAACAGAAGGATAAAACTGGAGACCGAATCATCACAATAAGGTGAGCAGGATCCTGCATTGGCTCCGTCCTGTGGGTATTCTCTCCTTGTAGAATGTTTGTCTGCGTAGGAAAATTCAAGGTTTCATCTGGTTGTTCCTTGGATGATCCCTTTGAAGATAAATGAATGGGGTAGGGCAACAGAGTGCCACCATCAGCAAGTGCAAAAATCGGCTTGTGAGAGAAGGTGAAACACAGATGTTTGGGTTCTGTGTTGGTGTTGGGGTGATGATAGGCTGGATCATGTGTGGGAGGGCTTTGGCTCTAACGTGTGTAAATGCTTTCGATGCACTTTCCCTGTCCTTCGTTTTTGTAGGGGTGGCACCGAATCCACCAGACAGGCCACACAGTTGATCAATGCTCTGATAAAGGATCCAGATAAGGAAATCGATGAACTTATCCCAAAGAACCGTTTGAAAAGTTCGACTGTAAATTCCAAAATAGGGTCCGCGACACCTGCCGCCACTACAGCTGCTAACAGTTCTCTGGTGGGCATCAAAGTGACCACCGTAGCTGCTTCGTCGACATCTCAGACCGCCTCCGCGCTCACCGTGCCTGCGATCTCCTCAGCATCCACTCACAAAGGCATTAAGAACCCCGTGAACAACGTGCGGCCCGGTTTCCAAGTTTCTCTTCCGCTGGCGTATCCTCCTCCGCAGTTTGCACACGCGCTCCTCGCCGCTCAGACCTTCCAGCAGATCCGTCCGCCCCGGCTGCCCATGACGCACTTCGGAGGAACCTTCCCGCCGGCTCAGTCCACGTGGGGCCCGTTTCCCGTCAGGCCGCTGAGCCCCGCCAGAGCGACCAACTCGCCGAAACCTCACATGGTGCCTCGCCACAACAGCCAGAACAGCAGCGGCTCTCAGGTGAATTCAGCGAGCTCTTTGACCGCGAGTCCCACGGCGACGACGACTTCAGTGGCCTCTACCGTGCCTGGATCTTCCGCGAGCGGCAACAACCCGAGCTCCCCTTCGGTCAGGAGGCAGCTGTTCGTCACGGTGGTGAAGACGTCCAACGCCACCACCACCACCGTGATGACCACGGCCAGCAACGCGAGCACGGCGCCCACCAACACCACGTACCCGACTCCTACTGCCAAAGAACACTACCCCGCATCTTCCCCCTCGTCTCCCTCTCCTCCCGCGCAGCCGGCGGGCGTCTCCAGGAGCAGCCCTCCCGACTGCGCCGCAGCCTCTCCCAATAAAGGTGCGCCTCCGTCTGAGCCGGAAGCGGGCAGCCCGCCCGCCGTGGATGCGGGCGGCTCCACCAGCAGCAGGCAGCCCAGTCCCGGGAGCAGCGGCTCCTCTGTGCATCCTGCTCATCAGCAGCCCCCAGGAGCATCTCTGCCAGAGGCCAGGCCCCCTCTCCAGCAACCTCAGGTTCCTGCACCAGATCCTCGCACGGTCGTGCCTCCAAACTTAGCAGCGCCGAGCTCGTCCGCTCCCGCGGTAGGTGCGAGCGCTGCTCCGATGACCTACCCCATGCCCCAGACGTCCATGGGGTCTGCTCAGCCCGCAGCCAAGATGGAAGCCCCAGCCATCAGACCGCCTGTCCACGGAAGCGGCAGCGTCCCCAAGAATGCAGCCCCTGCGCAAAGCTCCTCCGTCGCAGTCCTCAACGTTAACCACATCAAAAGGCCCCACAGCGTTCCTTCTTCGGTGCAGCTTCCTTCTACCTTAAGTACACAAAGTGCTTCTCAGAGTTCGGCCCACCCAGCGAGCAAGCCCATGGGGAACAACTTCAGTGCTACTCTGCCCTTCGGGCCCTTTAGTACGCTGTTTGAGAACAGCCCCACGTCCGCTCACGCCTTCTGGGGCGGGTCCGTCGTTTCCTCTCCGACAACGCCAGAATCCATGCTATCAGCAAAGTCCTCGTTTTTGCCAAATTCAGATCCGTTGCATCAGTCTGATACTTCCAAAGCCCCAGGTTTTAGGCCACCGTTACAGAGGCCAGCTCCAAGTCCCTCAGGTAGCTCTCTGGCTTGTGTCTGTACTGTGATAATACGGGTTATTGTTGGGTTTTTTTAAGCCAAGTTGAGTTCATTTTAAATGCCCTGGCCAATCTAGTAACTGTTTGGCAGCTGATGGGCTTGATAAAACAGGGGGTTTTGCCGTTCCATTCCATTTGCCATTCCTTTCCAATAGCTGAGATAATAAAACCCTCACTTCCCCCTCCCTTCCCTGCCAAACAGTGACTGTCATAGTTTGTCATAGCTTGTCCTGAGGCCATAGAAGAATATGCAGCATCTTCCAAGGGCTAGGATGGTAAAAACAGTGGTGTTTTGACAGGAACTTGTAACTTTTAAGAGACGTATTCTTTTTAATAACTAAATTTGATCCAAAAAATTGACTGCCTGAATTTTTTAGTGAGATGTTGAGCTTGCTGCCCAAAACCAAGGCCAGGGGGTTGTCACAGAACCTGTTACGTAGCTTCCAGAAAGTACCTACAAGGTTTGGACCATCCCTGCCTGTTGTTGTAGGACCACTGAGGTGTTAATAGATTGAGAGATAAAACAGCACTTTTTTCCCTATGTTGTGAATATGATGGCGTTCAATTCTTTTCGTCTCTATACTAGTCAGCATTTTGACTATGGCCCTTTATGGCCCTAAGATACACAAATGTATACGTCTTAGATCTCTAAGACTTAATTCTTCATTGAAGAGGACATGAAGGGAGCAGTAATTCTTGTATTTTGAGTATCTTGGCTAATTGGTGACATGTTAGGTAGACAGCACAACTGCCACATACTGAATAGACTTGCAGATTTTGAAGCTTCATGCTTCAGTTTCCTTTGGAAAATTGTAACACGTGCTCCGCCCCCCAAGATGGATTGGTTCCAGGTTTTCCTTCCTGTTTTTTTTTTCCATGATACAGGCAACCTCCTGATGGAGTGTTGGAGCTCTGGGAGTCACTTGTGCCCATTTTGTTTTGTAGGTATTGTCAGTATGGATTCTCCCTATGCTTCTGTAACACCTTCTTCTACGCACCTGGGGACCTTTGCCTCGAACCTGTCCGGAGGGCAGATCTACGCGCCCGGCACGCCGCTGGGCGCAGCGCCTGCAGCTGCTAACTTTAACAGACAGCATTTTTCCCCTCTTAGTTTATTGCCTCCATGTTCATCAGCGTCAAATGGTGAGTTCTGGTCAGCAGGAAGCTGTTGAGAAGCTGCTGTATAAATAAACTCGCCTCGCAGAACTGCATAAGGAATTCCGGGAGAAAATCCTTAGGGCAGGTTCTGGTACCTTCCTCTGTCTTTGTGCCCTGCAGTTAGAGGAGTTTTTTGGACAGAAACCAAATAAGCTTCTGATTGCTGGTTTATTTAGGGAATGTGTTAGTCTGCTTTATTGGCTAACGTAAGGACCAAAAACCCCCTCAGGGAACAAATTGGAAAGAAAAAGAAAAAACAAACCTGACAAAAACATGGGTTTATATGGACTTATTTCAGCTCTGGTTTAGGATATAATCCTCAAATCCTCTGTTGCTGATAGACAGTGATGCTTAGTTAAGGTTTTGTGGTGTGTGTCCTCCAGTGCCTGAGCTGCCAGGACGTGATAAGCATTTTATATAAGGGATTAAATCAGTGGTGAATATCTCTGTGATCTGGAAATAAAAGTGTCCTGAGGTGGATGAATTAACCAGCATTAACCAGCTCCCTGTTGTCAGTGGTTGGACATGGAAGGATGGGTTTGTTGGATCTGGCTGCCATCACTAAGTGCACCTGTGGCTCTCCTTGCAGAATCTCCTGCTCAGTCTGTGTCCTCTGGAGTCCGAGCACCCTCTCCCACCCCTTCAGCAGTGTCCTTGGGATCAGAAAAACCCAGTAACGTTTCTCAGGACAGAAAAGTTCCTGTTCCTATTGGCACTGAGCGGTCTGCACGTATTAGACAAACTGGAACGTCTACTCCTTCTGTAATTGGGAGCAACTTGGCTGCTCCAGTGGGACACAGTGGGATCTGGTCCTTCGAAGGTATAGGTGGCAGTCAAGGTACGTGTTGTTCATAGATGCATTTGAACTGATCACAGCATTGTGTTTGCCAAACTTGTCTGCAGCACAGAAGGATGCACAAGTGAGTGCCTGAAAACACAGAAATGTTCTTTCCAAAGGATTTGGAGCAAGATTTCTCTTAGCCTTGCTATCCACTTGATTTTTTTTTTTAACAAGGTTTCTGAAACCCTCAGGGGTTCTGAAACCTCCTGGCCGTGAAGATTTGGTAGTCCAAGTAACAGCAGGAAAAATAAAAACAGGGTTTCCAGGTGTGAACACAGTGAGGATCATTGATTTTAGGAAGAGGGGAAATTGAGGTGTCACAAGATAACTGTCTGGAGTTTTTTGTTGATAAGGAGATGGTTTTTACAGTGGAGTTCATGTTTAATTTGTAGCTGAGGCAGAACTTTGTGCTGAGGGTGGCACTTGTATAAAGTGACAGTATTCCACATTTGAATTTCCTTTGTTTTTTCAGCCATTTGCCTTCTACTAGCACAAAGCTCTTGGCTCTCCTGGACTCGCATAGATTTTAGTATTTCAGAATTTATTAACAATTTCAGTTAGTGTTTTTTTTTCCTGTTGTTGAGGCTTTTTGTTTTTTGTTTTTTTGTCTAAAGAAAGAAGTTTCTGTAGGGTTTTTTTGCTTGGGATGGGGAGATATGAATACTGAGACTGTTGGAGTGGGCCTCTGGATGTCATGTCAGCCTGCTGCACAGAATGAGGTTTGTCATGAGTTGTGCCTGTTCCTCAAGGCTTTATCTAGTCTGCTCTGGAAAACCTGTGAGGTTTGGAGCTGCTCCACCCCTCAGAGCAATCTGTTTGCTCCTTGACTGAGTCCAGACAGCTGAAGGTTTTAACTGACAGCTGGAATTTTTTCCCCAAATACAAACCCCTTTGTAACTTCAACAGTGGTCTTTTCCCAGGTAAAACTGTAGAAATTCACTATTTATTTGCATTGTGTGGCTGTAAAATTCGTGTTTTGCGCCTGTCTCGGCTTTTTGGATGCTGTTTGCTTTTTGCTTTGGTCAGTTACTTCAACATTTTCAGTTCACAATGGGATTGGCTCTTCTCTACCTGAATATTAGGGTCTCTCAGAAATGTGTCTGTACTCTTTCTCCAAATACACTTTTCTTAGGTATTGTTTTGTAAAGTGGATTTTTGGACATCTGGGGTTTGAACTGCAGCACCAATACCAAGCTGCCTCTGATGACTTGACAGAATTAGTACAATGAGCACGTGTGTGCGTGTGCTGGTCGTTCTCTGGTCTGGGATTGCGCAGATACTTCTCTGTCCATTAGAATATTCAGTAGTTAATGGAAGAATGGTAGTGAAGTAGAGCAAATAGTTTTGGTAGTGTACACTTATCCTTTCACAGCACCGAAGGCACGAGGAATTGAGGTTTTTGGAAGATCTGATGTTTTTGGAGGATGGGGAGTTAGCCCAAAGTCCTCCTTTGCTGTGGAGATGGAGCAAAGTTGCAGGGGCAGCGCTGTGGTTGCGGCAAAGTGCCCTGAACTCCTGGCAGTGGCTCGGGGGGCTGCAGGTGCCTTTCCTGGTGTTCTCCACCCCACGTGCTCCAGAGCTCTAGTGCGGGTGCAAGCTTGGGAGCCGCAGGCCGGCGGGCAGTGAGGCTGCTGTGGGTGAGGCTAACGCTGCGTGTCTGTGCTGCAGATAAGGTGGACTGGTGTCACAGCGGGATGGGGAGCCACATGATCCACAGGCCCATGTCTGATCCGGGCGTGTTCTCGCACCAAGCCATGGACAGAGACAGCACGGGAATCGTGACGCCTTCCGGTACATTCCATCAGCCTGTCCCTGCAGGATACATGGACTTCCCAAAAGTTGGGGTAATGACCTCCTCGGCCCCCATTACCATACGCGGCATGAATCCCCTCCTGTCCTTCTGTCTGTGCGCTCGTGAAATCATCCTGACTGTTGCTTTTCCTTCCCCTCAGGGTATGCCTTTTTCTGTGTATGGGAACGCCATAATTCCTCCTGTAGCCCCCATCACAGATGGTACTGGAGGCCCCATCTTTAACGGGCCTCATGCTGCTGACCCATCTTGGAACTCGCTGATAAAGATGGTTTCAAATTCCACAGAAAACAATGGGCCTCAGACGGTAATTGTTCCATTTTTTTGCACTGTGTGTTTTACTCAGAATGTACCGTGATTCCTATCTGTGCAGTTACGCATTTGGGACAAGAAATCTCGGGGCAGAATTTCATAGGAAAAGCCAATTTATGTGTTGCTGGTTAATTTTTCCCGTCCCAAGAAGGGAACACAGCAGCAGGGCTCTGTAGTTCAGGGTGTTGTGACTGTGTTAGGAACACATGGGGGAAGGGTGTAAAGCAGCTCTTTAGGAAGGGACTAAGTAGCTCTTCACAGCTCTGATCTTGCCTGGCTTGTCCACTAAATATAATTTAGGCAGAGGGATTAATTCCCCTAAACCTCTTGTTCGTGCTCGGGAACTAATACTGTAATGGAACATCAGTAGCTCTAGCCAGATTATATCCTGTGCTTATGTTTAATTAGACAGTGATCCCTGTTATACTGTTACTAAATAAAGCTGTTTCTGGGCTTAGTTTGCTTGGGAATGATCCAGGCTGTGGGGAGCAGCTCTCAGCCCTGGTGGACCGTAGGTGTGAGGGAGAGAGGGTTTGGCCACAGTTCAGATATTGCTTTGACGTGGCTTCTCGTCTCTGCGAGTTCATTTCTGGTTTAATGAGCGAACTTTGTCCCCCAAAGAAAGGTTTCCTTGGTTGGACTTGGGATTCCTCAGAACTGAAGGTGTTAGGGGAAAGCAAGGTGGCAGAAATCAAGTTCTTGCTTGTCTGAACTTAAGGTCAGGAGGAGAGCAAGTCCCTTGCTCTGGGAGCTGGAGGGATTCGGGAACTGGGCTTGCAGATGCATCTGCTGCACACCCAGAGCCCTGTTAATTGTCCTGGAGAGGAAGAGCCGTGAGCCCTGCAGCGTCCCTGTGAGCTGAGCCCTGCTTGGAGCAGCCCAAGGCACGGTGCTAACACAGGCCTCTCTTGCAGGTGTGGACTGGAACTTGGACACCTCACATGAACAGTGTGCATATGAACCAACTGGGCTGAGTGGGATCAACGTGCTGGCCTTGAGATTCCTTCTTTTGCAGAGGAAACCACAGTTGGCAGAAACAGTTTATGTGCTCCCAGATCATTCTACTGATGTGCTTGACTGAAGTGTGTAGGCTTTTTGCAGAAGAACTTACTAACTGACCTTTTTCTGTGAACATTGTGACCGCCCATTCCCCACCACCATATGTTTCAACTTAGTTAGATTTTTTCTTTCCTTTCCTCCTCTTTTTTTTTTTTTCTTTTTTTTTTTTTCTTTTGACATAACTTTCTGTTGAAGCTGTTCTTTGGCTGGTTGGTTTTAGTACTGTAAACTGCTTCTGAGCAAACACAGAAATTTAGCAAAATTATGTAAACTTGATCCTGAAGTTTTAGAATGGCAAATAAATGTACAATTGTTTACATAACAAATGGCTAAGCAGAAAGTAAATTTCAATATGTCAGTTATAGAGGCTCTACTTTATGTAGACTTAAATTAATGTGAGATATGTACCTTCATATTCAGAAATCTGGATGTTTCCTTCATACATTAAACTATTAATAAGCATAACTTTTCTACTTGTGTAATTTAAGTAAGTTATAAAAAGAAAAACACCCCAGGCATTATCAGAGGGCGTTTTCCAAATGCGTGTTGGATTTTTTTGAGAGTACATATGTTCTCTGTTTGACATTGGAGGAGAGCTTCCCTGCTGAAGGCTCCAAAGGCAGGTCTGTCCCAGAATAAGGCCCATGAAGGTTTATTTGGAAGAGTCCAAGTGGGAAGTCCCATATACATGGCCAGCAGCTGTCACCTGTGGACAGCAGTAGCAGGAGATGAAGGACGGTTGGTCCTGTGAGGCTGGGCTGGGTGAGCAGTGACACAGACTCAGTCAGGATCCCCATACAGTTCCCTTACAGAGCATTTAAAGGAGATGTACAACTCAGATTTATTTGGTTTTATTGTGGTTCCTCCATTGAAAACCAAGAAAACACCTCAGCTGCCCACAGAAACGACTGCCTTTTAACTGTTGTGGTGTTTGAGGTGTCCACAAACCTTTTGTATACCCAAGGCCATATGCCTGCCCTTAGATGCTGCTCTGAATAAAAGCAAGTTGCTTCTTCCAGCTGTCTGATCTCCTGAAATGCATCCTGTGAAGATCTGGTGGTAGCAGAATGGATCTCAAAGAGGGGAAGTGCTCAGAAAATGGTTTGAAACTCCATCTCACACCTTATCGTGGTGGGGGTGAGTGCCCTTCCCCTCTGCTGCAATCATTTGCTGCAGGTTTTAGTTTTGTCTAGGGTTATTAATTAATAATCCCACTGACAAACAGTGCTCAGTATTTATTACAACCGTGAATTCCAGAGTCTTCTGTTGACCTGACAGGTTCATGCATGCCTGGGACAGTAACAGGTCTGATCCCACCACCATGGCTGTGGCCTGGGCACGGGAGATCTTGGCTGGGGGGAATTGGACCATTTTTAGTCCCAGATACTTTTTGTTTCCACCGCAATGTAATGCTTTTTTATTTGCCCAATAAACCAAGGATCGTGCTCTTGTGGGAGCAGGCAGGTGCTGTTTGTTTGGGAAAAGGGAACAGAACCATGGTTAGGACAGACACTGAGAGGAAGAGAACACGGAGTGTGTGTGGTCTACAGGCTGTTTGGAGCTTTCCTTGCCCCAGAAGGGGTAAGGAGACCCGGTTCAGAACCTGGGGCAGGAGAACACAGCTAGTGTGGAATGAGCAAGTGCTTGTTAATGATTAATTTCTCTTGAATATAATTTTCAGGCTGAGAGAGTTGGGGCCATTCAGCCTGGAGAAGAGAAGGTTGTGTGGGTTGATCCCTTCAGTTTTAGCTTTCATCTTTTCCAGATTCTGTACTGCATTAGTATGTAACTCTGAACTTCCTATCAAGTGTTAGCCAGTCCTCCTCACAGCTCAGTCAGCCAAAACAATCCTTTTCCAGCCCCAGAATCAAGGACACCGTGCAGCTTCAGCCGCCAAAGATGTAAACAACTGAGGAGAGCAATCTGTAAGGATGGGCCTGCATGCCCTGGAGCTGGAATTGAACAAAAACTTGTAAACGAGTGTAAAAACGCATGACTCTGAGTCCATTTTGGGTGTAGCCCTGCCCCGGCTCTTGTACTGCCCAAGGTGAAACCTTTGAAGGCCTTTTAATAAATACCCCCTTTATTCCTTTAACCCTGTCTAGCCTCTGTTCCAGGGAGCCTCTCAAGGCATCGGGTTCTTCATAGCTGCCTTGCAGTATCTGAAACAGGCCCCAAAGGGCAGGAGCTGGAGTGGTAGGGCAATAAGGAATGGGTGCAAATGGGGAAAAAATGGGAAATTGAGACTAGCTATTGGGAAGCAATATTTACTAGAAGAGGAGCGACACCACCCTGGCCGCGCTCAAAGCCAGTTTGGATAAAACACGTAAGGGGTTTGGTGTGATCCTGTGCAGGGCCGGGTGTTGGACTTCCCCGCTCCTCGTCCTTCCTTTCCACCTCCGCACGTTCGGCGATGGGCTCGGACGTGTCCCTGCCCCCGGGGTGAGGCCCTCGGCGCTGCTCCAAGCCCCGAGCCGGGCCCGTCCCGCTCCGGTTACGGCGGAGCGCCGGGAATGGAGCGAGGCCCCGCCCTCCCCTCAGCCGCCAAGGCGGCGGTGGCGCGCGTCCCGCGCATGCGCCGCAGGGGCGGAGGGCGGTGCCGGCATGTGGCGGCTGGCGCGGGCGGGCGCGCGGGCCCCGCCGGCCCTGGCGGCAGCGGGGGCGGGAGCGGGGCCGGGGCCGGGCGGCCTCGAGGGCTGGTACGGGTGGGCGGCGGGCTCCGCGCCCGTGCACTGGGCCGAGGGCGGGCTGGCGGCGCTGCAAGAGGCCACCGGGCTGCCGTGCTGGGCCGCCATCGCCGGCGGGGCCGCCGTGCTGCGCACCGCCGTCACTCTGCCGCTGGCCGCGCACCAGGGACGGCTCCTGGCCAAGGTGGGAGCGCTGAGGGGGCTCTGAGGGAAGGACTGCCGAGGGCGTGAGGGGGCCGCGCCGTGAACATCGCCGTTCTTCTGCTGCAGCGGGTTTGGGGGCGTTTGAGGCCTTTTAAAGGAATTTCGTTACGTTTTGTGCTTTTTTTTTTTTGGTTGCTGCAGCGAGCGTCTTGCCGCTCTCGCGTCAGGGTGCCTCACGCTGTGGGGAGTGAGTGACCGCTGCCAAGTTGTGCCCTCATGGCCTTTACATTATTGCTCTTTTTTAATTGCTCTTTTTTATTACTTTTTAGTTTATGTATATGTATATAATTTAAGTATTTCTGTAATATCTCAGTATATATATAAATACTCTTTATTGCTTTTTTCACTTACTTCTACATGAATATATTATTTAAATGTTTCTATTGTATATAGCAATAAGTTTATATGTTGCATACAGTATATTGTAAGCAATGCATTCTGTTGTATAGGTTTTCTATTATTATATGTTTATATTTGTATGTTGTTATTATTAGTTTTTATTATTGTCATTTATTTTTATCATTGAGGTGGCATTAAAGCTGGGTCTTTTAAAGTGGTGTAGCTGGTTGCAAGCCCAGAATGCAGGCAAATAGATGCTTAAGAATTGATTTCAGCTGTGGTACAAACCATTTTCTCTTCTTAAAAACGTGTAAAATCTAAAAAGAGTAAAATTTTGCCTCCATTTCATGCAGTAGTAAGGTAGTATCTCTGATTGCTGCTGTAATTAATTACCTGTCGCTGTTACTGCCACACGGTTATTTTGTGTCGACATGGAAGGTGTTCACTGATGTTGAACAAGATGCTTTGTCCCTCACAGGAGTTTACAACCTGTGCGGCCGTTAAGTTGCAGTGATAATTAATATGTTTGATGCCTGTGCTGGAACTAAATTGTAGAAGGGTAATTAATATGTGTAATAGCCACAGAGGTGTTAAATTACATGGTGGCAGTGTGCATGTTTAATTCCTGTACAGATACCACATTTTACAGTGATTAATTAATAAGTGTAAAGCTCGCTCAGGTATTGAATTACCAGGGATAACTGATACCAGAGGTGAGGAGAGGGAGCAATTGTTACCTGCCACTGTGCCCAGACGGTTCTCCTTTTCTTTAGCTAGGTGGAAAACCTGCAGCCTGAGATCAAGGAACTTGCCAAGCGCCTTCGCTATGAAGTTTCGGTGCGTGGAAAGCAGCTGGGGTGGTCTGACAAGGTGGCCAGGTACGAGGGGGATTGTCCATGCCTCCTGAATCCATTCCAGAAAGAGGTGTGGCAGGAAGGAAAACATAAAGCAAGATTCTGCCGTCGCCTAAAGCTTAGATTTTTCTTTCCCTGCCTACGATTTATTTCTTTATCGTGTTCTCTTTGGGGCGTTACCCATTTCAAAGCTCTGTGCTTTTGTGTTCCTCTCCAAAAAGGTTCCACTTTGCCAAGAACATGCGGAGGATTGTCACGGAGCTGTACATCCGGGACAACTGCCACCCCTTCAAGGCCACCGTGCTGCTGTGGGTGCAGATCCCCATGTGGGTGTGCGTGTCACTGGCTCTGCGCAACTGCAGCGTCGGTGCCCTGGGCTCAGCAGGTGCAGCATCCTCTCCCCCTGTCACCTGCTCCTCCTCCCTTGCTGCTGTCACTGACATTAAACAGCGCCGTGTCCCGAGCTTGGCGTGCAAGCCAGCGTAAGGAACAGCTACTCTAGTCTTAACGTAGTTTGACCTTGATCTGATGGACTAATTAACATCGGTAATTGGTGATTAATGGAATTGGAAATGAGTTTTGAACTTAACGTAGTCTGATAATCCCGTTCAGCAAGAAATGTTACACGTGCCACAGCACGCTCACTATTAATTGGTATTTTTTTCCTTCCGCGTGAAACACCCTAGACGAGGTGAATGTGTGAGGGTCTTCTCCATTACAAAAAAGTTATATACTGATTTTTTTAGACAAGAGTTACCAGTTTGCTCTTTTAAGCAAAAATGTAGCTAGTTGTACAGTTACTGAGAAAACCGTATTTTTTTCAAAACTGGGAAATAAACATTGTAGATTATTGCGTTCTTATTTTCCTCATTGACTTATAAAATATCTGAGAGGGAAGTATTTTTTATTGCAGATATTACCTGTCATTGGCTGTCTTGAGCTAAGCTGGGCCTCAGCTTGCATCTCTCACTGTTCTTATATTGGTAGCAGAGTGTTAAACCAAGATTTTCTGCTTTAATTGGACTTGCCATGTGGATAGAGCACACCTAGAAACTTGTGTCTGTGATTTAACTCAAGTTCTGGCGCACTTGAGGCAGCAAATTGTACTGAGCTGTATTTTCTTCAATTTTTTCCTACAGTACAAGAGCAGTTTTCCTCAGGAGGAGTGCTGTGGTTTACAGACCTGACGGTGCCCGATTCCACGTGGATTTTACCAGTTTCCCTGGGGCTGGTGAATTTGCTGGTGGTGGAGGTACGTTGGTGGAATAAACCAGCACTGGTGACTGCAAAGGGCTGACACATAAAGGTGGCTGCAGATTATCACTGCTCTAAATGCACTGGGCAGAAGTGAATCATGGTCTGTTTGCTCTCTGTGTTTTAATGTGCAGGTGTCTTTGTTCACAGACCTCCAGGTGGGATGTGGCGTGTCTCAGATCTGCTTGAGCTTCAGTAATATTTAGTCTTGGCCACAGTTTCTTCTAGAATGCTGCTCTAATGAGATCTCTGGGTGTTAATCCTCAGTATGGCCGTTGCAAAAAGAGCTTGCTTCTAACTGTGAGTTCCTCCTCTTTCAGATCTTTGCTTCCCAAAGGAAAATGCCCGTTTCCCAGTTCCAGAAGCTTGTTACGAACTTCTTCCGCGTGGTGTCTGTGGTGATGATCCCTATTGCTGCCACAGTGCCCTCCGTGAGTACCGAGGTGACCTCTGGGGTGTCACCTCATCTCTTCTGGAGCATAAAGGACAGCCTGAGGGCCTCACGTGTTCCATATTTTTGCTTCTGCGTGGTTAAAAATACTCAGGTGTTCTGTTTAAATCTTGTTGCCTTTGGAATATTTCCGTTCAAGGAGGAAGGCTTTGCCAACTTGAAAGGAGTTAATGTCCTTCATGTGGTCTGAAAAAGGAGAGGAAAGCTTTATGTCAAGACATGTAGGCAAATGTTGGAAACATTTGGAGACCAGTGTAGTTGTTAAATTAGGAAATTTTCTTTCTTCAAACATTTCTCATTTTTGCCAGGCTTTCTACTGCAGAATATTCTTAGCAAAAACAAAGTGTCTGGTTGTTTGGCTCAATTATAGTTTCAAACGCAGGAGTTGAAGCAAGTTTAATATGAATTAATTTAAGAACTGTCAAGCCTCAGTGTAGATGGCACTTTTCCCCAGAAGAGTTCAGAGACAGACAGTTACATTTCACACGCAAGCCACTTTTGCAGATGAGAGGAGGAGTGTTGTAGGTGAGTTCTTTTTATCAATACCTGGGAGTGAGCCACAGCTGTGGTTCAGGAGGAGTTGCCTCAGTACGAGTGGCGTTCTCCTTGCCTGCAGGGAGCTGACCTGTGCTGTTCTTGTTGCAGTCCATGGCGCTGTACTGGCTGTCCTCCAGCCTGGTGGGACTGTGCCACAACCTCCTGCTGCGCTCTCCCGCCTTCCGCCGGCTCTGCCGCATCCCGAGGACCAGATCCGACTCAGATACTCCTTACAGGGACATCATGGCTGCCTTGGCCACCAGATACAGCTTTAGCAAACAGCCCCACTGAGCTCCAGGAAGAGCTGTCTCAGGAATGAAGCAGTGCTGTTTTGGCGAGATGTACTTACTCGATGTATATTTATTTTGCAAATAAAGCGCTGGCTGGCCATAAGGAAGGATTGGTCAGCAAAAATGTGTCTTTACTGGGAAGCTTTGTTTTAAGGGTGGTCGTTCTGCCGTTGAAATAGTCCAGAAATCTAGGTTTGTCTCCTGAACTGTCATAAGAAATTGGTCAGGTGAGTGTTAAATAAAACTGTGACTCATATACAGTGCCTCTTTTTTACTCTTAAGTCCGGAAGGTAAAGGGGTTGGGGGTCTTTTTGTTAAAATGATCAGGAATTAATTGCTTTAACTTTTTAAAAGATTCCAAGCTACTACTGTAATGTAAACTAACAAAAATTCCAAAGCAGAATTTTTAGCGCAAACTTGGAAGCATTTGAGTTGTTGTGGTAACCTAGTGTACCTTTACACATAGGCCTGAGATACTCTTTCTGACTCCAGTCAGTAGTTTAGAAGAAAAAGTGCAGATGCCATTGTACTAGTAACACTGCACTTTACCTGTGGGGATGCTTCACTGATGTCTTCCACTGTTTTCACTGGTAGGAGTCTCAGAACATCAGTGACAGTGTTACATCTGGATGCTGCAAAGATGTTCTTATACCAAAAAACCTCCCCAAAACAGGTGCGAAACTGAAGGTAGAGCAGCCAAAAGCATCTAATCTAATGGTGTCTTAACAATTCCAAAATCCACAGGTAAGGAGATCAGAAGGTATGTGATAAAGCCCTTTCCAGGTCTGCATTCCAGGTAGGATAATGTTCTAGATTCTCCAAGGGTCCTACAGATAGTTCTCTGAATGAATGTTATCATTTTGCCTCATCTGAAGGTGTTGGACAAAGACTGTGCAAAGGGGACTGAATTTTTTTCTGGAAAGCTGGTGGTAGAGGGAGCTGGTGCTCCATGCAGTGCTGAGCAAAGTCACCTCTGCTTCCTCAGCAGTCTCACCTGACAGGGGCTCATGTTGCCAGCCTGGCAACAGGGCAGGCTGACAGCAGCTATGTCTTGTGTGTAGTAAAAAAATGAGATCTCCTGGGAAGCATAAAGAGGACCGTGAAACTGGTCACTGAAAAAAATGCCTCACAACTCTGTCAGGACCCCCTATGTTCAGTGCAGGAAGCTGTCTTTGTTAGATTTGTAGTTCTCCCTTCATTTAAGTTTATTTTGGTCGCTTTTTACCTTATAAAATTACACCCAGGACTTGCCAGTGCAAGTTCAAAGAGAATAAGATTCCTCCAGTGAGTGTACTTAGTGATGGATTTCTCATGGCATTATTTTAGGTGTGGAAGAGGCTTGTTGGAACACTGCCACGTACTTAGGAGGGAGCCTAAGCTTAAGCAACAGGAGTCAGGCAAGTGCAAGTACAAATTTCCTGAATGGGTTCTGTTGTGGCAGATCTCGAGTGTGCTGAAATATCCTGGGTGGATAATACCTTCTTTCATTCTCTGTCTTGAAGATGCAGTGTGAACTTCAAGAGTGGGGCTGTGATGCTTGTTATCTTTGGTGGCTGTGCCCTGAAATAAGCTTGTTTACCCAAAAGCTTACATCTCTTCTCAGCCATAGTAATGACTCAGTTCAAATGCATTGTCTGGCCTAAAATCCTTGTCTCAGTGTTTCTAGGAAAGAGGATCAAAGAGAATTGGAGCTTTGCTGTTTGCCTTTTTATGGTAATGTAATTATTTTGTTGTCAGTCCATGTTGATGAGACAAAGATGGACCAAATATACATATAATGATATGTGCCAGGTCAAATGAGTCCTTCTTAAGTGGGAGGACTGAGGGAGGTTTCTGGAGAAGAAATCAGAAAAAACCTGTTGCTGTGTTCTCTGAGAAACCTGACTTAAGTGTCTTAAAAAAAAGGTGCAGTATTCTTCGTGAATGACACTTTATTATTTAAGTTTTATTAATTTATATTTTTTTAATATGATCTATAGCTCTGTTTGGCTTGACTGTGTCTCCACCTCTCTTGTTTCCTTCCAGTTCTGGCTTTGCTGAAGACAAAGAAATTGTAAGTAAATGAGCAAAACCCAGAAGTGGCAAAAGAATTGTGGTTTTAGAAAGGAGGGCAGTTTCCTTCCTTATTAGCCTGAAATACAGTAGGTGAGGTTAGATGGCCCCTATCCCATTGAGGAATGAGATGTGAGTATGAACCAACTACTTTTACTGGGCACTGGAGGGGATGCTGCTGTCTGTCAGAGAATTTGACACCTTGTCAGTCCTCCTGGTTGTTCTTTGGGGTTAGTTTTGGTGGGGAATCCAAACTCTCCATCCAAAGCTCATTTACTAGGGTGTATTCCTTGAAGAGCAAGAATAGTTTTTCCCCAGACGAAGTGTCATTTTCGGCACCGTTCCATGGTTTCCGGCAGGGAAGGAAGTGTGGAGGGACTGTTGAGTGCGCTGCTGTACACACGGGGGTGCTGCGGCTCCTGTCAGCCGTAGGGCTGCCGGGTTCCGAAATCCAGGACAGGCAGGCAAGCGATGGACCAAAAAACATTTTTCCTCCTCCTGTCTTTCATCTGGATGCTGTTTCAGAACTTAATCAGGCTGTCCTTTACAGTGTACACTTCTTTTCCACCTCGCTGCCGTGCCCCTTTGAAGTAACCCAATGTTCAACCCTGCTGAGCTTGAAAATAAAGCAAAGAACTCGTTTGCTGCTCCCTCTCTGTGGCTGAGGATGCCGAGGGGAAGTGGGCAGGTGTCGGAACAATCCCCAGTTGTCTTTGCAAAGCCCTCCGTTTGTGCAGCCGCGTGGCCAGCTGGCAGCAGGACTCCTTTCTTTCACTTGATATTATTAACCTACCTGTATTTAATTAATCTGACTGGTTTCTAGTGGTAAGTAAGGTATTCTTCATCCCTTTGAAGCTCAGCGTAGTGCCAAAAGCAACTGCTGCGGCTGCTTTCCTGAGTGAGCTGTTGTGCTCTGTAGTCTGAGTTTCAGGGATCACAAAAGAATTCAGAATAAGGGATTGGTGCTTTACATCAATGGCACCTTGATGATTTTGATCCATTTTTGCTGCACGCAGCTGTGGTGTTAACCTGCTTTGGGTTTGGGTTTAAGGAATGCTTAAAGAAGCCCGTGTAAATTAGGTCCATCATTAAGGTGAGTGCACACATCCGTGTGTTCCTTTATTTAAGGAGTTGAGCTTTGTGGATTCATTTGCCAAGGTAGCTATTCATAATTTGATTGCATTAATTAACTTTGCAACTGGAGTAATGGTAAATAATTTTTTTAGCCTGTTTTATTTAATGTAATCCCCCAGTTTTGTTTGTAAGAGGAAAAGACCATTACTCCCTTATTTGTAGGGACTGAGCTTCTGAAAGAAATCTTCCGGCTCCCGTAATCCCTGGTATTCAAATCCCTCAAGAAAATAAGGGGTGTTGTGCTGTATGCTTTGAGGCTTAATATTAGCTGGCCTTTTCAGATCTGGAGAGGGGTATGGAAAGTGTTTCCCTGTGCCAAGTACCCTGCCTTCCTGCAGGGAAATCCCACTCCTGTATTCACACTTGGGCAGTAGAAGGATGCTTTTGGTACCTGTTGCTGAGAAGAGCTGAGAATTTGGGATGCTGTCACAAGCCTGATTTTGGCTTTTCAAGTCCAAGGCTCAAATGTGTGAAATGAAGGGGACAGGGAGGTTGAAAAGCCACTTGGAATGTCAATGGCTACCACACAGGCTCTAACTGGGAACAATGTTTATTGGAAACAAATGCCAGCCTTCAGCATCATCCATTTCTGAGGAAAAGGGCCTTATGGATTCAGGAATTTGGCCCTGAGAATGTTTATCTTGAGTTTTCTGGGGAACTGTTGGTCAGTGGTGTGCAGTTGTTCCAGAGGAGGTAGGAGGCAAACGCGTGGTAAATGATGGATCCTTGGAAGTGCAAGAGGGCAAGAAGGTCTTGGGATTGTAGTTAAAATGTGCTCTTGCAGCCAAGTAAAGCAAGCCAAGAAGTGCTTTTCCACTCCTGTATTTTAAGATGACCTGAGATGGGCCAGGAATCTTCAGGCAGAGACATGGTAAGTTTTTAAATACTTAAAACTTGAGCAAGGGAGATCATCTGCTTGTTTTAAGTCCTCCTCCTCCTTGTTTGAGGGCTGTGATGGATTCCCATTTGTCCTTGTGTGTGTTTTTCCCTTTGGGAATGCATTTAGGAAAATGGTGAACTGTGAACTTTTTCTGACAGGGTAACATTTAGAATATGGATTTCCTGGAAGTTTTCAAGGGCTGGATTTGATATGAGAGGTCTAGTGGAGGTTCCAGAACACTCAAGTGCAATGATTTTCTTTCAGCACCTGAGTTTGAACAGAAAACTGACCTGTGTCCTGCTGACAGAGGTTTACCAAGCATATCTTAGTGGGAGCTGCTGCAGGCAGAGAACACGTTCTTCTGGATGAATTCCTGACCTCAAGCCCTTTCTGTCTAGAAAATAAATTATAAAATCTTCTACTGGGGGAAATCAGCTGCTTCAAAATGCATCTAATAATATATAAATAGTGGCAGGACTCTCTAGGCACGTTATTTCTGCTTTGAGGAGGAGTTGGAGATTGAAAGTTGGCAGAGAGCAACTTTTTGGGGGTTTCATATCAGTGTAGCCTAAACCTTTTGGGTACAACTAACGGGATTTTAGTTTAGATGTAGTTTAGAACTCAATTTCTTTATGCATTTTTTTCAAGTCCAGCTGGCCACATAATGAAACAAGATTTTTTTAATTTTTTTTTTTTTTTTGAAAGGTCTGTAAAGAGGTACTGGATACTCACTCAGCTGTTTGGAAATATTTCTGTTTCTTATTTTTAGGAATTTCTTTAATGCACTGCCAGAGTTACAGTTGAGCACTAGGTCATTATTAACTTTTGTAAATGGAGAAGGTGCAGCTTTGTCAGAAGGGAAATGCGGAGGGACTGGAAGTGGGTCCAGTGATTCCCAAGTGGGGCCATTTGCCAAGAGTCCCTGATTTTCCTCTCTAATCACTGTGCAGTTCATGGTTTTTATTTCATTACTGCCTAAGAGCTTGCTCCCAGAGTGCAACTAATAATTCTGTTGTATTTTACAAAGTAAACAAGCTCAGATTAATTTGCTAATAAAAGCTTTGCTGGTCTTGCATTTTTCCACTTTAAATGCTCTTGCTGGAAGGCTGAAAGATAAGCTTTGTTTGGAGGTATTTAGAGTCATGATTTCAGCAATAAGTCCCCAGAGACTGACTATGCCCATGACAGCAGTTTTTTAAAACATATATGGTGACCTTTTCCCCTTGAGATGCAGATTGTTTAGAGTGAGCTAATGGTAGAAGTTGAGAGAAAGCAGGAGCAGTGATACTTTAAACTGCTTTAATGCTGCATACCTGTGCACTGACTGCTGGTCCTGCGGGTGACTCTAGTTCTCAGTGCTGTGTTTTAGTTATTTCCCAGTGTTTCTCACTGCTGCAGCCTGGTGCTGTTGACATCAGCTTGTCCAAGTGGAGCAGAGTGTGGCTGACAGACCGCGAGAGCTCGGAGCTTCGGCACGTGTGCTTTTCCAGTGCTGCCAGCTCCCCAAGGGTGGGATCCAAAATAAGAACAGTCTGGCTCGAGTGTGAGTCTAGATCTTGTCACTTGCTGTCACAAGCTGTTTGCTCTTGTGGCAGTGCAAAATTTGGATTGAAGATGTTGGTGGAAAATCAGACTGAAATCTAGGAGGTGCTGAACTGCAGGAGTGAGGCCTTGACACTAAACAGGTTCTAAAAATGCTAAAGATGGAAAATACTGAGTATAGGGGAAAGTAACTCCATTATTCTGGGCAAATGAAATCTGTTTGGTGCTTTAACCTTTTGTACTTCCCCCCAGGTTCTGTGAGGTGAGGACATGTTCTAACGCTGTTAAATAATGCAAAACATAGATTTGTGGTTCAGGGCTGAGCTCAGGAGCTGTCGTGCTCCTATGCTGGCAGCATCTGTGGATTTGGGTTGGTTTCTGTCTCTCTTCATTGTTCTTTGGATGAGCATCGCTGGGACTTGTTGTGGGCCAAAATTTTTCCAAATTTTGCCCAAGTATTGATTTTTATGCTTTTATGCTGTTTGAGTGAATCTATCTAAATTCATCCTTTCAGAGAGTCTCTGAAGTCTTTCTCGGTCTGCTGCTGCCAGCAGAAATTCTGTGACTGATTTCAGTGGAATACAGATTTCGTTTTTTTTCTCCATTTTCTTCCTCCTGCTCGTAGAATGATCCAAAGATTGTTTCTTTTCTTATCCCTTTGCTTATGCCAGGATTTGGATGCATACTCGGACAAGGAGCACATCTCCTGCTTTATCTGTAGAATGGCTGCCAAAAATACTGAAATGATTTAGCAACAAACACTTGTTTCTCCATAGTGTAGGGGTTATTGCTCAGCCTTCCAGCATGCATGGTGGAATCCTTTCAGACTGTTTCCATCTAAATATTTCTGGTTAATGGAAGGAAGCTGAGCAAATCAATTGCTCCTCATCATAGGTCTCCACGTTTAGAACATCCTTCAGGTTGCAAAGGTAAAGCTCTGAGAGGTCAACTGTGAGCTCTGTCTAAAGTTTATCCCTCATTAGGCCCCCGCAGCTTATTTTACGTAGACTTTTTGCTTTTTCTTGGGAACAAGCCTAATTGCTATTCCAAGCTTGCAGCCTCCGTTGCCTTTTATTACTAAAATTTGATCTTGGAATGCTGAGTATCTTTGTAAACCCAGGGATATGCCACCCCAAAGGCTTGATTCTCATGCCACAAAAAGCTTTGTGTAGGAAAGTATAAACAAAACTGATGAAGGAATTTTGAAATGCAGGTTTTGTTTAAGGGTTTGGTGCTCCTTCACACCCTGAGGACAGCCAGAAGGCAGGTTTTTCTACTGCATGTCATAGGAGTTCACTGAACCCTGGAAACAGCAGGACCTGACTCCTAAGAGCTGCTTTCTTGAGTGCAGAAGACATTTTTGCTCTAAGGAATTTACTCAGGGAACCTCATTAGTGTTATATGTGACACAAATGCACCTCCTGAGACATGTAACAATCACCCTGGATAAGTGCATCTGGATGATTGCAAGGTTCTTCTTTAATAACCAGGTAAAGTTGTTTTTTATAGAGTTAAACTTTTTTTTATTTCAAGACTACATACATGTCTGTATTCAGGAGCCAAGAGGATGTGTGACATAAGGGTCTCCTTGCTTTACAGAGCTGAGTGCTTACATTGCAGAGTTGAAGGTGTCGGAGCAGTTTTCTTCATGCCTGTGTGTCTGTGGCACAGTGCAGTGTTAAATGGCCACAGACAGCTCCGTTCCTGGCAGCTGTGCCTCAGTGCACAGGGTAATGGGTGTTCAGAGTGTTATGGACTGCCTGAGGCTCTTGGTTGTGTTGTAGGAGATGAAGCTGGAGTGAGATCCTGCTTGGGCTTCTAGGAGGGCTTTCCCGATGCTCTGCCTTCCTTGAGGAGCAGTAGGTTGTTTAGCAGCAGTCTGGCCTTCAAGCGTTACGTTCTTGCCTTAAACTGCTCCATCCCATGAAGCTTTAGCTTCATCTCGTAGGAGGAATCAGCGTGGTGTAGTTTTACTGTCTGCATGCTGGCAGCTGCTCATCACGAGCTTATTGGGCTCATTTAGACCTAGACAGGAAACACTAACTTGCCATTTGGAGTTTTCTTTGTGCTGCTCAAAGTCCAGTGCACTCTTGGCTAAATGTTTCATTTGCTGTGGGAATTTGCTTTGGCTAATGCAGTTTTTAAGACCTGTTGGTTCATTCAGAGGTCGAGGAACATTTATGTAAGAGAGTCCTCAATAACATTCCTTTAACTTGGCAAGTTGAAAAAGCACAGCACCAGTTTTTTTCTCCTCTTTGGAGTATTAAATATTTTGCATGGATCCTCTTGATTTCCATGGAGTAAAATTGCTTTAAGAGTCTGGATGCAGCACCATGTAAAGGTAGAGACAGGTAGTGCGGGTTAATTTCCATTGATTGCCTCATTTCCCTGTTAATGAGGCTTATCCCAGACTCCAGCACACTAGGTTTCAGGTGGACAGAGGTAAGATTTGGCTAAGCTTCCATACTCCATCTTTCTGCTGCTGGGATTTTTCGTGCATCCAAACGTGGTGGAGATGGCAGATGTGAGGGAAGGCTCCATGTTCTCTATGTGTAGCTGCTTCTCTTCACTGAAAATTCCACTGTATTTTGGTGTTTTCTATCTCACACTTGCTAGGAGGATAAATTCTCAAAAGCATTTATCTTCTCTCAAGCCCATAATAAAACTGTCACCTTTTGATCAATTCCACGTTAAAAGCATCAGGTTAGGAAACGTTTGTACTTATTTCTTTCCCCAGAAAGGCAGGCAGACTCCTGGCAGATGCAGCAAGGTAGGTCGGAGGCTAATCTTCCTGAGCTGCTTCATGTGAATTCAAGGAATAGGAAACTCAAATGTCTCTGCAGAGAGTTTTGGGCTTTTTTTACATTAAATGCTCTTTCTTGCCCTTTCATATGCAGTTACTTGATTGCGTGGGCACGAAATTCATGTTCGGGTTATGTAAAGCTGAAGGAAGAGTAAAATCAGGGATACTGCTGAGACACAGGGGGAGATCCCTGGCTCACTCCTATGGTATCACAGTAACACTTGAAGGAAGGCTGCCCTTAATTTTATTTGCCTCCTCCTTGCCATTTCCTTTGGGACAGAATGCTCTTGACTGTTTTATTATCCCATTTTATTGACAGATCCTGTGGTCTGCAAATGTAAACCCTGGTTTAACAACAAAAGTGTGTTGTATTGTGGAATGATGGAGTTGTGTCAGAGCTGTCTTGTTAGGTGAGGTTTCCTGGATTGTGCTGGGTTATTACTCTGTAAAGGGGTGGCTGACATGGCAAGAGCCGGGGTGAACTGCTGTGTGCCAGTGTGAGGAGTCTCCTCTTGGAGAGATCACCTGGGCAGTGAGGCAGATGACACAAGGAAGGGAATTGGAATTACAAAGATTTAAAAAAAAAAAATTGGTGAGGTGCCTGCATTTAAGAGAGTAATTCTGGAGTAATACTTGAAATGACTGTGTGGTCAGCTCTGTCACTGCGCTGCTTCTTTCTCAGGACTAGTACTTTTTACTCTCACTGGGTTTTTATGATTTAGGGGAACGAGGATCCACTTGTTGGGGACCTCAGTAACACTGGAGCATTCCCACTGCTCCAAACTGAGAAGCAACGATGCACGTTTGATATGGCCAGAAAATAGCCAGTTCTGTCCCTTATCCCAGGAAAGTTAGCTGCTAAAACTGCTGCATTTTGCAGGGTTGTTTTTGTTTTGTTTTTTTTTTTTCTGGAGAGGGTGGGGAAGACAGCAGATGCGATGTTTTCATGTGAGAGAAACCCCAGGTGATGATAAAAAATTGTTTTATAAAGTTTTGAAAAAAAAATCTCTTTTGACCTTGAAATGTGTTCAGCCTTTTTTCTCTGCTTGCAGTTCTACCTGTGGTGAATTAATCTCTTTGTTAGCTACGTCTGAGTGCTCAGGAAAATGGATCCCTCAGCTGGGTGAGCATCCCAGCATTGTTTTTGTGCAAAGAGCTGTCACCATTTTTAAGAGCACATCCTGGGAGGGTGGCTAAAGCTTTTCACTGCTGAGATGGACGTGGCTGGGCTTTAAATTAAGTTTGCAAACACTGGCATTGTGAGTGTATTCTACTGACTAAACACACACATATGTGTATACACACACACACGTCTATCTCTGTCTTTCTTTTGCATGTGTGAGCCTTAAGGAAATCTGCAATTTTGCTGCTGATGTAGTAGGTGATTTGCTGTCTGCACAGGAAAAAAATGTGATTTTTACCTGTATTCTTGTGGAAACGCATGTCTCTATCCAGAACTTCAAGGGAAAACTGCTGTTGTAAGGAAGGGTAAACTGCAGCTTCAAAATACGTCGTACATTATTCCTTTTTTTAAAATTCTAAAATTTTGATAATTTGATAATTGCTCTCATGCCTTTTCTAAGTGCTTTTTTGTAGTGACTTTGAAGAGCTTTCTCAGATTTCTTTTCAGGATTCTTATCTTGTATGCTACATTGATCCGATTATTTTATTGCCTAGAAAAAACAGATGAAGATTTGTTTTCTGAATTCCTGATTTTTTATTTTTTTTCCCCAGAATTTCCATACTGCTAGTGTATTGGAAAAAACTGCAGTTCTCATGGTCCTTTTTGATTTTGGGCCCTGATATAAAGCTGTAATAAAAAACTTGATTTGTAGCTTAGACTTTTATGTGCTTGACCTCCAAATTTTAGACACTTCTTTGCTGAAATTGAACTAAACCTAAGGAAAGTATTGTGGTAAGTCATGGGAGAGAGGAAAGTACTTTTTGTGCTTAAAGGTTCTTCCTTGGGTGGTGATTAGTTGGCCTCCTAAGATTGTTAATGAGACAGAGAAATTATTCCTGAAGGAATCAAGGTGTCTGGTTTTCTTTCTGGTGAGAGAATTTGGGTTCTTAAAAAAACCAACAACCTACATCTTTTTAGACTCGATGAAAGTTGCTGATGATCCTGAGTGATCATGTTAAGGTGCTGCTGCTTCATTTCTCCACTGTTTGTATCCCCAGGAAGTGGGCTGAGCTGACACAGGTGTGTCAGCAAGTTGAGCTTGCGCTGCACTGCCACCTGTGCACATCTGTAGGACTGTCACACTTGCAGGAGTTTGCAAACTGAAACAAGCAGCTTTACAAGTTTTTTGTGGCACCTCGAAACACTTTTTTTTTTTTGTATCAGTGTTTTCTACCTGTTTTTTTTTTTCAGAAACAGTATTTTTTCCTCCCAAAGCTGATAGTCTGAAGAGCCTTTTACTGTTTCATAGACTTCTCTGAGCTAGCTGCGAGTCATTTTCTTTTTCTTTCCTCCTGCAGCGCTGTTTGGGGAGGTTTTGGAGTAGAGGAGAACTCCAGCTGCAAGTACAAAGTCCTTACTCAAGGGAGGGCAACCCTCCCAAAGTAGCCTTCATGTGGGTTCCCAAGGAGTACATGGGAAATAAGCTTTTTTCTGTCATGGAATCATGGAGTTCTAAGACTGGAAAAGCCCTCCAAGGTCTAAATCTAACTCTTCCCCCATCAGTGACAAGGACACAGCTAACCCATCTTTTTAAGTGCCTTGTGCCACAGGTGAGCCAGGCATAATGCACCTGGTAGCAGTAGAGTGGGATAAAAGGCAGTTATTAATCAAGAGCCATTAAAAAGATGAGATTTCCTTTCTATGGGATACGGGTTTGGTTTTGTTGTTTGTTTGTTTAAGGAACTAATTTGGAATTAAAGATTATTATGCCCTAACCCACTTGATGGGTTTAGGGGAAAGTAGTTTGATTTACTCTGGGCAGTGTACAGAGGAACAACCAAATTCTCAAGAGGTTCAGTAACAGACTTTAATTTGCAAACTTGCAGAGGTAGAAAAAGGTACTGGGCAAATTTTAAAATAACATCCATTCAAAGTAAGATGCTTCACAAGCTTTAACTTGGCAAACTTAAACTCAGCCAACTTTAAGTTACCCAGACACAGCAAGGCATTTACTAAGGTAGTGACTGGATGTTTCTTTTGTCTGGCTTGCATGATTATTTTGAGAAGAAGGTAGGAGAAGAAAGAGGGAAAGAAAGAAAAAGAGCAGAGGGAGAGAAAATAGATATATCGATCACCCCAGGATCCCGTGTGGTCTCAGCTGCTTCTAAATCCAGGGCAGTGGAGCATCTTAACCCATGTGTCACTTCCTTTTATCTGCTCTGGCTGGTCTCCTGGGCCTCCCCCAGGCAAGGACGCGCTTTCACGTTCACTCTGGGGCCCACGCAATCGGTCGCAGCCATTTTGTGCTCTCAGCAGTCTGTGGGTCAGTCACTGCCATTTTGGGGCTCTCAGCAGTCTGTGGGTCAGTCACTGCCATTTTGTGCTCTCAGCAGTCTGTGGGTCAGTCTCTGCCATTTTGGGGCTCTCAGCAGTCTGTGGGTCAGTCACTGCCATTTTGGGGCTCTCAGCAGTCTGTGGGTCAGTCACTGCCATTTTGGGGCTCTCAGCAGTCTATGGGTCAGTCACTGCCATTTTGGGGCTCTCAGCAGTCTGTGGGTCAGTCACTGCCATTTTGGGGCTCTCAGCAGTCTCTGGGTCAGTCTCTGCCATTTTGGGGCTCTCAGCAGTCTGTGGGTCAGTCTCTGCCATTTTGTGCTCTCAGCAGTCTGTGGGTCATTCACTGCCATTTTGGGGCTCTCAGCAGTCTGTGGGTCAGTCTCTGCCATTTTGTGCTCTCAGCAGTCTATGGGTCAGTCACTGCCATTTTGGGGCTCTCAGCAGTCTGTGGGTCAGTCTCTGCCATTTTGGGGTTCTCAGCAGTCTGTGGGTCAGTCACTGCCATTTTGGGGCTCTCAGCAGTCTGTGGGTCAGTCTCTGCCATTTTGTGCTCTCAGCAGTCTGTGGGTCAGTCACTGCCATTTTGTGCTCTCAGCAGTCTGTGGGTCAGTCACTGCCATTTTGTGCTCTCAGCAGTCTGTGGGTCAGTCACTGCCATTTTGTGCTCTCAGCAGTCTGTGGGTCAGTCACTGCCATTTTGGGGCTCTCAGCAGTCTGTGGGTCAGTCACTGCCATTTTGTGCTCTCAGCAGTCTGTGGGTCAGTCTCTGCCATTTTGGGGCTCTCAGCAGTCTGTGGGTCAGTCACTGCCATTTTGGGGCTCTCAGCAGTCTGTGGGTCAGTCACTGCCATTTTGGGGCTCTCAGCAGTCTATGGGTCAGTCACTGCCATTTTGGGGCTCTCAGCAGTCTGTGGGTCAGTCACTGCCATTTTGGGGCTCTCAGCAGTCTCTGGGTCAGTCTCTGCCATTTTGGGGCTCTCAGCAGTCTGTGGGTCAGTCTCTGCCATTTTGTGCTCTCAGCAGTCTGTGGGTCATTCACTGCCATTTTGGGGCTCTCAGCAGTCTGTGGGTCAGTCACTGCCATTTTGGGGCTCTCAGCAGTCTGTGGGTCAGTCTCTGCCATTTTGTGCTCTCAGCAGTCTATGGGTCAGTCACTGCCATTTTGGGGCTCTCAGCAGTCTGTGGGTCAGTCTCTGCCATTTTGGGGCTCTCAGCAGTCTGTGGGTCAGTCACTGCCATTTTGGGGCTCTCAGCAGTCTGTGGGTCAGTCTCTGCCATTTTGTGCTCTCAGCAGTCTGTGGGTCAGTCACTGCCATTTTGTGCTCTCAGCAGTCTGTGGGTCAGTCACTGCCATTTTGTGCTCTCAGCAGTCTGTGGGTCAGTCACTGCCATTTTGTGCTCTCAGCAGTCTGTGGGTCAGTCACTGCCATTTTGGGGCTCTCAGCAGTCTGTGGGTCAGTCTCTGCCATTTTGTGCTCTCAGGAGTCTGTGGGTCAGTCACTGCCATTTTGTGCTCTCAGCAGTCTGTGGGTCAGTCACTGCCATTTTGTGCTCTCAGCAGTCTGTGGGTCAGTCACTGCCATTTTGTGCTCTCAGCAGTCTGTGGGTCAGTCACTGCCATTTTGGGGCTCTCAGCAGTCTGTGGGTCAGTCTCTGCCATTTTGGGGCTCTCAGCAGTCTGTGGGTCAGTCACTGCCATTTTGTGCTCTCAGCAGCCTGTGGGTCAGTCACTGCCATTTTGGGGCTCTCAGCAGTCTGTGGGTCAGTTCCTGCCATTTTGTGCTCTCAGCAGTCTGTGGGTCAGTCACTGCCATTTTGGGGCTCTCAGCAGTCTGTGGGTCAGTCACTGCCATTTTGTGCTCTCAGCAGCCTGTGGGTCAGTCACTGCCATTTTGGGGCTCTCAGCAGTCTGTGGGTCAGTCACTGCCATTTTGGGGCTCTCAGCAGTCTGTGGGTCAGTTCCTGCCATTTTGTGCTCTCAGGAGTCTGTGGGTCAGTCTCTGCCATTTTGTGCTCTCAGCAGTCTGTGGGTCAGTCTCTGCCATTTTGGGGCTCTCAACAGTCTCTGGGTCAGTCTCTGCCATTTTGGGGCTCTCAGCAGTCTGTGGGTCAGTCTCTGCCATTTTGGGGCTCTCAGCAGTCTGTGGGTCAGTTCCTGCCATTTTAGGGCAGGTCACAAATTGCTCTGCGTTTTTGGGGCAGGCCCTGCCGTCAGCCCCTGCTGTTTTGGAGTGGACAGGAGGTTGACAGTGGCTCAAAGGTGCAGGTAGGGAGCCCCTGCCTTATGTACAGAGAGCTCGGTGTGTTCCCTCCACCCCACTTCCCACCCAGCTTTTTTGGGCCAGTCGCCCATTCCTCTGCTTGCCTACACCACCGCGTGGCTCTAAGCAGTGACCTGAGTGATGGGTTTTTTTCTGTGATGCTGATCCTAACCTAGCAGCCAGAGGGAGAAAAAGGAGAAAGAGGAAAAAAGCAAAGAGGATTGTCCTGCAATGGATAAGTGCTATTCCTGTAATCAAAAATGTAAGTCCAGTTAATACAGGTATTCTGCTCAGCTTCTGCTCAAGATTCCAGCTTTGACCATAAATGAGTTCTTTGTCCAGCATTCTGTTATCCCCATTAAAAAACCTCCTCATCACTTCTTGCAGTACTCCTGTCTGTGAAACCAATGTTAATGTTATGACCTGCCCCAGAAGGTGGGGGTAACTCAGGTTTTTAATAGATCCCTTTAGGCAGATTAGAGTGAAATGACTTGTGAATATAAATAAATATCAATATCAATATATATGTAGGGTTTATTTTAGAACAATTTGTTTTCAATAGGAAGGAGGTATGTAGCCAGTTTGGTTATTGTCTGTAGAAATACAGCAATATAAGAGCATATCAATATAATCCAGTAAAATATATAGTGAAGAGAAATAAAGGATAAGAGTAGAAGGATATCCCCACCCGTAAATCTAGGAGCGAGACTTCGTTGTTGTAATTCAAATGTTGGTCAATGTGATGGTTCTGGTCATGAATACTTCAGGGAACGAGGAAGCCTTTGAAACATAATATTTGAGTAGTCTGTGTTTGCTGCCAAGTTTGGTAGAAAATCAAACGGCTGAATTGGTGCAGGTTCCTGGATAATCACAGAAATCTGACAATTGCTAGTCATGTACTAGCTTTTAGATGACATGAGTCTGCTCTGCAGGAGCAGGTGTGTGTAATATTTATGAAAGAAAACGTGAACCAGAAAATTCCAGTTCAGGCTGAAGTGGAATTCTCAGTTATCTGGAACCCTACCCAGTTATCCCAGTTATAACCTGGATTTCTTAAAGCCTCATGCTGAGGTGAGGACAGGCTCACTCCACAAGGCTTCAAAGCTGTCTGCTCTGTATCTGTGGAAGCAGCACTGTGATTTACAGCCTTTCTTTGGACAGATCTTGGTGCATCCAAGATCAGCTTCCTGCCTGAGTTGCTCTAGACAAGTAGAGAGTTCAGTAAATATTCTGACAGTTTGCAGAATGGAAATAAGCTGTGTTTGTTCAGGTGGGAACGGGGTGGGCTATAAGATGCAGCAAAAGGATGGGAAAGCCACAGAGAGTCTGTCTCAGGTGGGAGGGAGCAAGGAGATAGGCAGGGAGCCAGGCAGGAGGTGAGCAGGGACAAAAAACATCTGGAGAGGAGGTGCTGACATGTGCTCTTGTTTTATGCATGTCACCTGGCTGTGAGTGTTGCAGAAAAAAATAGTCTCTTATGGTCAGGTCAGTAAATAAATTTGAAATTGCAGGTTTTATTTCTCAACAAGTCATGCCCCATGTATTTCCATGTATTGAGGTTGTAAACATCTTTTCTGATTATCATGAAGCTGTTTCTCTACTGTCTCTAATTCAGAGCGGTTTCCAAGCAGTTTTCTAACCTCTGCTGGAACGTTTAGCAAATGTATTTCTCATCGGTACTTGGGTCAGCCAGACAAGTTATTTACATCCTTCCCCGGCTCTGAGTTTTTACCACTGTCCAGAAAGAACACAGCAACTAAGTCTTGTCATGACAAGGCAGAAGTATCCCAGCCAAGGTTTTGCCTCTTTGTCTGGCGGATGTCTCTGCAGTAACAATTATTTAAAGTGCTGTGAAGTGCTGTGATTTGCATGTCTCTGTAAATAAATGAGTATCTTGGGGCAAAGGCTATGGCAGCTAATGGAGAAAGAGAAACTTGGAAAGGACCTTGTAGTCAGTTATATTTCTCTGACTTCAGCAGAACCAAGAACCTGCCCGAGTTAGATCTGCAGGTTTTGAGAAAAAGGAAGGGAGAGAATAAAAGGTGGAAATGAAGAACAGTTTGATATACATTGAAAGGGGAGAAAATAGATACAAGGTGCTCTGTATTTCTTTATATGTATTATGATGTCAAGCTTAATCATTGACATGTCTTGAAATGGTTCAGAATACAGTTCAAAACTTGAAATTAGAAGTAGTTCGGCGATGTCTGTCTTGTAGGCCAGTAGCTGGTGTCAGCCTATAGTTGAGTGAGGATTTCAGGGGGAGATTTTGTTTATATATATATATATATATATATATATATATATATATATATATATATGTATTTTTTTAATAGCAGTGCATTTCTGTAGAAAATAATCTAAATCTTAAGATCATAGGCTGGTTTACATTGGAAGGGACCTTAGAGATGGTTTAGTACCAATGTGTGTGCACAGGAGTGACAGGTAAATGCCAGATGTCAGTGAAGAGACAGGAATTTCTCCCTGCTATTGAGAGTTATGATGTAGCAGAGAGAGAAGACTTGGCTTCAAAACCACAGGTGTCATCAAGTGCAGTTCTTTACTAGATCTGTCAGAAGTCAGAATCTGGAATAACCTGGGAAGTGGATGAGAGACAGAATTCTTCTTTCCACCCTGGGGACCTGGCTTGATTGCTGGAGCTGCCTCCTCATGCTTTAGCCAAAGATAGCAGATGATTTTTAACGGCCACACCTCTTTAGGATTGTTATTTTTTGTCTCCTTCAATAAAGGATAGAAGAAATATTGTTCTGTTTCCGAAAAATAGGACAGGCATCATAAGTGTTTCCAAAACTAACAACTCTAGAAAAATAACCCCATGGTCTGGGGAGTAGCAGACTCAAGTTCTTTGTTAGTGTTATGTTTGCCTAACAGGGCCATTATTAATTTAATTAATATTTGTTGTGCTGACCCAATTATAAAATGTATGCCATCTTCTTCTGTTTTTTAGCAAGTTCCAAGGAAATGTAAGCAGTAAGTTCTATCATGGAATCACAGAATAGTTTGGGTTGGAAGGGACCTTGAAGGATCATCTCATTCCATCCCTCTGCCATGGATGCAGGATGCCAAACCTTCCACTAGACCAGGTTGCTCCAAGCCCTGTCCAAGCTGACCTTGAACACTTCCAGGGAAAATGTCTCTGCAGCTTATGTTATTGCATAACTAGAAGTTGAACTTCAGGTGTGTTGAATTTACAGATTTACTGTATTGACTTGCAGCACAAAGTTTTCTGGGGTGGTTCCCAGCATCTGCTATGGAATTGTACTGGCATTCCTAATCCCTGAGCGCCTGAATTCAGACTGGCACGCAGGGTGTTAATGAAAGCATTCTTGATTTTTGAAATATTTTTTGTGTGCAAGAGTTTCTGCTTTAGAATGTGGTTAGAGGCTCCTTGGTGTCCTTGCAAGAGCAGCCTCCAAGCCAGCCAAGTGGCTAATTTAGAGCCTGCAGAATTACTGCTGTCCCCAAACTCCAGCCAGCATCAGGAAACCACGAGAATCAAACCAACAATAGGATTTGTTTGGTAAAAAAGAATTTTTTCCCAACCCTGCAAGATGTCATTTGTTGTCCATCAGGGATTTATAGGGAGGGAGGAGAATTCCACTCCTTTGAGCCCAGTCTCGAGGGAGTGTATGAGCATGTCTTTGGTCCTGTGAAGAACTTCTGAGCTGCTTCAGGGAAGGCACACACAGCTTAGGGACCAGTCAGGACAGCTCCCAGAAGTGCTGAGCAAGTTCAGTGCAGCTCGAGTGTGACGTGACTTCATCTTTTTAGCTTCTGAAATGCATTTTGCTTGTCCTGTACTCATCCAGCACAGTGGTTAAAAGCTAACCTTTCCCAGGACTGTATACGTGCTGTCTTTCCCTGCATACATATCACAGCCTGCTGTAGGCTGTGTGACCCAGGACAGCTTGGAGCTTTTTAAAACTTCCAGGATATCCTGGAAAAGTAGTATATTGTGTGACATGATTTGAATGTTTCCCAAGCATTTTTCTGAAAACATTTTTTGAGATGAAATAGCAGTAAGCAGATATTTATTTTGTGCTAAGGAAAAGAAAATAGTTTTCCCAGAAGCAAATGTGGCTTGAAAACTCCTGTCCCGTTTTATACAGGATTAAAGGCAAACATTACTGGGACAAAATCGAACCAGTGTCTTGATGAACTCTTGGCAGTTTTATTACCGCTCAAAACCCATGTATAGGAAGTTCTCGTTGGAACTGAACTGCCAAGAAAGATGTAAGCAGCTGAAAGTTTTAGCATTTGATTTCAGTTTTATCTTTTTAAAACACAGAATTGCTCCTGTCAGTTGTCTGAAGTGAACATGAAAGAAATAGGTGACAATTAGCAATATCAGTGATATGGTTCTGGAAAAAATTAGCTTTACCAGAGCTTATCCCATCTTGAAAAGGTGGAATTGAAGTGTTCAGCACATTTCTCTTTTAGGAAACAAGAACTACAGTTGCTTTCTGTTGTATCAAGTGCAGGTGAGCAGCTGTGGCTTTCTAAGGTAGGTGGTTTTCATTTCTACTTGGGTGACTCTTCCCTTACAGTCTTTGTGTAAATAATTAAGCTGATGATTGTTTCACTGCTTTGTCAGGTGTGTAGCAGAGACTTGACTCTGTTAAATGGTGAAAAATCTGAAGATCTTGCAACCTTCACTACTTCAAAAGAATGGCAAAACACTGGAAACAAAATTTGCGGAGTTGTAGAGGAAAGGTCATTGGCAAGACATGCTCTTTGCCTTATAAAAACCTTGAAAATTCTGAGGTACCAGTAAAATCTTTAGAAAATGAAAATAAAGAAATAACAGATTGGCCTAGGAGTTTAGTGTGGAACCAGCAGCTCTTAGCTCTGCACAAATTCTTTCAAAGAAACATTTGGAAAAGTTCTTTGCAGCATTTTTATTGTGTTTTTCTTCATCAGCTTTGTTGCCAAAATGATTTAATGTGGGCTGAGTACTCACTGTGTCTTATTCTCTCAAAGTTCTTTGACACAAGCATCTCAAAAACAGGCAACTTTTCTCTGTTAGATGACTCAGGCTCGCTCTTTGGAGCTGAAGAGCAGCAACTGTAATGTTCGATAGTCCAGATGTATTTTGGAAGGCCTCAGGCCAAGGCTGTGCATCCTGGGGCTGGGGAATCTGTTCCTGGTTTTGCCATAGCAATCAGAGACGGTTGTTCCCTGGTTTGCAGTCATGATTTGTGAGGGTGGCAAGAGAGATCCTCACTTTGAGTCATCCCAGGAGCCACAGATTGTAGTAAAACCACTGAAATGTCAGTGGTTCAAGTGGTTAGTGATTCATATGGCACCAAACCCAGGAATAATTGGGAATTTCTGTTGAGCAATGGTGTGTTTTCCTAAGAGTAGAAACGTTGCATTAGTTGAGCAGATAACTGTCTATCTGGCCTAATATGCCACTTCTGGATACTTTAAAGCAAGGTGTTAATCTGCCTGTCCTCAGTATCCTGTTAATTATCCAACACTATAGCTGTGTTGGGCTTGGAGCAGAGAGGATTTCTTCCTGATCCCAACTGGTGATCAGCTTATGCCTTGATGATATGGATTGATAGCCCAAATAATTCTTATATAAGCCAGCAGCAGTTTGAAATTGAATCCTTTTCATAATGGAAATTGCATTTGTGTTTTTCAGGCATCCACCAGGCGAGGTGGAATCTTAAATATTCCAGCAGCTTTTGGAAGTTTGCTGTCTAGTTGTTCTCAGTAGCCTCATTTAACCTCCTGTGAATTTGGTTAAACCACAGCTGCACTTACCCGTTCTCATAACAGTAGGAGTTGAATCTTTTCATCCATAATGAATCAAGTCCTATTATGTCTAACAAGATTGACCCCAATCCTCCCTCATACAACAGGCAGCGTTCCATCTGTAAGCATTTTAGTCACTAATATTCCTCTTCACTGCAAAAAGTCTCTCTTCTTTTTTTTTTTTTTTTTTTTTTTTTTTTTGTGGATAGTTTGAGCAGCCACCATAAGCGCGAACCACTGGTTTTGTTGTTTTCTGTCTCAGTTCAAGGGCAGACAAAAGTTGTGGTGGGCTTTTGCTGGTCTACAAAAACTCCAGGTGTTCTTTATAGATGCCTCCCCTTGGTCTGGAAGAAATATTGGTAGTTGGGATTAAATATTTTGCATTTCAAAGCTGGGATTTCTTTACAGAAGCAAGCTCTTGATCTCTCCTTCTAATTTACTAATGCTCTCACTTCATTCTGGTTTTTGGATTTCTTCCAGTCTGGTCTGAACAGCAGCTGTGACCAAATGTGTTTCTTCGTTAAGCTCATTTTGTAAATCGTTGGTGCTGTACCCCTGTTGGACTGCTGCAATGACATTTGGATCAGAGTTGTCTGTTCTGGATTAATAGGCAGTGTGTCTGTATAGGAAGTTTTTCTGTGATGGGATGTAAATGGACAAACAGAACTTGATTCTCTCTCATTTTTGTTCTTGGCTGAAGCATTTGGGCAGTTCCATGTGTATATTTTAAAAGCTCAGTCAATGCCTTTCTTATCTCCCAGGGAATGTAGGGTTGGACAAAGCCCCGTGCTGTTGGAATCTAGCGCTGCCTTGACTTCATAAGAGAAAAACAGGTTCAAAATGTGGCTTTGTAGCATTGGCAGCACCCACTTCAGCCTGCCTTTGGTCACCAAGATCAAAAGAGAGAGCTGTCAGTGGCAACAGTATCATTCATGTCATTGCACTTCACAGGCAGCTCCAGCTGCCTGGAAGGGATCAAAGATGGAAGAGCGAAATCTGGCTGCCTCCATCCTGGAAATTCAGTGCAACTGAGCTGATGTGGCTGCGGTGTCCGTGAGCCAGCCACGTGTCCTTTGGGGTAAATATTCATGGTTTTTTGGGGTTTTCTAAATTGATGGAATGAAATGGGTATGTCCATATTGACAGTTATCACATCTCTCCTGTGGACGAGAGCTTCTTGGGATGTCCTCATGAAATTCCCCATGACTGTGCAGTAATCCCTCCACACCTCTGTCTTTGAACCTTATATTTCTAATTCTGAATTGGGTGTTTGTTTCTTGCTTGTGAATATTTGCAAATGGGCCTGATTTTAGTTGCCGGGAATGTTGACAAACTCTGTTGACAGGCATTGGTTGGCTTTCTGGCAGAAAACAGATATTGTTTCTCACACCTAGTTTTTATTTTCTATACTTCGCTTTCCTATATTGCAAACTCAGTCTCAGGGAGCGTGATCCAAGCCATAGCAGGATTCCATCAGGGCCCAGGCCTGTACTGTGTTCTTCTCTTTTCCTGGTATAGCCAGTGTTCAACAGGAACTGTAAATCCATTGTGAATTTGTACCCCAGCTATATGAAGATGTCTGTGATTCAAAATAGGGCCCACCACTGTTTGTGCGAAGTTCCTCATTCCCCTGCTTTCCCATCTATCTTTTCAAACAAGACCCACGTGGGAGGCTTTTAATTTTCTGTGTCAAATGTCAGTTGTTTGCCCTTTTCAGTATGTGTTGCATTCACAGACCATGACAAGTCTGTGTCCCACCAAGGCCATGAGAACCATTGCCAGGTTTGGACTTGATGGACCAATTTTTGTTTTCACTGCTATTATCAGGGTGAAAAACAATCCTTTTAGATGCCAGACCTGGCCCTCGCTCGGATCACTACTAGGCTTGGCAAACTTTCCATGACTCTCATGTTCTGACTAAATTCCAGCATTCCCTAGTGCCTCAGTTATTTCTTAGAAAAGTATATTCCGTTTGAAATCAAACACTGGCCATGGTAGTGTGCATTTGTGTCGCAGGTTTCACCCCAAAATCTCCCAGTGGCTGTGTTCCTGACTCTTTGTCCAAGGGTGAAGTCCTCATGGGATGGTGTGACTGGTGGCACTTCCCCTGTTCTCCACACCCTCAGCAGCTCCTTCCTTGCTGCAGTTGTTGGGGCTGGAACCCGGCAGGAAGGCGAGGCAGTGCAGTGCTTTGGAAGAGGAAGTAGGAATCTCATGGAAAAGCCGAGTGGAGAGCCCAAGGGTGACCTCTCCTTCCCCTCTCTGTACGATAAGTGCAAGATGATTTTTGGGCAATTGAATGTGATGAGAACCAGTGTTATCTCACCCCAGGTCAGCCATCTCCCCAACTCTTCCATAGGATCTACAGCTGGCTTAAGCACTGCTTAAAATCCAAATCCTTGAGTTTCGTGAACCTCCGCAAAGTCCAGTCAGCTGGAAGTTCAAGATTTGTTGGGAATGTGACCTTTAGACTGTAAAGAAATAAAACATTCTGTTAATAGTAGATACTACTAGGCTGGTCTTTATTTCTTCCTGTTGATTGCTCTCAGATATACAAGCAAAATGCCTCTTAGTTTATAAATAGGAAATTTGTCAGCTTTCAGCGATCGAAAATGCGCATCTTTCATGCAAATTACTTTTATATTTAGGTTGATTGATGCATCTCTTTATCCTGAGACTGACACCAGCCTGAGGTAAAACATGAAAAGGTTTGTAGCAAATCATTCCTTTCTTCTCAGAATGACGCTCATCACTTAAAGACTCCTGCTCTCAGCTGTACCCTTTGCGAGGACTGGTAGGATACAGAGAAAAAGTACTGTTTGCTTTATGTGGAAACTTTGCTACTCTGGGGATCAGCTCAAGTAGAACTGGAAAATATGCTAAGTGTGTTTTCCTAGTCCAGTGCAAACTAGGCCAGCCCAGATGGCACCAGTAGCTGTGCACAGTGCCCAGTAGCACGCAGTGCCAAATGGTGTGGAGCTGCATCTGGCTGCTGGAAGTGCAAGGAGATTGATGGCAGAGCTAATTCCTGCTCTGTTGGTATCCTGGGGTCTGTCCACACACCAGTGCCTTATGTGTGGAGCTGGAACAGAGCTGTGAGCTGTGAGTACCTTAAACAATGCTTAGTAATCACACCATGTTATAAGAGGGAAATGGAGTTCAAGTGTAAGATAATACAAATACCTTGTTTCTCTTCTTCATTAGAAATTGAGCACCAGACCAATTAATAATTTGCCGTAAAGCCCCAGAGTGACATTTGGAGACTTGGTGTCTTCATGTTCTTTACACAGGAAAAGCTCCCAGCCAGGGTGGGACCAGCATCTCTTGTCCTGATACCCCGAGTCTTTGGGGTTTTTGCTGCACTTCTGAAAGGTTTTATTTAGACTGCAGGTTTATTATCAAAATTATTTACAATGATTGCAAACTTGCAAGCTGTCTGCAGTCCTGCTTTTCTCAGGCGTTCCTCCTGTTGGTCCTGGAGAAGCAGGAGCTGGGATGGCAGATCAGATATGGACAAAGTAATGTCTAGTCCTCATGAGTGTGTTTTTGCACCCAGCACATCCTCGTGGCTTTAGGATATTTGCAAAGGTACTCTCTGGAGCGCCGCTGTCACGCGTCCTGTATGGTGAACTTTATCAAGTTTGCAACATCATCCTGCCTAAAAATGGCTTTCCCTCAGTTCTGATTACATTTCCTCGTGGATTTTCATTTGAGAAGGCTTTTAGCATAAAGACATATTGATTATCTTTCCTGTGTCATTGCTGGAGCAAATCTAGTAGGAAATTAGATCCTTAGGAAAAGGTTTTTTGAGATGCTGTTCAAACCTGCACAATCTAATTAGTTATTGGATTGTCAAAGCTTTATAATTTCTACAGATCCTTATTAAATCCCATGAACAACCTCCTGCTTTCATTCCTCTTAGTCTGCATCGGTGTGTGGAAAAGGTCATATTGTGCATAAGGATCAAATGAGTTGTTCTGTTCTAACTTCTGCATTTCACAGGCAATTTCCATTGATTTTGGTATTTCAAGGCAACAGACTGAGAGAATTAGACAAATTGACTTCTAATATCAGAAGGAATATATAGTGTCAAGTGAGTGAGGGCAGAGTTTGTATCCCATTGTATTTACTTGTTTTGGTGATGGGTGCACTTTATATCATATGGATGGAAACTGGCTTTGGACCTGTTCCCTGCTGTTTGGCTTCTGAGCAGCGTGATGTGGATTGAAATCCTTGGGGTTCCACCTTAGGCAGAACAGAACTGTGCTGCCTGGAGGTTAAAACATAGCCAGGAGACGCAAGGTTTTAGGTGACTTCATGAAAGAATAGACAGATGAGACCTTCAAGTTGTTTTCTAAATGCGTTCATCCCTCTGCACCCTCCCCAGCAGCGACACTGGAACATTCCTTTAGCCAGTACATGAGGCAGAATCTCCTTTCCAAAGTGTTGGAATGTGCAGTCGATCCAGACATCTGATGGCTGGGAAAAAAAGCAGCGGCGCTGTGCGATTTTTATTTAAATCACAGTGCTCTGGGTCTGTGACCTCCAAACCACTTCTACTCCCTGCAATGAGCAGATAGGTGGTAATTAATTAAAGATATTAATGCAAATTGCAGTCAAATGGACACATAAAATTCCTGTGAGGCATTGAAGTAAAAACCCTTTCCCTTGTGCTCTTGGAGCGTGTCAGCCACCAAGGGATTGATATGATATAATATGTTGACACAGTGAAGCCTAGTAATTAAAAGAGGATTAAAGATGCTCTGCTTGAAGATGGAAACATTTTGCTTTGGTTTATTTTGGTCAACAGGTATTTCCATGATTCCAGGGTTAATTCTAAATGTCATGTTTTGCCACTGGTCATTGATGGTTGCAAATGGCTAAGTTGAAAAAAAATAGAAAAAGAGAACAAAAGAGGTTTCAGATATCCCAGTACACTCCAGGAAAGCCTGCCAAATCTCCAGAAAACTAAACTCAGTAACTGAAGCTATTAAAACCAAAACTCTTTATAGAACTTCCATTTTATTGCACATTCATCCTGAGGTATTTAATAGAAAATGTTGCACACAGGATGTTGTAAAGCTTCCCAGGCTTTATCTGCAGGGTCACTGTTTGTGTGAACACAGCAATTTCACAGCAGATCCCACCATCATGGAGCTGCAGGGCTGCCCACTGGAACATTCACGGGGCACTCAGGAAGGGTTAGGCAGTAGGTCTGGGTGATCATGTGTTCTCCCCTCCCTACATCAGGAAAACTCTGGGCTCTCACACTGGTGTTGCTCACAGCACAGAATTTGGGGGAGGGTAATAGGTGCAAGGGCTGCAGATGGAGTGTGCCGCATGTTTTTTAACAGCCATGAAACAAAGGCAATGAAACAGTTTTGGAAAACATTGCTCTTGCTCTGACTGTTGGTGCTTCAAGTAACGCTTTGCTTTTGTGGGACAGGAAAGGAAACAGCCTCTGTAGGTAAGTTTGTTTAGTAGTAAGTTTAGTTTGTTTGTGTAGTAAGTTTTGGCCAGTTGGCAGTTCTCTCTGCAAGTTCAAGGTGAAGCAGTAGGAATGATTCTGTAATACATCCCAAAACAGCAGTGTAAGAAGGAAATGATAACCAAGAGGGGGGTGGTGAGTGAACAGAGCATTGGAGAGACACTCCATATTCTTGGATTCTCTCCTCTGTCCTGGTGCATCAGGATTTTGCAGTTAACTGTTTGAAAGGAGGGAAGAGTGATTTCCCAGGAGTGAACCTTTCTCCCAACTAACCCTGGGATGATATTTGTTTCATGTTGCAATGGGCACGGTTGGAAAAGTAAATGTGCAAAGTTTTACTGTCTCCTCACTGATAAGAGACACGCCCCAATCCCCCTCTCTTCCCAAAAGAAGCCTGTGCACGTGTTGTAACACAGCTCTGGTGTCCCTCTGTGGGCAGAACCAGGGCTGCAAGTGCTGTGCCTTTGTTGCTCCGAGTCATGTTGTGTCTTCCTGTTACTGCTCAAAAGTGCTCAGGGCATGGACTTTTAAATAAGTAACTTTTCTTTGTCAGTGTGAAAAACTAAAACAGAAATTTAAATAACAAGATGCTGACACTTGAGAGTCTTGGAAGTAAAAAACCTTGGGGTTTTTTTTTGTTTTGTTTTGTTTTGTTTTTTTTAACTCAATTCCCATTGTCCTGTGCCCATTATGTTTGACTTACTAATCAGGAGAAGTTTCCCTAGTCAGCTTTGCTTTACCTTAACTGGAGAATTAGTTTCAATATATGGGTTCTGTGCTGCCTGGTGAAGTTCTTGCTGGGCAGCCCCTCTACTGCAGGAAAATCAAAAACAAAACAGGTGGGTTTGACACTATTGCTTTGCATGGTCTTGGAACAACATAGACTAGTGGAAGGTGTTCCTGACCATGGCATGGATGAGCTTTTAGGTCCCTTCCAACCCAAACCATTCCAGGACTCCGTGATTATTTTTAAATATTCCCTGTCCATTGCCCACCACATTTCTTACTTGCTTTGAAACACCATTGGTGTGTTACAAACTCCACACTGGGTGACATCTCCAGTCTCCAGTTAGGACAGTCCCAGGGTGCAAAACGTCCAGAGGAGACACCGAGTGTCCTGGGGCACCAGTGAATATTGTTCTCTGGAGGGCAGCCCCTCCATGGCCGTGCATCCACTGGGAGGGCAGGGAGGGAGCGGGAAGCTGAGGAGTTGGGATTTCAATGTCAGCTTGGTTTGGAGTGTGTGCAGTATGTAGGTCAGGGCTGAAGGGATACACTGGCTCTGCAGAGGTGCTGAGAATGATTAATTTCCCTGGGCAGAATTCTCCACGTTTTTTTTTCACTGTGTGCTCGAGTCAAGCTGCAATTTCTCATAGACAGTGGGCTCAGGTTTTGGACCGTCTGCCTAAAGGGGTAATTTTATCCTGGCAGCTGCTGAAAGAGAAACTCTAGTGGATTGCTAGGAGTTCGTGCATTAAAAAAACTATTTTTTTTTTTTTTTTTTTGCTGTGTATTGGGGAGCTTTTCAAAGATGGTTTGTTTATGTTGCTGCTGTGTTCTCTGCCCATTTGCATCTGTGAGAGGTGATATTTGGGTGCTTTCCAGCAGCTGCCAGGCTCCACGAAGGTGTGGACCAGGCTCCTTTCACTGCTGGACCAGCACTACCTCCTTTCCTGTGGAAAACTCTGCCCTTTCAGTCTTTAGCCCTTTGTCTGATGCCCAGCTCCAGTCTGTATTGCCAAACCAGAGATGCTAATGGGGTAGTATTGTTTTAAACAGAATGAAGTCCAGCCTAATGAAATACTTAGGGAAGACTAAAATCTCACTAACTTCCTTTATAAGAGCACAAGCCTTATTGTTGTTCTTCCCCTTTATTCCCAAACAGCCTGAACTTCTGCCTCCAGCAAAACATATAAAACTTGGCTGATAAGTAGTTTTAAATGTCACTAGAAAAAAGTCTGGAAAAATTGCCTGATGTTCTAAAATAGTAACTTTAGATATTCTAAGTTAGTAACTTTAAGTAGCAGTTTATTGTTTGTTTTTCGCCTCTTTGGTGTTCACATATGCAGGAATGCATTTTTCAGACAGATCCTTTGATGGTTTCACAGCCCAACTTCTGGCACTTTACAGATTAATAGTGGTCCTGAAATTGTCCAAAGGAACATGTCTCCAGGGCTTGGGTTTTATTGGGATTGCAGGATGCCTGAACACAACCCTGCCTTCTCTCCTACTCCCTCTTTACATTGTCACACAAGAGTCCCCGAGAGATGAGAAGCAGGTGGAGAGATTACGCATAAGGAAGACATTGGGTGTATTCTCTGCTGCCAAAGTGGTTGAAAGATGGGTTTGCTCAGTAATTATCTCAGCCATATTTTCTCACACAGCCTGGCAAGTTCCTCCAACACTTCTGGTATAGGCACACGTGGTAACTTCTACGTATTCTCAGAGTCAAGCTTCATCATTTAAAAGGAGGCTTGCAGACGGTGCTATTTACTGACTAAAATGGGTTTTCCTGGAATCCCAGTGGGTTGATTTCTTGCCTCTGCATTTTTTTTCTGGCAGCTGCCCCACTATGGAGTTGTGCCTTCTGGGTCAGAGATGAAAGGAGCTGGCTGTAACCCCGTGCAACTGAAACCCTTTTTCCAAAGGTACAGTAAAATTTTAGCTGTTGAAATGCAGCTTTGCCTGCTCAGTAAAGCCTATGAATTCATATTTTTGCAGCAAAGAGAATATTTGGATTCTTTGTTGCTGGACACCTTTGCTTGCTGCTGGATCTTTGAGATGTCTAAGTCAAAAATACTTTCTTTTCATTTTGACCTCTTTTTCATGAATCCTGGAAAAACCTCTGTGATCTGGGATTCTGTTTGTGTATGTGTATAATTTCCAAATAATTTCTTCCATTCCAATAGAATCCTGTTATATGAGGGAAAAAAATAATACTGTTAAGGATACTTAGAGAGGTTTTGCATTGAGGACTGCCAGTTTTTCTCAGACCTACCTTTAGAAGATTGTCACTCTGATGACAGCTCTTGGGGTCTGAAATATTTTCTCTATTTATGGTGCAAAATGGCATCACAATGTTAAGATAAATTCTTCAATCCTGAAGCAGAGCTTGGAAGTGAAATGGCAGGAAAAAATACAGGGAAGTAGATGAGTTTTGTGTGTTTTCTGTCACCGCTCAGATCACACCCAAATCTGAGGGCTTTCTGAATTTCAGTGCTGCAATACCCTTTTAAAATTCCAGATTTCAGCTGAAACTCAAACTGTTAAACCAGTATGAAAGAATCTGTGCTGGAGAGATTTCCAGCCAGCTTGAAACACAATCAGTGCTGGAATTTTCCTTTGAAAAATCAGATCTTGCAAAACTGCTCTGTGTGTTTCCAGGCCATTGCAGTCTGGACAATCTAAGATAAGAAACTAAACTCCACAGATTTCTTGCAGCTAAATCTGACTTGCAGGGACTCACTCACACCACAGGCAAACCTCCTGCGTTAGAGACTTGAAGAGACAAAAAACCATGACTCCCAGAGTTGTTTAAAAGCACTTCATCTGGTTTTAAATAATCTGGTTTTTCAGTTAAGAACATCTTTTATTTTTTTCCTAGTTTTTTGGGTGGAGGAGTTGTGCATGTACAGATGTACATGAATTTTAACTATTTTAAATTAAGATTGTTTTTTCTTAAAGAAACCACAAAAATTATATTAATTTTAGAGATTTCAGAATTTCTGGAGCTATATTCAGAAATATAGAACTGGTCCTTTTTTTCCTGGATTTGAGTCTCCTCCTAGCAAACTATAAGGGAAGGAATTCTTGCAGTAGGTGTAGGCATGTCCATTTTCCAGGGGCGCTGAGGAGCTGTGGACTCCTCAGTGATGCAATCACTTTGATCCCATCAGGATCTGAGTGCACATTATCAGGGAGGAATTCCTTTTCCCCAGAAGTGACTGACTTTCTCAAAAAATGTCCATTCCTCCCCCATTTTTAGGAGATTTTGAAAGGCAACATTGTGAAAATCCTTTTCGATCTGCTGTTTCATTGACAGGGGTAGGAGTGGTCGTGGATCTTAAAATCTGAGAGAGGAAAATCTGCCAGGAACAGGATATGATGTGTTGACTGCTTCCTTATGGAATTATCAGGAGAAACAGAAGAAGGGTTCATCTTCTAGTGTGTTAGGTAGTTTGTTGGGTGGGAACATTTTTCTTAGGAAATAAAGCATGTTTTTTAAATTCTTATCCTCTTCAGTGAGGGGCCTGACAGTCATTCAAAGCTGCAGTGAAAGTCTGTGAGCACCCTGAGCTAACTCAAAGGCAGGGCATGACGATTCTGCCAGGGCTAGTATGAAGTGAGAGATTCAGAAATGTGCAGCTGCACGTGGGAAATCCTGCAAATAATGAGGTTATTGAGTCCAAGAGATATATTTATATAATCTATATTATCTAGATATAAATTTTGGAATTTTTATTTTAAAAGAAGATAATAAATGATCATGAAAGGAAACTCATTCAGAATTATGGATCTTGTAGTCTGCAAAAGAGTAACCACCTCAGTTTAGCCAGAGAAAAATTAGTATTTCCTGCTAAGGTTTGTATTCTTGAGATACTCATCAGTGCATGCAGGAGTATTACATCACTGTCCTCTGGGAATATCCATTTCCATCTTTTTCCATCCCATTCTGTAAAACACTCTGTGAGAATGAAGCGATTCCCTGAATGAAGTCTCATTTTCTTTGACCTCTTCCCTGCTGAGGAATCCTATGAACACAGAACAGAATTAAGTAGCACAGAGGAAACAAAGCTATACTTGTGTATTAAAAATATTATTAAGGCTTCTGCATCTGGGGATGTTTATTCCCAGTCTGGAGAGTGGCGCTGCTTTTCGGAGGGACCATGTCCGTGGCTTCCATAGGTGTGGCATTTGAGAGATTAACCCTATAGGCTGGAATCTTCATTTTGGAAAGAAGATCTCTCCAGAGCCTGTTGAAAGGAATGGGGCATGGCCAGGAATGTTGTTCTTGTTCCTCCGTACAGCTTGCAATGCACCGTTCCCTCTGATGGGCTTGCAGCTGGTCCCGGACAGCAGCAGTGAAGCAGTGGTGTTTCACCTGCTGCAGGTGGTCACAAGGAACTGCTGCTGGGTCTGCTTAGAGCCAGACTGCTTGACATCATGGAATTCTAAAATCATTTGGGTTGGGAGGGATCTTAGAGCCCCCCTCATCCCAAACCCCTGCCACAGGCAGGGACGCCTTCCACTAGACCGCGATGTTCCAAGTCAGAAACTGAGAGCTTAAAGCATGGGTTTGCTTGGACTTGGGCACTTCGGGAGCTTCTCCATCATCGGTGTAAAAGTAGTGCCTTTGCCATTGCATTTCACTCACATTCTGCCTTGCTGGCACACAAATATCACTTTATCAAGAGCTGTTAGGATGCCTCTTTTCCCTGTGTTTAGCATCCAGGATGTCCCTGTGGCTGGAGTCAGATAATGGCTTTGTTTTTGCTGCTGTTTTGAAGTCCATAAACACTGGTCTTTAACCAAACCTTACAGCAGGAATGTTTCTGTACTAGATGAAGTGGGGAGCGAGTTAGGCTCTTTGTCTACTTTTGGAAGTATAATTGGAATAGGACAGTAGATTGTTCCTGTTGACATCCGAATGTAGATAGGTTGGGAATGTGGGAGGTCTGATGTTGATCAGGACTCCACCTGTGCCAGGACTGTAGGAAAAACCTGTTTTCTCCTCTTCCATTTTTAAAGCCCTGTGCTCCACATGGAAAAGTAACTGTTATTTACAGGGGTTTAAAGAGAGACTGCTAAGGCCCATCCCTTCTGCAGTGCTCTGGATTTTGCTGCAAAGATAGAGCAAATCCCAGAACCTGGTTGAATGCTGTGTGGCCCGTTTTAGCTTGTCTTCACAATCCAATTTACAGACATTCCACAAGAAAGTAGTTTCATGTTGGCTTGGACATTTCAACTGCTCAATGGAAAATGTTATTCTGAGGCTTATGGCAGATTTTAAGCTATTTTATGTTTGTTACAGATATTTTATCAAGGTATAATTTAGGGATTTACTCTGGATTAAATTTATGCAGTGAGAAATCATGCTGGAAATAGCTGGTGAGCAAGATTTCTGACAACTCTTGGTTTTGACAGCCTTGGAAGCATAGGAGGAGTAGCCTTCCTGGTTTCCTGCATTCCTTCAGTCTTCAAAGGGCTTTTTGTCATTTTGGTTTGGCTTTTTGGGAGAATACGAACTCCAGATCTTAATTTGTTTGAACTTTGTGTACATCCTCAGAGTCTGTTCTGTTGGAGAAAGCTTGGAGGGTTTTGATTCACAGGACATCTCTTCTATCCCTTTTTTTAAGCTCATGTAGGAACAGTGCTGAATAATGCTAAATTCAGTGTTTATGTGGCAGGCTCCAAAGGCCCCTGTGAACCTGCATTATTTCCAGAACAAGATGTTCTCTGAGGGTCATGTGTATGGGGGTAGGTGTGAGCAGAGGCCGGGGCACAGCACCAGAAGAAGGAGGCAGAGTCTGTCCCAAAAACATGAGAGCAGCTGCCTATGGAACCTGTCCTTGGCACAGGGCAAGTGTATAAGCATGTAGAGCCTGAGAAAACTAGGCATTGCTTCCTTAGGAAAGTTTGTTTAACTAATAGACTTAATTTGCCAATGGTTATCTTTAAATTAGAATTTACAATCCCTTGCCTGATTGCTTCAAGATGTACTTTGGTTTTTTTTTTTACCTTCAAGGATTCTTAAATCCCAGGAGAATCCCTTTAAACATCTGTTCTGGCTTCTCTAGAGATAGTGATGGGTTGCTGCTGTGATGCTGTAATTAGATGTGGTTCCTTGATTAACTGGGATTCTTGTGTCCACCTGGTGACACCTTTTAATGGGACCAGATAAGTCCATTTCTTAAGTGAAATAAATGCATCTGTCAAAATGCTGAAATGGAATTCAGGGTTTGTTTTATTGATATATTACTTATATTTTACACATGTAATTATCTAAGCTCTTTAGTGTATAATCTTGGGAAGTTATCACAGGTGTAGTTCATGGGTTTGGTGCGAGTACAACAAGTACAATGATTTATGTGCATCCAGTGAAAAGTATTTTACCTCATGAAGGATAAAATTCCCAAAATTCAGTATTGACCTAATACTGCTCTTAGCAAAGTTGCCACAGGTTTGAGAGACTGTTCTTGTAAACTTGTGTGTCCTTGTGAATTATTTCTTCCTTACGTCTTTTGCAAGAAGGTTCTGGCCACGTGGTTAAGTGCATGGGCCTGCTGTTGTGTAAAACAGCAGCCTGGCTTTATTTAGCACACCAAGCTGCTGCTGGAATTGAAAGGAAAAATGATATATTGAGTCCTGGGCTTAACTGAGAGCTGGATGTAACAGCTTGTCTCTGGGAGGACAGGCTGAGTCTCGGGCTACTCAGTTCCTGTGGCTCAATCTATAAATTGAGCTAAATGTGTATGTCCTTGGATTTCAGGTCTGGACCTGAGTCAGCTGAACTTCTCCAGTGTGTGGTGATCATTACATTGGACTTGGAGTCATGAGAAAAGGTGCTGGAAAACTTGGTGCTGGCTCTGAATTGCCATTCAAGCAGTATGTGTGAAAAAAGGCTGCCAGGTATTCACAGTTGACATGTCATTGCCTTTTTGCTTTTCTAAAGGAATGGGTTCCAGGCAAGTACCAGATTATTTCTGCTAATGCCACTGCCAATTTCCAGTATAAAGAAACAAAAGTAGTACTCCAGCCTTACTTCATAGTGATGGTGATGATGATGGTTGTGGTGGGACTGGTGACAAAGGAATTAGTTGGTGACTTTATTTTTGTTGAAGATACCACTTAGGATTGAGTTTTGGGAAGGATGAAATTCTTAACTACTGGCTGAATCCTCTGCAGAGGGAAGCTGGGTTTGGAGCTGAAACACTTGAGTTTATGCTCCTCCCTCTCACTAATCATTAAGTACACACGAAGAGCCGTGACAGATGGGCCACGTTCCACATTTTCAGAGCATATTTCACAATTAATGGTGCTGACAACATTTCAGAAAGAGCAGCTCCAGATTTTTTTCTCTTTGGCAACAGTGGCTTCTGGCTGCTGTCAGGCAGATGAACATGTTTTTCTGGGTTTATTATTTTGGGTTTAGGCTCACATGCTCGCTGTACTGGTGATTAGGGGCTGGGGAGGAGCATTACCTACGTTCATTAACCAGGCTTTAAATACTTGCAGCCATCAACAGCTTTGTACCTGAGTGCCTGTGGATTTGGAAGGGGGAATAGCTCTGGGACTAGATAAGGAGAGGTGGGAGGGAAGCCTGGAACAGGATCCACGTGGTGTTGTTGTTAGTGGCCAACAGAGATGGCTGTCAGGGATCCAGAGGGCTGAGGTCTGGTCTGCAGAGAATTCCAGCGAGGTTTAGTCTAGACTAAACATTTTTGGATGCACCAAGTCTATCACTCTTGCTCAGATTCCTCTGCCAGGGACTAATTGGAGCTGGTGATCGCCTGCCATGAGAATTGCAAATGCCATTTCCAAGGTGCTTTTTTGATTCTTTTCCTTTTTTAAAAAGCAGTTTACAGGTTTTGGCAAGAGGCTGGTTTTGGCTTGAAAATGACAAAAATGCTTCCAGCATAGATTTAAGCATAACTGTTAATATTCTCCAGATTCCTTCATTGAAAAACCATGCCAGTTACAAACAAACAAAAAATCCACCCCTCTCTCCAACTTGGTTGGCCAGATTTACTTTCTGTTCGTTTATTTTCAGCCCATAAAAGCTCTTTCCTTCAAGCCTTGAAATGCAGAATGCATTCTTTCATTCTGGTTTTGACAGACATCCGTTATACGTTTCTCCCACAAAATTTGCATGCTGTGGTGGGATTTCCAAAGCATTCCTCCTCAGCCTCATATTCCTGTGCTTGGAGTCAGCAGGATCAGTGTTAGACTGACTCTGCACACCCTGGGAATCTCCTTCTTGCTCGGACACTTTGCTTTTTGTTGGTCTGTTTCTGAAAAAGCATTTTACCTGGGTAGGCCTTGAATACCTTTACTTCATTCTGAGTTTTCAACATGTATTGCTTGTCAATACAGACAAAAGGAAGATGATGTATAGTTTACTAAGGTGGATGTTAGTCGTTGCTGTAAGATTTTCTTCTGTTTTTAAGAGGAGTTCTGAAGCATCTTCTCACCCCATCTTCAGTTTTGTCAGTTACAGGAAGAAACCTAAAGGGCAGATATTTTAATGGTGGCCAATCAGTCAAAGGCTTTTTTGAGAAGGGATAGCAAAAGCCAATCACTGTTAAAATTAAGGTTTGGGGTTTTCTTATGCGGTGTTTTTTTGTGTTTCCGTAATGCTCATTCAGAAACAAGGAGATATAGTAAAATCTGTGATGTTTCTAATAATGCAATTTAATGAATATACATTTTCAAATTCCTTTAAAATCAAAACCAGATCCAGAAGTAGCTGCAGGAATGCTGCAGAATGGGTGTGGAGGTGAAAACCAGAAACTTTGCAAAGGAAGATGACTTATCACATAGGGATCTTCAGGCTGCTGCCTCAGGAAAGGGTGTTTAAAAGCATAAGGTAGAGATTGGGATTGGGATCAGAATAAGGGTCTGACTGGGATGAAGTGAAAAACTGCTGCTTCTCAAAATCCACCTGAAGCTAGTCGAGGTTTGGGAACTTGGATTTAAAGGATCTAATAATCACCCTTGCATACATTACTGCAATAATCAGATAATTATTATCTTCTCTTTCTGTGGTGAAGTTAATTTTGGTATTATTCTGAAAGTCCTAGCTCAGCTGTCTGGCTGGATGGGAAGAAATGCAGACTCCCAGGAAAACTCTCCTCACTTACTCATGTTTTTTCTATGGTAAAGCCTGTTTTTTGATGAGTCATGCAGTTCTGGCTCCCATTTTGTGGGATAAAACTCCTGACACACTGTATTCCTCCTGTCACAGTAACAGCCCCTAGAAATCTTGGGAGCCTCCAAGTTTATTCCAGCTCTCCTGAGATTTCTGCGGGGTCTTTGGAGCAGCCGAAGCAAATTTCTCTTTGCAGAGAAATCTTTACCAGAGAAATCTTTGTCATTGCAAAGAAATCTTCTCCTGGAGGGCCTGCTTTCTCTGCCCTCTTATTCCTTGGAAAGACTTCTGAGGAAGTGACAGCTGACCTACCCTAACAGGATCATAGGAGTTGGACTCCTTGATGCTCCTCCTATAGTTGAGGGAAATAGTTTGATGTAAGTACACACACAGAAGAAGTGAGATGCAATGAGGAATGGTAATTCCAGTTTGAGACTGTCACCTGTCAGTCCAGCTGAAAGTCAAGGTAAAAGGTTTTTGTAGTTGATTTTTTTTTTTTAAGAGTCCAAGGCTGATCTTTAAATAAAGCATTTGCACTCACTTGTAGGAGCTTAAGCCAATTGTGTGCCCTCTAATTACATCAGCCCAGGAACGGAGATGTTGGGAACAGCACCAAATACTACAGGAGCTGCCAAGTGTGATTTATTCCAAGCACCCATGCGGAATCTCAGCCTGTGCTGAAGTCACAATGTATTTCAGCACTAATTCTTTGACTCTCTGCTGTGGTGTTAGTTCAGTCATGGCCTTCTTACAGGCAAAGTGGAAAATGCTGGAGAAATGCCATGTTAAAACACTTAATGCCAGAACTGGAAATACTGGTTTCTTATATTATTGTAAAAAAAAAAAAAAAAAAGTGAAGCTCTAACAGATCTAAAACAAGAACCCAAGTAATTTCTTCTCAAATCATAGAAACAAGAAGATAAATAATAGTAAAGAGCATTGCTCCATTAATCAGTGAATTTGCCTTGATTTACACCAGCTTAGTGTCACAGCACATTTCTTATGCTAAGGCAAACTACTTGGGAGAGTGCAAAGGATTTTTCTCTTAAAGAAACCTGGGAATTAAAGAAGAAGAAATAATAAAATGTAGAAGAGGCCCTGTCACATGGTTTGAATTTACCTGGCCCATAGCCAGCAGCCATAGGTTTGATTTGTATCCCAGCAGGTCACTGCAGACCACAGCATTTTTGTTAAAATGTTCTCAAATTCGTTGAAAGGCAGCATACACACCTAGTGTGTGATCAGTTATCAATTGCAATGGCATTTCCCTGCAGAAGTCCTCGGGAAAGCTGCTGCATGTGTTCCTGTGGCCTGCTTTGCTCTTTCTTATATTTTTTTTTTGTGTTTGCTGTACTTAAAGTCATTACCTGTTCTAAATTCTGCAAAATTAGGCCATTTTGCATCATCATAATAAAAGCTGAAATAGACTGTAACAGAACTAATCCGTTGATTGGAAAAACAATTTAAAAATCAATCAGTATAATTATTTTAACTAAGTCCATAAAGGATAAAGGCTGTTTTTTGGCTCAGGTGGTGCCAGTGGTGAATAACCTTACAAACCTACAGCAAGTTTCATCTCTTACCTCAGAATAAGTCAGGGTGTGTAATATCTGTTTTTTCTTTAAATGCTCAGCACATTATTAGTTTATTGTTATTTCTTATTTTATCTCTGTCTTTAGTGTTGGAAATCCTTCAGAGTTTTTGCCTTCATAGTAGCAGGATTAAACCTGCTAAAAGCCAGCAGTGGTATGAAAAAAGAATACTAGGCAGCCTTTAGCCTCCTGGGAAAAGCACTACATCTCAGAGTCTGATAAAGCCTTCCTTGGAACTGGAAAGTTCTAATTTTAAACTGCTGCAAGTGATGAAGATTTTGGCACTGTCTCAGGTGATCAGCTCCCCACAGGCTCTTCTTCAGCCTTCCTCCCTGTGCCTTGATTAAATTGATGGATTCTGAAAGGAAGCCTCAGAAAACCACCATTTTAGCTGTATTTATGATATGGTATTTTCTCAGAAACCAATTGATGGTAATTAAGAGAGAGCAGCAGCAGCACTGTGCTTCATTTTTACTGAGTAACAACTCCCTTCAGAAGCAGCCCAAATTTGAGGCTGATGACAGCATTATTGTGCAGAAAAATGGGTGTGTCAGTTCTCTTCCATCTCTCATACTGGGAGGGAAATAATTTGGTGCTCACAGCAATCAGGACAGAGTCATTACCATATTAATAGAGAAATAATACTTCCCTGTCTCCATCCCTAGCTGACTTTGATGCCCATCTCACCCAGACTCTGGTGATTGCTGCATCTGAAGTCCAAATTCCGCCCTAGGGCATGACCAAGGGGCCCAAGAGTGACAAAATGAGTTCAAAAATCAAAAAACTAGAGACACCTGAAGAGGCTACTGCTGTTCTGTGTTCTTGGGCTGCGGGATGCAAACACCAAGGGAGAGGATAAATTTGAGTTTACTTGCCTAGTCTGGGAAGGATAAATAAATGACATGCAAGTGATAAGGTATCAAGTGATCAAATGCTTCCTTTTTGGTTCTTTCATCCTTTCACAGGTGATGAGAATAAAGACATACCTGAGAATGCACAAGGGGCTTTGAACAGATGCTGACTAAACATCTGTGGGATGTTGAGGAGCTGACTTCAGCATCATGTCATGAAAGGAAATGCTGAGGTTAGGGTTTCTCATGGGATTTTTGGGTGGTTACTCCCCATGTCTGTACCACTGTGCTGTGGGGGACAGTTTAGACTCCTCTTTTGGGAATGCCTTGGTTACTTGTGCGGTGTGTGGATGAAGGGTGGGTGCATTCTTTGGACTGTGTACTGCTCCATTTCACCAGCAACCAGCGTGAGCAGAGGACTAGGAAAATCAGTTCTGTGAGCCAGCTTGGCAAATTCAGAGTTGGTGTTAATCAAGGCTGCAGACTTGGGAAAATAAGTGACTTAGTGTTATTAGTGGGATGGGAGTTATGGGTGGGACATGTGATGTTTGTAGGAGAGGCACAGAGATGAGTTACCTTGGGACAGAAGCCCCTTCCCGCGTTTACTGCAGAATGTTTATGTCATGTGGCACAGTAAGAGCACTTCAGTCTTCATCTCTTTCCATCCTCGTTTCTTGCAGTGACAGACAGAGCACTCTGGTCTGTCTCATGTCCTTCCCCAGCAGCAAACACCCATTGTCTGTTTGTGCCTTCTTTGGGAGGAGAACGAATTTTTGGGACTGTTACTGCTTCTTCGCTTTGTTCTGACCTGATGCTGTGGGGACAGGACTAGAAGGGGAAGGACAACTTCTCTTTTAACCTAAGAGAAAAAGTCACAGCTGGCACCAGAAAGGAGAGAAAATCGATGGCTCTGTCTGGTTTAAAGGAAGAGGCAGGAGCAGAGTGGAGCTGCCTCAGCAGCTCTGCCCCGCCTCAGTCTCTAGTGCAGTGTGTGTTGAAGCTTCTGTCTGCCTTTGGAACACTCATTTCCCAATGCCTGTGTGCTAAAACTGAGCTCAGTGCATGTGGAGAAGGTCACTGGATTTGAAAAAATGCCAGAACTGACCAGAACTTACTGGTGTTTGCTGCACTGAGGCCATCAGGTCGATCTATCTGTGTGTCTGTGTGAGGTATGAATTTTGCATTAAATGGTCCATTGATACTGGGTAAGTGGCAGCTAAACTGCAGTTCCTACAGTTCTAAGAGCAAGCAAGCATTTTCCAATTCAATGAGAGTGAGCAAGGTCCACAATTTCCATTTATAGTCCAACCTTCCAGTAGTCTGATATTGCCCCAAGTAGATTCTGAGAGAAGTATCTCATATTTCAGTCTCTTCATCATAGTAAAGGAGCACTTAAATTGGTTCTGCCATCTCTATTTTATTTTGGTGTAGAGTTGCTGAGATAATACCTTTGTTTAAGGGAAATGAAGTCAGAGTTAAGGAAATCCCAGCCCCAGGGGCTGTTCAGACATTTGAATATATTCCCTTTTATATAATTTCCATGGGAGAATTTTGGGAAATAGCAGCTGTCTCTCTCCTTATTTTATTTTTCTATGAACTTTTTTTTTTTAATTTTGTTTTCAGAGTCTTAATTTCTAAGTGAGTATCTCTGCCTTTTTGATATTTCAGTCGCTGCTTTGCTATTTCTGTTTCTCTTGCCATTCTCTGCTTTTACACTCCCTTCCTAGAGAAGTAGGAAAATGCAGGTGTTAATACTGGAATGATTTTTAGTACTGTAGTTTCAGCTTTGAAACTTTTAGCTTTCCCTTGCTTTCCTCAAGCTGATGAGATCTTCTGTGTGAAATTTTCTGTGTAGATCTCAGAGTGAGCAATTATTGTTAATACCTCCAGAGTAAAATGCACAGTTATATCATTTCAGCACAGCTCTGTGCCATTCCACAGTAGGAATATCCAGCTTCTGAAATGGATGATACTTTGCCAGGATGTAAAAGGAACCTTCCTTAAGACAACAATTTCTCTTTCATCTGAAGTTGTTCCCTATTTTATTGTATTAGTACAGGTTTTTCAGCTGGTTGTTCTAACTCCTTTTTTATGAAGATCACCCAAGATTTATGTATGTGGTGTTTATTTAAAATATTTTATAATGTAAGATATACAGATCCAACTTGAGCCTCATTGAAAGAACGTTGTCAAAAATGGAAAGCCTTCAGAGCCTATTAGAGTGAATTATCCTAATGAGAAGCATGAATTCTGTCCTAACAGCTCAAACTGCTTCAGAGGATCTGGAATTTTCCCAAAACCTGCCTGAATTTAAGGACCCATGTCTGTCTGGCTTCCCTTGTCTCGTAACCAGGACAGAGAGCAGCCAAGTGCTGTCTCTGCCAGCTGCATATTCAGAATATAATTTAAAATAAACACTTAACTAACAGCAGAAACTGTTTTGGCTTTGCTGAGCACATGTAAAATATTTTTAGATAAAAATTCTCATTCTCAAAGAAAACACTTGCTTTTCTTCCTGCAATGATTTCCTACAGGTGAGCAATGGGAATTAAAATTCATACCTTAGTCTCTGTTGTGAGCCCTTTAGGAGGCTGGAAAGCAAGGAAATGAAGGTCCAGAGCAATCAGAACTGTCATTTTGAATGTAGTCTCCCCACTGTTCCTGGCCCAAGGTGATAGTCACTTTGTGTAAACTATCTCTGCATTGTCTGCTTTAATTGCATAAGCATCAAGTGGCATTTCCTTCCCCAAGGAATTCCCTGGCCTTGCATTGCCAGATGTGGCCGTAAGTTGTACAGCTGTAAATCAAACCAGTCCTGTTATTCATCTGCTGAAAGCTGCTGTTCTCTTTGCTATTGGTTCCCCCTCAATATGAGAAGGTATTGTTGCAGTGTGATAGGTAAACTTCATCTCCAGCTCTTTGTCCATTCTTCTGACCCTGATAAGCAGTTTGAAATGGTGATGTGTTACTGGCAGAGCTCCTATGGGGTTGGAGTGGTGCCCTGGCCATATGTGTAAGTCTTCTGGCACTTCCTTCCTTACAAAATTAAGTAGGCTTTTGCCCCTCTGCTTTATGCTGTTTTACATACTGCACGTGCTGATGGCATCCAGCTGGTGAGTTACTGTGATCCTGAGACCTATAAAGAGCTGGATATAAAGCTGGAAAGGTAACTAATCCTTTTGAAACCAGGCACCCGCTTGCAAGTTGAATTGACTTTCCATGTAGGCTTGCTGTATAGAGCAATTTTTCAATTCTAGATTTAACACGGAAACCTCAATTCCTGTTTTCAAAGTTAGGAAGGTGTGTTTTACTTCTTGATTTGCTCATTCTGTGCAGAATATCCTTCTTTCTTGCTGCTGCTTTGTTTTTTCTCCTGGGCAGCCACTTGCCAAGTGCTCATCTCGAATAATTTTCACCTCTTAGTTGCTGGAGTCTTCAGTGAACATCCAACTCTTCCTAAGGCATAAGTCGATCCAGATTTTCTCTTGAATTGCACCCATGCCAGCTGAGGATATCTGGATACTCAGTCCTTCCTGAAGGAAACAGCACTGGTAGCTACCTAAAGCTTTCTGTGCATTAGCCAGATGTTGTGTCTGAATCTGGGATCAGGTAGGAGACCTTTTTTGCAGGATGCTCCCTTAGTTTTGTACCTTTTGCTGTGCAGTTTTTACTAGTAAACAATATTGTTTATGCCTAGTAGCTGTAATAATGAGAGTAAATTTTTTTTGCTTCTGGGTCTGACATTTTTAGAAAAATACATTTGTTGCTTTTTCTGTCGATGCTGTTTTATACAGAAGTTATTTATTTATTAAACCATAAGGAGTTAATGGAGAGGTTTCTTCAATGCTGTGTCATGCTGGAAATGCTGTCCTAAAAATGGGTGTCTCTGGAAGGGACTGAATGAAGTGATGCACAGGGAGGAGCAAAGATAAATGCAGATAAATGTAATAACATCTTTTTGTGACCGAAGGCAGCAGCTGTCAAATGAGTTAAATAGCAGCATTTCTCAGTGCAAAAGCTGCTGGAAGCTGATAATTATTGTGCCTTTGAGAAAGCAGAGCCCTCTCATTATAAATATGTAATGAACTATGAATCCCCATCTCCCGAAGAACTATCTGAGATTAAATCTTCTTCCAATTTGCATTGTTCAAATAATTCTATCTAGCCGGGGTCAGAGTTTGGATGATGCATTCCTAGCCCTCGGGTTTATCCGCTGGCTCCAGGACCAGACCACAATGTCAGACAGTTCCAAGAGGTTTCCTATTGACTCTGTTCTGGCTATTTTCAGCTGTGCTGCTCCTTCCTGCAGTCTGATCGATGCAGCCCTTTGAGAAGTTCTTCTCCATTCTGTGCCTTGCCTTGTTTCCTGAAGCTTTGCTTTCCAAACAGAAACATCCACTTAAAATGTGGAGTCCAGCTTTGAGCTGCATTCCTCAGAGTGTTCTCTTCCCAGTTCCAAATGGTAAACCACAGCTAAAACAGTAACAGAGGGCTGCTGTGCACAGCGAGCCTCAACACCGACAGCAACATCTGGATTTGTTAGGATGAGCAGCCAAAGCACTCCGGAGGGTTGAGGAGCACTGTTTTCTGTGTGTTGAGCTCTTTGGTCACCCTGCCTCCAGGCTTCTTCCCTTTCACCAGCAAACGAGATGGCCAGGAGAGCAGGGTGGGATGATAACACCTGAAATCCCAGAAGGGATTACAAGGGGCTTTTGCAAATGCAAGTCCCTGTCATTCCCAGCACCTCGAGGATGCCCTGAGGCAGGTGCCTCATTGTTAAGTCAAACATGCTGCACGGAATGCTGGATGATTTCAGTTTGTGTAAGTACGTGTTTTACTTGAGGGCCGCTTCCTCAAACAAATTATTCTTCTGAAATATGTGCAAGATTTAAAAGATTTTCTTCTAGTCGTTTCTGTTGGTAAGAGGCTGTTTTCCTCTGCAGGGTTGTGCCATGACACGTCCCCTACGGAACAAAGATGCATCAGAAGTCCCCTCACTCTCGAGTTTCCGTGGGCATTAGGTCATTTTAGGTCACAGGGTCACTTACCTGTGGATGGTGTGATGCTGCATGAATTTGAGATGTCACCCTAGTGACTGCTTGTGCTGGTGATGGCTCCGTTCTTCCCAGACCTGCGCTGCCAGGCCAGTGGAAGTAGCTGCGGAGGAAGGAGCTGCCTGTGTGTTTCTGCAAGTCTAACTTGACCTGGATGTCATTTGCTTTTATTCAGCAGCCATTATGCAAATGGCCCAGCACTGGATGAAACTCCAATTCTGTGCACTTCCAATTACCTTTTCCTTCTTTTTGTCTCTTTTCCCTCTATGTTTTGCAGGGTTGTCTCTTGTCTTTTCCTACAGAATCTTGCACAGAGACATCCGCTGGGCTCGCAGGATGAAGAATCACCTCTTAACCTTCTTCATGTATGGTTAAACACCAAGTATCTTTGAGCTGTCAAAGTAGATTTCTGATGAACATGAGTTGATTTTCTCTCTTGTGCTGCATGTGCTGGAGCTTTTATAGGTCTGGAAACATGCATGTTTCCTCTTCCTAGAACACAGATTTCACGGCTTACATCGAGTGACATTTTTTACAGCTGGTTTTGCTCTTTAACAATTTGTTTCTTTCCTGTGTAGTTCGAGGAAAGGACGGAAAAGGAGCCAAAAGCATCGTGTGAGTCAAGAGGTGCAGAAGTGCTGCCAAGCATCAGTTCCCACCGTGGCAGGAATGACTCCCGGGGAGGTGAATTCCAAAGAAATGGCTCTGTGGTGGCTGGCACCAGCTGCAGCAGGAAAGTCATGCAGAGACTGGAACAAGGCAGCAGGTAAGAATCTCAGTGTCTCACTCATGCATCCAGACACTTTGTGGTTTCCCAGTCTGTGGTGTGGGAAATGTGTCAGCAGGTCATCCTTGGAACACTCGGGCTGCTGAGCCAAGTAGGAAGGAGGTGAGAGAGGAGCAGGGCGAGAGGGAGTCCCTGATTTGGGACTGCAACACTGAGGAGGGAGCCAGGCCAGTTTTTGCCTCCTTCACTGAAACAAGTAACCTGAGGTACAAGATTCTTAATGCTTTGGCAAGACATTGCTTTTTCTCCTCTTTGCTTCATCCAGTTTTAGACAGCTGTTCCTGCATAATTCCAGACTAATTCCAGCCACCTCCACTGCTGTACTGGCACTGTTCCAGTCTATCTGTGGCTCTATGTGCCTGAGTGCCTGTATGGCACCAAAGGGCAGGATCAGCTGCATCACCTCCCCATTTGAAATCAACTACTTGAAATAATCTTCAGTTTGGTGAGAAGTAGAGAATATTGGATCATTAAGTCTGGCTCTGATTTCTGTGCATTTATTTTAAAGACAGTACCAGCCTAGTATCTTTCTGTGTCCATTTAAATGGGACACTGTGAAGTTTAATCTTCAAAAATCAGGCCTACCATTACCTTGAGCTCTGTGTTTTTTCACTGTTGAAAGAGTCTTCTTTCCTAGTTCTCACTGGGTGCCTCTTCCTTTTGTTTCTTATTGCTGCAACAGCATCCTTTTATTAGTCTGTATTTTAGGCTAAAAACCTCTTATCTCTTGGATGTCAGAGACCCCCTTGGTGCCTGGTACTGACCCCACTTTATATTAAGGATCTCTCCTATTTCTTTATCACTGTATAAACATGTGAATGCTTTGGAATAGATAGAGTGGGATTAATCTAAGTATATTTATATTTGAAAAGAAGCCTGGAGCAGAACAGTGGGTCCGTGCTGTGCTGTTGACTCAGGCAGGATGGGCAGTCCCAGCTCAGGCCAGCGCAGATGGGGCACATCAGCGGAAGCTGGGATGAAAAGAATGCAAAGAAGAAGGGCTGGGAATGATATTAGAGCATAAATGAAAATGGGAATAAAGCATCCTATGCTGTCAGCACCTAGAACCATCAAGAGGAGTCAGTCAAAGCCCAGGTGGTTCACAGCCTCCATCGCCTGCAGTGGTCCTTGGACTGCACCCCCCACTTTTGCTTCCAATGACTCAGTATAAAGGCACCTCTTATCCTCCAGGTATTTTAGAGGATATTTTGGGCAAAAAAGGACAAGTGTTTTTTTGTACAAATATGATTGTCAGCCCAGAATATTTCAAGATATTTTCAATGCTGGTTTCTCTTTCTTTCGTGTCCTTGGAGCTCTCTTTGAGCCTTTCAGATGTATTTGCCTACTGGAATTTCCGAGCAGAGTGAGGAAAAGCAGTTCTCTTCAGAACTGGGGAGTGGGCTGCTTTTTCAGGAAGATTTAAAGTAGAGTTTAATTTTATGTGGAGCCTCCCATCCTTGAGGTACACTGTGGTGTTTTGTATGGTGATGTGATAAATATAGAAAGGTGACCTAGTAAGCAGAACAGAACAACCACTCAATCACTTCACACATATAATACTGGACAGTCAATGAAGGGCTTCAGTAGCAGCAGGGCTGGGATTCCTGACCTCTGGCAGCTCCCACTGGGGTGATTTTAAGGAGTTACTGATTTCTTTCCACTCTGCCCCTTATCAGAAGGGACAACTCACTGCTGGCACAGGCAACAGAGAAAGGTAGCTTTAAATCATCCCCATATGCCATTCCTGAACTCAGGAGTTAGAGCCAGATTGCAGTGTAGGAAAGCTTTCCTGTAAACTTGGTCCAGTACTTGAAAACCTTTAAAAGAACCTGAGCTGATGAGTGGTTTTGCTGTTTGAATCATGTGAAATACTGACCTTTATGGAGCTGTAAAGAAAAATAGATAGAAGTGTGCACTTTTTATTCTGTTTGTCTTTAAGGTGTTAGACTCAGTAAAACCTGCAAAGAACAAGGAGTTAATGTACTGCAGAAGATAAAAGTGGTGTTAATGGAACATGCTGTTGCCAGCACAAAGGAAGCTAACTATTCCTGAAAATGCCCAACAAGATTTCAGAGATTTCAGTCAAGTTTTAGTATTCTATGTGATTTGTTGTCTTGTCTTTCCCTACAAGGTTTTAAGAGGAAGGTTTAAGTAATCAAGCTGTAATGTGTGAGCCTGAAGTTCACTTGGTTTTGTTAAGGAAAATGACAAGTCTGTGCCTGTATTTCCTGTAGGGCAATTAGAAACAGCATGTCCTATGAGACTGAAAGATGGCTTCATCCTTCCCAGGGAACTTCATAGTCCTCTGTGGGTCTTGGGGATGTCTGAAAAGCACTCGATTTGCTATTTGGTATCCACCAAGGAAGTTTTACACCGCCTGCTCCTGTGGTGTTTCCAGGTAGGATCTCTGCTCTGCTATGAAATGAAAGGATACACCAGGTAGCAGGGCCTAGCTCTCAGAAGTGGCAACTTGTGTTGTTTTTCCTGGCTGAGTGAGCACCTAACCTCACCTCCTGCCAGGTGAAGTGACACACTTACCTGTCTTCTGCTCTCTCCTCCTCTTAACCTGGCTGGCTGATACTTCTTATCTTCTTGCTCCTTTTTTGCATTCCCTCTGTTCCTTTTTTTGTTTTGTTTTGTTGGTTTTTTTCCCTTGTGTGGCCCTGCTTGGCTCACCTGCACCTCCTCCAGCAGCTGAGGCTGGACAATTCCCTTCAGCAAGGTCCTCTCTGCCGCTGTTGCATTGGAGAAACGAGATCGAAGGGCTCAGCTAACAACTGATGAATCCTGATCAGTGATTTGTGTAAGCAGGAGGTGAAAAGCATCAGACCATGCCCCAGAGCTGAATTACAGAGTGTTTCTGGTTTGAATGTGGAATCCACAAGCTGTAAGCTGCCTCTCACTTTGCCCAGGGTTTGAATTCCCTCTTTCTCCTGGGCTGAATTCAAGTTTCAGTTGAGTGTGGAATGTAGCCTGTGACAAGGCTCTGGTATAAAGTGTCTCTTCCACAAAGCAGCAAGGCAGCAAGTAGTAAATTAAGAGACCAGAACAAGTTTTATGCTACATGACACTCTAGGAGAATCATTAATTGAGGGCTGTTTTATTTTACACTGAACTGTGATTGGCTAAGTCCTTTCTTCCTTTGAAATTAAAATATATTTTTTTTTCTTTAAAATGCAGTTCTTTGCTAATAAGAATCCAAGTTTGAAAATACTAATTATTTGGCTATTTCACTGAAGGACATGGTACTTTTCCTCAGGCTCTGACAAGGCATAACCAGGTGAAGAATGCTGGCAGGGAGTGAAGCAAACAAGTGATAGCAGTTACTGATATTTTAAATTTGGCTTGACTTTCCTCAGATGATGAACTTCTCATTTGAGGCTGAATGCTACACTTGAGTTTTGGACCTCGTCCTGCAACTTGTCCTGAAGTCAAAATCAGCTGCACAGGGAGGCTGAGGGGAAGTTGTAGGAAGACCATGGGAAAGCTAAAATTACAAATTAAAGTTGGAACAGTTAAGAAATGCAGGTAAGGACTATGCCTTAATTATACTTAGGTCCTGGTTACTTCATGTCACTAAAATGAAGAATGCTTGGGCCTCTGGGCTCCTGGTTGTTCCTCCACAACTTGAGTTCATTGTCTGAACTCTGCCAAAAAGTTCACACAGGTATCAGAGCTCCTTCACATGTGTGACTTTGCACACAACTTGAGGCTCAAGGAAAAGCCTTTTTGCAAGGACAAGTCCCAGTGAGGGCTCACAAGCCTGTGACAGGAGCCTGCAAGAATCGGGCTCCATCACTGCTTGGGCACTTGCCTTTCTTCCAGTTCTTCTCTCCAGCTTTTTCCTGCAGGGTGGAGAAATAAGAACATGAGAAGAGAATAGATTGCTGAGACCAGACAAATTAAAACTGTGGTCTCTTGCTTCAAGCTGTTATGGCAGCTCCCTGAACTTAAACTCAATTTAAATGAATCTGCTGGGAAGAAATGCAGGTCAAGCATAGGGAGTCATAACCCTGATGGCGTTGGCTTCAAGGGAAAAATGGTATTACTGGTTAGACTTAGCAAAATGTGCCATGATTTCATTTGGGAAACAAAATGAAAAGAGGAGAGAATGAAATGTCTTAATTATGCTGATGTTGATAGTGTGTATCCTATTAGAAACTATATTGGACAGAAGGAAACCTGAGTGTTTCTTAGTCACCAGATGCTTTGCAGTTTATAATTGTTTTCAAAGTGAAATGTGTTGCTGAGACAGCTGTGCAACACCTCCTGCAGCCAGGGCCATTAATACTGAATATTCCAGTCTGGATAAAGTTATGCAGACTAAATAAATGGATAAGTAACTGTATTTTTGGAGTATTTCTCCATATAGTTATCATGCAAAAGCAAAAGTGCACTATAAAACCCCCCAAAGAAGGGGGAGCTAGGACACAGATCACCTCCATTCCACTGAGGAATTTCAATATAATCTGTCTTCACCTGTGAAATTCAGTGCTTAGCTTTTAAATGAATTTTAATCATGCCTCTCTATAACAGCATGGTAGGTATGTGTATTTGTTCATTGTGTTTGAGGTCATTAACACTGATGACCTTGACTAATCAACAGAAAAGAAGCAGGAAACAACAAAGAAATATTTGTTCGTAAGTATTTCCCCCCATGGTTTCATGGGCATGCTTACCTGTGTGTAACTACACCACGAACTTGAGGTGAATTTCAGGTATCATCCTGCAATTTGTTGCAAGCCGGCTGGAATGTAAATGAAATCCTAAAATAATGCTTTTTTAAATGCAGCTCAGACCATTGGGGCATCCCGTGCTGTCCCAGGGGTTTCTGGAGTTGCAGAGCCTGTGCCATAGCACAGCCCTGGATGATGCCAAGGCGGTGTCCCCCGCTGGAACTGGAGCTCTCAGAGCAGCCTCCTTTAGCTCCACTGGGATTTCTGTGCACATTTATACACTTGAAGCCGAACACGTGCGTGCTCCGTCTGCACAAGGTCTCCCTTTTACTCCTTCTTTGGTGCGCAGGACCGGCAGTCCCTGCTGCTTCTACTTTTCTTAAAAGTTGCCTAGAAGTTGAGCAAAAATATTGCTGTGGTCGTTTCCACTCTTAAGCAGCATCCAAAGTATTGTTTCCTCTGCTTTTCCTTTTCCCAGGAACAGAGAGCAGCTCTGTTGAATGGATTTTTCCCTGAGGTTATTTTGCAGGTCAGGAGGTTAGCTCACTTTTGTCTTTTTACTCAGCTGCTGCAGAAGAAACCCTCTGTGTGTTCTCCTGAATTGTAAAGGCTGGTAAGAAAGAGAAGCCAAAGTCATCCATTAATCCACATGCAAAGTCCTATTGAAGCTGCTGCAGTGAAAGCTCTCACATGCTGCCCTGGAAATAACCCCAGCCGTGACGTGGTGAGATGACCCTAGGTAAGGTCAGAAGCTCGGTTCTCATTTTCATTTAAGCTTCTGTTTTTTAAACAGTATTTGGGGTTGTGCCTCGGTGGTTGTGTCGAGCTCTTAAAGCAGCTGGAGCCCCCTCGAGAGGGAGCAGAGAAGGGGACTCTGGGGAGGCAGGGATCTATCTGCTGAACTCTCCACTCTCTTCTCTCAACTTACTCTTGTTTTGGCTTAAATATTTAATGACTGTCACCCCATGTGAGAGCAGCAAGTGGTATCAGGACTTTAGCTTAAGCTGCTTTGCAGAGACAAAGCACCTGTTTTAATTCCTTCTGGAAGCTGAAGTGATTTGGAAGTGTCCCAGCAAATTGAAGGCAAAATGGTAATTCTTGACTGCCTGTACACTTTCTCAGGAATTGTGTGTATCGGAAGGATCTGTGTACACAGCTCCTGGCCAGGATTTTCAGGAGGGCTAAGAGAGCTAGGGGGTCTCTGTCCTGGCATCCTTTGCAAGGTTGCAGCTGTAACGCCAAGATGCATTTAGTGGAAAGACAGTGGCATCAACTATTTGTGTCTTCTCTTCATAGACACTGGTATAATAAAATGCCAAGCTGATGTGTAGGGTTCTGGCTAGGTTGGATGCAGTCTGCACCTTCCCCTGGTCATGGTCAGCGTGCCCTGGGAGCAGCTGGCAGCTTCCAGGAACAGCCTTATCTCTTGGGATCCAACTGCGGTGCTTATTCAGATGCTGACCTCAGGCGCTGCTGGCAGCCTCCTCCACCGCTGTCAGTGTTTGTTCTTGTGTCTGTGGAATGACCTTCTGTAATAATATCAAGGAAATAGAAGTGACAAAAACCACTCAAAGGATGGATTTGGAGTATTTTGTGGGGTAATCAGGTAAGATGGTAAGTCTTTGGAGTAAGGAGCTGTGAGCTGGATCTCAATCAGCTATTCCCATTGACTTGCGTAGGGAGCTGATTTTCAACAGGATATTACTGATTTTTACTTTTCATTTTTCATTTCTATGGTGCAGCTTTTGCCTTTTCCGGGTTTAGGGAATCATGCCAAGCAAGTTGATTTTCATTACGTTTGAGAGGTAAGGGAGTGCTAAAGTGTGACACCTCCCTCCCTCCCTCTGTATAGGAATGTGTTTTGTTTGAATCAGTGACAGAAAAGCAACCACTGAAAATATATTTCCTTTCTTTGCAGTGATCCCCAAAAACTTCTCAAAGAATGTGACTAAAACCAAAGCACTTTTTAAGTTACAAAGGAATAGTGTTGAGCTGGTGAAGCCACCAAAAAATGAACATGGAATCCTAGAATTGTTTAGGTTGGAAAAGACCTTTGAATCATCAAGTCTAACCATTAACCTAGACATGGAATAGGTCTGTAATTTCTTTTGATGATTCAGGGTGGGTTTAATTGCATTTTATTTGCCACGCTTTGGTTTTAAACTCATTGCATCAGAGTAGGAACCATTTTATGGCATGTGCTAATTCTACAAAATTCACAACGCTGCTTCTTTTCAGTTTTATTTTTCACAATGTCTTTTTCAACTATAATTTTCACGTCTCACATTTTTCTTTCCAGTTTGCTGTGTCTCATGGTTAAAATCTTGACCATATATCTTGCTCTGCTTTGTTGAAAATAATAGGTCTGCTATATTTCTTCATTTAACAATCTGCTAGATTAATAGGGGCTTTAAAACAATTAAATATGGTTGTGTGGTTTAATATTCCCAGTTTTAATGGACCACGAAGGAGAAATGAGAGGCATTGTCTTTTATAGAGTGCTTGAGTTTCGCATACAGTCTGGCAATCTTTGTCTGACACCTTGATACTGGGATCTCCTTCCTACACAGATAATGCCAAAAAAAACCTTTCTGTGCAGGTTTGGAAATCAAATGGCAAGTCACGGGGTGGCAAATAAGGGTCAAATTTTAACGGTGCTATCTCAGCCAAAAAGGCTTTGGAACCTTTGGGATGCACGACTGGACCTGTCTCACGGGGCAGCTGGAGGAGGTGAGTTTCTGCATTGTAGCAGCAGTGTTTTAGAACATAAAATTTGTAAATTCTCCTTGTCATTAGGGCTGGAAACCTGAGAAGGTCAGGGTCGTGTGTTCTGGTGTGTCACAGCAGGATTTGGGTCTCCAGTCACACTGCCAATACATGGGGATTCCATCCTTGTGTTGTATTTCCATCCAGGCAGGCTCCATGGAGAAGGAGAGCCTGAGGCAATCAGTCATTCAGAGTAGTCAGCTTTTGACACCAAAGCCATATTTCAGTGGAAGGAGCAGAATTAATGCCGTCCAAACTACCCTTGCTATTAAGAAAGGTCATCAAATGCATATGTAGATCAGAAACTCAATAAATTGTAATGTTTCCTAAATATCAGGAAATAAAATTGTAAAACTGAGCATTAAAACATCTGTGGACAGGATCAGTGAAGACTGGGATTTGTCTGGATGATAGCTATTATTCCTAGATGCTGTAGTTAGGTTATAAATGTAACTATAAATATTCCTGCTAGATGTTACAGTTGCGTTTACAAGGGGCTTATCTCAAACAGTGAATATTTGAAGCTTGGATTAAATAGCATTTCAAGAACTCCTGGTCAGTAACTTGTGGCTCCACAACGGCAATCTTCTTTACGTTTTCTCATTTTGAATTCTTGCTCCAATTAAGCCTGACTTTTAAATTGTTTTCTTGCAGACACCTCTGCTTTGGGAAGTTGTGGGACCTCATGGAGACTCTGTTCTGGATCAGGTAATGCCATGTTTTACTCCCCTGACTATTTTCCCTGCCAAATCCTGCTGCAGCCTTCCTGCTCTGAGCCCTGGCCCTGTGCAAAGCCCTCCAGACAGAGTTCAGTGCCTCTTTGCTTCAGGCCCCAGTCTAGGTTCATGAAATATTTGTGGCCGTCAGTCTCGTGCATCAGCCAAAGTTGCACAGATGCAGAAAGCCCATCTGAGGGATTTTAGAATTGCAAATGCCTAACAGATTTTTAAAAGCTCTATATATGTATACACATATGTAAATACATATATGCATATGTATGTGTAACAGACTAGAAATACACACAAGAAATCTATAATTTCTCTGATAATAGTGTGCCAAACTGGGCTGTTGGAGATGGAAAATGTCTTTAATTGAACTTTCAAGTACTGCCTTGATTTACATGTGTTACAGGAGCAGAACTTGGTGTGCTTTCTTATTAGAAATAATGGGGCATCTAATTTTAACACCTTCTTTCGCTCTCTTTAAAATTCTGTCAAGCTTTTGGTAGATGACAAAACAGAATATCTGCCCTGGCCCCCAGCTCTGTCTGGCATGTATCTTGGTTCTTCTGACATTTAGAAACTTTTTAAGCCAGTTTGGCAAAGTTTAATAACTTGGGAGGTAACAGACTTAATTTTACACTGTATTGCAAGAATGTTTTCAAGAGCACAGAAACAGCTTTGCTAGAAGCCAGGACTTTGGATCCCTGTGCCTGTGGAAGTTGTCCATGCCCATGACAGACAGCTGGGACTAGATGAGGTTTAAGGTCTTTTCCAGCCCACACCAGTCTGTGATTCTCTGAAGTGCCCCTGTAATTAGCCTGAATGAAACACCTGAGAGTGTGCACGTTCATGGTTTGATCAGCTGAACAGAAAACAGGTGGTTTGCAGCACACAGCACTCGGGTGTGCCACATTACAGAAAAGCCCACAAGGACAACGAGGTTGTGTTCAGGGTTTGAATGATGTGCAGTCAGTAAAGTTTGAGGTCGCCTAGAGAGCATCCATGAGGGAAGTAAAACAGGGAATAGCTGCAGGGTAAGTGAAATACCTTTTTATGGAGCTGGCACTTAACAGTACCTCAGCCTTTGCCATTCTGGGCTTTCCCAGAAGTGGCTCTGTGCAGCTGCTGGTGCTGAGTGTGACAGGCTGCTTCGTGTTTTATGTGCAGAAATGACTGTACACTTGTAATAACAGATGCATTCCCACTCTCTCAGAAAAATTCCTTTTCTTTTTTTGCTTTTCTTTTTTTTGAAGGGGGGTCATGCAGTTCAAGATCTGTGTCCTTTGAAACAGCAGGGCTGCTGTGATTGGAATATTCAAGGTATCTCCTGAAAATCAAGGCTGAAGCTCTCCTCTTTAATGTTGCTCTGATGCAATATGGATTTAGTATAACCACTATTTTGTTTTCATGTTGAGATGATGATTTCTGGCAGGGAGGTCAACTTAAAAACTCTAGTTAAGCTGTCACATGTATTCTGAGGACATTTAATGTGTTAGTGTTAGTACTACATGAGGCCAACAGAAACTGATCTTGGTTGGTTGTGATGTTTCACAGGAGTGGTAATGCACAAGGTATAACAAAATGGTTTTAAACTGGATTTTAAATTGGGATCCAGGTGTGGGAAATTCTGTGCAAGTGGATTTTGGGTTCTGCCCAGCCCAGGCACCATTTCCTTTTGTGCAGTGTGCTGAGCTCCCAGGTGGTGGGGAGAGAAATGCCTTTGTGGTCAGACTCCAGTCCAGTGGGACCCTTGGGGGCTCTTGAGATGGGACATGGGGTTTTAAACTGAACAGGCATCAGTTTAGGTTAGATATAGGGAAGAACTTTTTTTACCATGAGAATGGTGAGGCCTTTGCACAGGTTGCCCAGGGAAGCTGTGGCTGCCCCATCTTTGGAAGTGTTCAAGGCCAGACTGGATGGGGCTTGAAGCAGCCCCATGCAGTGGCCCCCATGGCAGGGGTTTGGAATGAGATGAGCTTTAGGGTCCCTTCCAAGTTAAACCATTCTGGGATTTTAAGACTGTAGCTGTTGCAGCCTGCCTTGGGTTGATGGGAAATATGGAAGCTTGAGGATGTGGTCCCGAGCTGGGGAGCTGCTCTGGGAGTCCCTGCCAGGGTGTGATGCAGGCAGTGATGGATGGATGGATGGATGGATGGATGGATGGATGGATGGATGGATGGATGGATGGATGGATGGATGGATGGACGGACGGACGGAAAAGTTGTTTCTTGGTGTGTTTCAGGAGCACGGAGCGAGGCGGGTGGCGAGCACAGAGATAGGATTTGTGCCTCAGCGTGTCGGTGCGCGGAGCCGGGCGGGTTCCCCGGCGGTTCCCCGGCGGGCCGGGCCGTTCCTGACGTGGAGCGCCGGCTCGGCCGGAGGCGGAGCTGCCGCGGGTTTATCAGCGCCGCGGGTCGCGGCGGGCGCACAGCAACAGGCGGAGCGGGGGACCCGCCGCCTCTCCGCCCGCCCAGCCGGCCCCGGCCCCGGGAGCCGCCGCCGGAGGCAGGGAAGGCAGCGGCAGGAGGAGGGAGCGGGCGGAGCGCGGCCGGGGCCGGGGCGCGGGCGGCCGGCTCGGGATGGTGCTCCTGCCCCTCTGGCTAGTGGCAGCCGCGCTCCTGGGGGCCCGCGCTGCGCCCGGCCGGCAGGTGAGAGAGGGAAGGAGGGAGGGAGCGCGGGGACCCTGCCCTCCCCTCCCCTTCCCTCCGCGCTGTCCCACGGGGTCCTCCCTCGGCCTCCGCTGCCCCGGGGTCTGCGGGCGGTACCGGCCCGGGGCCAGGACAGGCTGCGGTGGGCGGGCGGGCTCCGGCTCTCTGCTGTGCTGCGGACCGCTGTATCCAAGCAGCCTGGAGCTGGGCACGGCATCCCCGTGCCGGGCTGGATCCTGCAGCCGCAGCCCCTGGGTCCCTTTCCCCTGGAACCTATGCCCCTCGGTCCCCTAAGGCTGGCAAGAGCCTGCAGTGAACTGACCGTAACGCCGGATCACTGACACCGGCCCTGCGGTCGCTGTTGGCTTTCCCATTCTATAGTCTAGATACAAAGAGCTGTCAGCTCGCTGCTTCCTCTCTGCCCCAGCACTCGTGGTTCTTGGAGCTCATCGCTTTCCTTCTGTTAAATCCCTGCTTTGGCCACCGAAATCACTTTTTGGCCCAGTGTCACCATGTATAGAATGGGTCATTCAGAATCAGGATTGCTTAGCAGTGTTATTTGTGTTAAACTTGCTATGGACTCTGTTAGTATAGTGATGGGAACAGCTGTTTATCCAGTTAAAGAAGAACTGCCATCCCTGGAAACCAAATGCAGAAACATATAAAATAGTGCAGCTCAGACCAAGTGATTTTTCAGCCTTCTGCCATCCCCCATTGCATAGTAATTACACTAACAACTTTGTGCATGTGTTTCTTTTCTCTTCTGCAGGCTGGTAAAGAACAGCAGATTCAAATAGGTAAGTCTTGTTAGCTATTATTCCTGCTGTCAAAACACAAATAGAACAAGTTAGCTCAAAGACTAGTTATTTCTGGAGAAACGATCTGTATGCAGGCAAGCATTCCCTGTGCACCCCCCACACTGCCACCCAGGAGCGTTTGTAGTTGCAGTGACGTGGCATGGCTTGAATTTGCATGCCCTCTCGTGCTGCGGTTTTGCATCTTGATGTGTCTGTGCTTCCCTTCTGAAATACAAACCAACTGAAATTATAAAATCTGTAGCTGGTCACTGTTGCCTTGTAAAGTGATAGACCTGAGTAACAAAGTGCTGTACAGTGAGTTCAGGGTCAGTGGCACATGAGGGAACTGAAGGGAAATGTGCCTCTGTGTGCCCATGGGGTGCTTCTTACTGAGACTTCAGCCTCTGGGACTCTTCCCAAAGACAGGAAGCTTCCTTTACCAGGGAGGATACACCCACAGGTTAAGTTTCAGGAGGTCTGTGTTTGTTTAGAGTAACTGGTAATTGGGTGCTCCACAGGATGGAGGAAGTAGTGGAAGGATGTGGAAGCTGGCATTGCCAAGGCATTAGTGGCAGGGAATGCCAGTCTGTGTGCTCCTTCCTTTAGCCACTGTGAAATGGGTCTTTTGCCATCCCGGTACTGATGGCAGGTACAGGTGTCCCTGCCCCCGCGTGTCCCTGCCCCCGCGTGTCCCTGCCCACAACTCTCTGGCGCTCTTCCACAGTGGGAATGGACCCCAGGCAGTTGTGCTTCCAGCTGCCCTTGGACCTCCAGCCCTGAGGTTTTGGTTCAGCTTTTGTACAGAAGAATTTCAGGCATTTCTGTGAATTTTGGAGGACTTGTCTCAACTTCAGTTCTGGCACTGCGAGCTTCTGGGCTTAGGTTGGTTTCCACCATGATCAGTGAATAAGGGAACAGAGACAGTGAGGTACATTTAAAGCTAATTGGCAAACAGAGGGTTTTTCCAGTGGTATGCTGATCCTGTCTTTTATTTCTAGTCTTTTCCATGAAAAATGCATTTTATTTGCATTTCAGAAACCATAAGCTATATAGGAATGTGTCTTTTAAATTACACAGTACATCAGGCAAAATTCCTGAACCTGGAAAACAACCTTTTGTCCTTTAATGTCTTCCTTTTTTTCACAGTCCTGGCACTGCTATAGTCAGGAACATTTGGAGCTGAACTAGATCCTGTAAATTCTGATTCAAAAAAGTACAGAACCATAGAATCCTAAAATGGTTTGGGTTGGAAGGGACTTGTACCATCATCTTGTTCCAAACCCCCGCCATGGGCAGTGACACCTTTCACTGTCCCAGGTTGCTCCAAGCCCCTTCCAACCTGGCCCCATTCCAGGGATGGGGCAGCCACAACTTCAGACTATGGCTTGCTTAGTAGAGAGCTGTAATGCCTTGAAGGTAAAACCTGCATTGGAATTTCTTGAAAATGCACTGTCCTACTTCTGAGTCCCCACAAAGTATTGCTTTGAATTGGTGGTGTGTATTGAGTTGGCCCGGGGCTGGCTGCTGTCAGCAGCTGATCTTTTCTTGTAGCCTGAAAAGTCGCCTAGGGAAATTAAGGCACCCAGGAGTTTATTTTTTAAAATATCGTCACAGGCTGCAGTACGGGGATAGTAAGTTGGCACACTTCATTACCTGCCCTCATGCGCAGTGTGCTGCAGTGCCTGGGAGCTGTCAGGAGAAAGTAATTCTGTGTCACTCAGCCTGAAGAGGCTGATGCTGTGCTGCACCTTTGCCTCCCACACAGCAGAGCTCTGTCCCTGCTCAGTGCCACTTCTGGAAGAAACCTGTGGCACAACTGTGCTTTGCCCCACCACCTGCAGGAAGCACCTGCACAACCCCAGGAGCTGTGCAGAGGCTGCAAAAAAAGCACCAAATGGACAATCTTGGAACTGTCTGTATCCCTGGGACAGGTGGCAGTGAAGTAGAGGAATGAGGACACCAGAGAGGTGTCCCACATCAGCCTCTCTCCTTGGAGTCCCTTGCTTTTATTCATCCAGCTTTTACAATGTCCAGATCCCACACAGCCTCATTCCTTTTCAGGTGCAGAGGTGAGTGGGAATTCTCAAGGATTCTGTCCCCTTTTGTTGTCTTCTCTTTCTGGGCATTCCTGCCACCTAAAGGCAGCCCAACAGGGAGAAAATGGTAGTTCTGTGGTGATCCAGGTTGTTGAGAGGCACCAAAACTGCTCTGTTGTTTCTGGAAGCCACCAGCCTGCAATGAAGCAGAAAAGGGTGATGACAAAACCTCTTCTGGGCATGTCCAGTTGTCTCTGCATCTTCTTCTCTTATTAAGCATCACCTTGCTAAGTGACCAGAACAGCTCTGTGCTCATGGCATTGTGCTTATCTGCGGGACAGAAGTGTGATCTCCCAGAACATGGCACAGTCTCTTCATGGGAACGCTGGCCTCTTCATCCCTATAGCAGCAGGTAACTGTTTTTTCTACAGTGCTTCCACTGCAGAGCTGGATGTCTGTCTGCCCTCCAGCAGCTGGACTGTGTCACAGCTTGTGAATACCAGGCAGAAAATTCCACTGTGATGCTATGGAGATGTCGCCTTAGATCCAGTCTTTTTACTGAGGTACCTGAGCTTTCTGACCCTCGAGCCATATCCAGACACTTCCCCATCTTCCAGTGGGGAAGCTCTGGTTTCCCAGATTGCTGGGATTGCTCATCATCCCATCGTGCCCTTATGGAATGACTTGGGACTCAGCGAGAGAACCCCATGCATGGGCCACGTGCGTGGGATGTTACCCGGAGTCCCCCGCATTTCTGTTCTTGGGTTGTTTGGTTTAGACATAGAAAAATAATTTGAACTTGGAGAAATTCTTTCCCCCTGCTGCCACTGATTTCCATGTAGACTGTGCCTTTGAAATCTTCTCAAGTGGATGTTTGGGCATTTGACATTCTGTTGTGGACAACCAGCTGAATGATTTTTGATCACTCTATTTCATACTATCCTATGCATAGAAGATACTGTTTTTCCAAATGTAGGTGACAAAAAAAGTTGAGGATTTTCGAACCTCCCTTGACCACAGATGTTGTACAGTGCAGAGACAACTCTTGTGAGCCAGTGGTGTTAATTCCGGAGTTTCATGAGGTTTTGAGGGGAAAGAAAGCCCAGACAGCTCTCTTCAGAGGCATTCTCTAGCTAATTATGTTTTGGCACACAATGAAAGAATGTGATCTTCCTTCTTAAGTGCTTCCTTTCAACCTATAAACATTATGCAACTGGAGCAGCATTTTAAGGCCAGTTTTTTTTTTAATGAAGAAAATTTACAGTTAAGTGCTTTTCCTCTTGTTCTCATCATCCCTGTCAGCTTTGAATTAGCAGAGCAGATCAACTCTGAAATTTTAGCTTAGGAAAGGGAGCACCTACAGCTGGGATAGCATTTCCTCAGAGTGTGCAGTTTGTGGAAAAAGGGTAATGTAAGTCAGCAGAGGAGTTCAGATGTCTTTGGGATTCAGTCATGTCCCATTTAATTTTAATTGCCTTTGAACAAAAGGCATTTCCTCTTCTAGCTCAGCATTTACAGACTCTGGAAAAGGCTCTCTCTGACTCAAAACCTTGACAGTACTTATTTTCCAGCCTTTGTTCCCACCTTCTTGGGGCTAGCTGGCTGCTCTTACTAGCAAAATAGCCATGTTTTTTTTTTTCCCCCTGCCTGTGGAAGTGTGGGAATTCTGCTGCAAGATACCCAGAGCAGTTTCTCAGTCGTGTGGTGAGCACAGAATTTGATCGCCAGACTGTGGTCTCTGGCACTGAATGTCCTGCTTTAAAGGAGAAAGGAAACAAACCACGAGCAATCTCAGCAAGGTAGAAGGTGGAATGTCAGCCTGGGAATGAAATCCCAGTGTTGAAGCACAGGGAATGTGAGGATCTGTGTTTTTACTTTGACCCAGTTAGAATGTACAACCCAGCAGCTCTGTCTCCTGGGCATGGCCCGGTGTCTAATTAACAGAAATGACTTTAGAGTTTTAATCTGGTCCCTTCTCTAAGGAGACAGATTAACAGTCCTGGCTCAGAATTCCCAGTGTTTTAAATGGGAATTGTCCTAAGGATAATGGCCTAATTAGGATGCCAGTTTTAGAACCTGAACTTGTGGGTGTACAGCAAAATAGGTGGTGCTGGGTGCTGTTGAAACCTACCCCATGGCTGTTGGCTGTAGGATGTGGGGTACCACTGGGCTCAGAAATTACTTTTCACCTTCCTAGGATATAGTATTCATATAGTAAGACATTTATAGTGTCAGAATGTACATGCGTGCATCCTCCTAGTACCAAACGTTGTTTTGCTGTTAGATTTCTCAGTAACTGGCTGAAAGAATATTAAAAACAGTTCAGTGAAGCCATCAGGAGCATTTTCCTACTGAAGTTACTTGTTGACAGAGTGAGTCTCTTAAAACCAGCAGCCTTTGCTGCCAGGAGAGAAGAACTGGCTACTGAGCTTTCCCCCTATCACTTCTCATATGAAGTGTGATCCACCCTGGGAGCACGTGAAATTTAGCTCACTTAATTAAGTATATTTATTTGAGGCATTCTCAGTGGCACTCAGTGCTAACACCAGACTATCTAATCCTGAAGCTTTTCACATGAAATTGTCGGTAACAGCACTCTGATACTGCTTTCACCAACTCTCCCAGGAAGAAGGGAGTAGGGAATAACTCCTTTTGAGCAAGATGCCTTTTTAACTCTCAAATAATCAAATAGACAGGCTTATACTTGGGCCTTGGACCCATTCAGAGCAGCAGTGTGGCTCACAGCTTGACCTGGCCCTTCCCTTACTGCCTGAAAATGGGACACCGAATATTCTGATTGCTGCCAGGTGACAGAGGTCTCACTGAAAAGATAAACTCATTTGAATGGACTTGTTTTGCAGAGGTGTGAAATTACTTGAGGGCATGTTGCCTTAGCTGAGGGTTATGCCATTGAGCTTCTCCAGGATTACCAACAATGTGGCTTTGTTGGGTTTATGGCTTCTCTCAGCTGCCCTGAAGTGCAAGATTTAGGGTCAAATTTGTGCAGATCTGTGTTGGGTTTTTTAATAATTGGATCATCTCATTGTTTCTGTTCTCTGTCGCTCAGAGGAAACAGCAAATTGATAGGTAGGGGGATTTCTAGAGGGAAAAGTTACTGCCTTTATCAGTGCTGATGTGGAATAATGTAGCAGTTGCGTGTTAGCCACTGGATTTTTTCCCTATTTCTGTTTCCTGAGAAATCTGTATCCAAATAGTGCTTATAACCAAGCTTGGCACTTCATTTTCAGAAGCTTGATCAAAATTCTGACACAGAGGCAAATTCTGTGTCAGGTGTACAACAGAGCTGTGTGGCATTTCTTCCAGGAGAATTCAGAAGGGTCTGTGCCTCTCCTGGGGCTGTTGAGCAAGCCTGAAGCCCACAGGAAACTCCCCAGATAAATGTCAGTGAATATTTCAGGCTTTTCTCTATAAGGAAAACTGTTTTTTTAATAACAACTGATAATAAGAAATTATTCCGAGTGACGATGGCAAGGGCCTGGCGCAGGTTGTCCGGAGAAGCTGTGGCTGCCCCTGGTTCCCTGGAAGTGTCCAAGGCCAGGTTACACCTGGATCAGGCTGGGAAAGTGGAGGGTGGTGTCTGTCCCCGTGGCAGGGGGTTTGGCACTGGATGGTCTTGAAGGTCCCTTCCAACCCAGACCATTTTGTGATTCCATGATAAAAGAGGAGCAGTGACATGTGCCTTACATTTCCCCATGTTAGTAGCTGAAACTGGAATCCTAAATTGGGATTTTTGGAAGGGGAGGTGGGAGGCAGAGGGGCCCTTGAGTCTTTGGGCTCATTCCACGCTCTCGGCTGTGTTTCTTGGCAGGCTTCCGAAGAGGCAGTCCCAGGCCGTATGGGTTAGTGATTCCCATTAGCACCAATGCAGACGGAAGCTACGTGTCGCACGTCCTGTCGGCGAGCCACCAGCGGCGCTGGGCGCGGGAGGTGTCCCAGAGCCCCAGGCAGCTGTACTTCAATGTCACCGCCTTCGGCAGGGACTTCCAGCTGCGCCTCAGACCCAACACTCGCCTGGTGGCTCCCGACGCCGTGGTGGAGTGGTACGAAGACTCTGTGGAGACTGGGAGCGACGCTGCTAACGCGACTCGGACTGGAAGTGGTACGGAGCGCTTATGGAAGAGAGAGCCCCTGTGGACCAACTGTGCCTACGTGGGGGACATTACGGACATCCCCGGAGCTGCCGTGGCCATCAGCAACTGTGATGGGCTGGTAAGGGCTGCTTCCATGGCATTTGTGTCTCACGTCACGCTCTCTGCACAGCTTTTGTTGCTTTTAGCCACGCGTTCCTAATGATGTCATTTATGGAACTTTGTTTCTTAAAGCCCTTAGGAAAGATTAATGCCCAACTGCTTTCCTTTAGGATAAGTTCTATGAGGTTGATAAGAAAGTTCTTAATGTCTCAGGTGTGAGAGAGCAAGCTCAAACCTACATGTTGTTGGATTTCCTTTTTTATTTGCACGAGGTGTTACAAGCAGGAAAGTTAATAAGGATGATATTTTCAGACTTAAAAGGAGAGGTTTTGTTAACCGAATTTAGAATTTGGTGTCCCAATCATCCCTCTTTGCTTCTCAGCTACCAAAATGATAGGCTGTCCTGTTATCCAAGAATAGCAGCGTTAAGTTTTAAAGGTTCCATTTATAAAGTGAGCGTGCCTTTTGTTCTCCTAGATGCCCTCTTGTTTCATCAGGAGGTGTCATATGAGAAATGATTGGTTCGCATCTGTAACGGGTTTGTTTTCCATCTGTCTGCGAACACGCGGGTTTCCCTGTGGCTGAGCAGATGCCCAAATCCCAGAATGAAAGGCTGGGCGTATCTGGAGCCCACACACCATTCCTTGATTGGCTCAGGCAGCAGGGAAAGCCAGCAATCCCCACCTTGTGCTCCGTAAGGCGCAGGAGCCCTGGTGGAGATCAGTGGAGATCAGTGTCATGGTTACCCCCCGGCTGTTTGGGACAGGAGTCCTATGAACAAGTCTGCAACAGGCATCCTTTCTTGGAAGTGGGTTTCCCACTTCCCGTAGCTGCCACGTGGTCGCGGTTTGATTCCAGTTTGAGATAAGTCCTGGCTAGGAAGGTTCTCACCTCTGCAGGGGCAGCAGTCACTGTGGGAGTAACTGCAGAAATGTCCCAAAATCCCCTTTCAGACCAAAACTCTTTGAATTCCCTTGCTTAGAGAAAGGAAATAGTGGTCGTGGTTGCATGAGAGGTGATAACTAATGTCAGTTTGGTGTGTTTTGGGGGGTTTCGGTGGGTTTTTGAGGAGAATCTCTTGCCAGTGTACTGTGTTTGCAAAGGCCAAGCAGACCCCCTGCCTGGCTAGATGTAGCTCCCAATGGAACCATTCTGATGAGTGAGACCCTGGGACTGGCAGCTGGATTTTGGCAGTAAGCCTGAATGAAGCTGTTGTGTAGAGACAGCTCGTGAAGACAAGAAATTGGATTAAATGGAATTAGATTAAGGAGAAGAGCCCTGTCACAGATTGCCATGTGGCTGCCAAGCTGCTTGTGCTGTATTTTCAGGTGAATGAAGCCAGAGGGAAACTTTTGGAGGGGGAGTGGCTTCACAGTGACAGAGGACAGGGTTGGATGGGATATTGGGAAGAAGTACTACGGTGAAGATGGTGAGGTGCTGGCACAGGTTGCCCAAAGAAGCTGTGGCTGCCCTGTCCCTGGAAATATTCAAGGCCAGGTTAGATGGGGCTTGGGGCAGCCTGGGACAGTGCAATGTGCCCTTCTTTTCCCATTACATCCCATGTGCTTTCCATGGTTTTGGGGACTGGAACAGAAGAACATGGGCTTTTTCTTTGAGGAGTAGTGGGCAAATGCTCCTGGGTCACTCTTGTCTCTCTATTCATCTTGACCTTTGCTGTTTTAACATCTCTTTGAGCTCTCATGTGAGTGTGAAAAAAATAAGTAATCCTGGAGATTTGTTTTATGTTTTTTTCCTCCCAGCATATCCCAGGGTAGCAAAAGGAACTTGCAATTACCTTCTCTGTCCTCTCTGTTCCAGTACTCTGTGTCTCTCAACCCTGCTTGACTATTTGAACCTCAGTGTTTCCTCAAGACGTGAAGAGTGAGATAATATGGCTTAACAGAAACTGGAACAAGAGTGAGAAATTCTAGGGGCATGTGTGTGTTGGAAAGATTTATTTTTGACTTCCAAGGAATTTAGACACTCTCCAGAGCAGCCATTTAGGTTGTGAAAGCTTGGAGAGAAAGTGAAGGGAATCAACGGGGTAGCAGTTTGCACAATGTATAACTTATAGAAGAGGTTTGATATCGTAAGTAAGAGAGGGAAAAAAAAAAAGCATTTGGTGCTAAATTTTGGTTGTTTGATAGTAAATATGTGGAATAATTGGTATTTGCCACTGGTAAAGTAAGATTTTGCACGTAGTCTCTTCCTGAATCTAAGCTTACATTTAAATCCCAAATACTCGAACACTTTTGTTTTGAAATAGTTTACATATCTACTTTTGCAGTGGAAGTTGTCTGCCGTCAGTTCTGTAAATTCCTATCTTCGTGTCTGCTTAATCTCCCTTGGAAATGACCCTGTTTATTTAAAAACCCACATTCATGTGCCTGCACTTGTTATGGCAGGAGAGCCCTTCGCTGGTCACGGAGGAGCTGCCTCTTGTCTCCTTCACTGCATGTCAGAACGCAGGTGCTTCCACAGATTTCTGGTGCTTATTTCTGCTGTTGTTTGGTCAAAACAGCGATATTTGTCAAAATAGCAATATGTCAGAATCTATCAGGAGTGGAAGGCATCAGCATCAAGGAAACACTACAGGTGCTTTAGATTGTAAATGGAGAGATGGCAGCAAGCGTCACATTTAGAACTAGTGGCTTATGACACTTTGTACCTGTTATTGTATAGAAAATCATCTCGGTTTCTCAGTTAACTTCCTGCCTTTGCAACCAACTCTGAGTAGCTGTTGGTGTATGATGCCTTTAGCTTCTGCTTCCACTCTGGACTATGTTTCTGTAGATGTGTGTCTCTGTGTTTGAGCTGGGATCTGGTTTATGCTCACATCCCTGCAATGCCAAGTGGCAGTGCTGGTTTCTGTTTCTCCTAGAGCGTTAACTTTGCTTGTTTCAGATCTAAGGACTGGGCCCTGTACAAGGAACGTTTAATCTTTGACTTCAGATGCCAAGTAAAATGTGACTTCTTTTTTGTTCGTTGGAAATGATTTGAAGTATTTTTGTTTAGTGAAATTCCGTGGCCTTCAAGCCCAGGGCAGCATACGGTTGTTTGAAGTACAGCTGTTTGCAAGTGGAAGATGCTCAGGAATCTGCCTGCCTTGTAATGTTCAGCTGCCAAACCAGGGAAATCCTGGAAGACAGACCAGCCATCACGAATAAAAAAATAGCCAAAAGTGCTTAGATCTGTCATTTGTGACAGATTATTCTTCACTTGCTTTTTGCCTTTCCTTTTTCCAGGGATATGGAGACGTGAAGAAACATGTCTGTGCATGTTCACAGCTACTTTCCTTTGGCAAATCTTTTGGAAATACAGGCCGGAGTATCTCAGACTAGAGATAATTGCACAGGCTTTAAACTTGGTTCAGGAAAAGCTTTAAAAATCTGCAGGAGTTGGGGCGTATGGGATCCAAGGAGTTTTAGGGCATTTTGATTAGTTTCAAATCCTTTTTTATTACCATTGTTTCATCAGGACTGAACTATTAAGGCTTATTTCTTGTTCCTATGTTGGTTCTAATGTACTGTTTCAGCATGATTTCCCCCAGGCTGGCAAGACAGAGTTCCTAAATGTAGAAACATCTTTCTAGAAGCTTACAGTGTTTTATCCCAGTGTATTGGAGTAGCATTTTGGAGACAAACACTTGAATTTCTGCAGAGCATCTGGTTGTGGAAACTCTTGCTGAGTTTGGGACTGGGACTGGGACTGGGACTGTTCCTTTGGGCCTGGAGCTTTCTTCCAGTCCAAGCTGGGGGGCTGTAGTCAAGGGGACATCTGGTCATCCAGGACTTTGTGGGAGGGCAAAGCACAAGGAAAGCAGCACAAGCCCCAGGGATTGGGAAGCGGCTCTGGCCCCATGCTGCTTGGGGCAGATGGCAGCAGTGTCTTAGGCTGATTTAACACTCTGATGTTCCTGCTCCCCTGCCTTACTGCTCTTCCCACAGTAATTCCCTCCTTGCCATGAACTCCCCTGACCTGCTGTGCCTACCCTTAGCCCTGGCATTTCACAGTTCTTGGCAGCATGATGAACTGGGCGTGATGGGCTGCAGCTGGACTCCATCCCCGCCACCTCTGTGCTGTGCAGCACTTCCCACAGGCTAGTGCAGACTCCTCAGCTCTGGTATTCCCTAGTAAAGAGGATTTCTCTAAGTTCGGCAACTCCAGAAACTTGGAAAAATGCATTCTCTTGTTCAGGACTTGGGTCTTCCTGAGTAAAACACGGAGGGGAGGAGCACTGCTTGAAATGGGGACAGAAGTCAAGTGTCACTGTAGTGTAAAATGAGAAAATGTGGAAATTCTTTTATATGTCTGGTTTGCTTCTCCCTGAAATTACCACTCAGAGCACATGAGTGCTTCACCCTCACTTCACGGAGCATAGTCCAAGTTTATGCAGATGGTTGCTTAAGCTCCATTTATTTATTCTTGTTTGTTTTTAGAAATTCTTCTAACAGGGCCACATTTGGTCTAATGGTAGGTTGGCCCCATTTCCAAGCTCTTGTGTCTCCTCCTCTCTCTTCTGCCTACCTTCAGACACAGACTCTGGGCCTTCAAAATTATGCTTTGGGCCCTTAAGATGAGCCTTTAGACCTCAGAAGGGGTGTTTGGAGCTTGTGAGGGTTTCTACCCTAAAAATGAGGTTTGAGGGTACAAACCCTAGAGTCAAAGTCTTAAAATCCAGAAATGAGGCTTCGTGACTTAAAAATGAGGTTCTTAGGTCTAAAAGTGTGATTTAGACCCTATGTGTGAGGGATTGGTTGCTCAAGATGTCTCTTGGGCCCTAAGGATTGATTGGATCATAAAAATGGAGCTCTAGACATGGAAAATGAGGCTCTGGGCCCTATAAATGCAACATTGAGCTATATCTGTTCAAAAAGGTGGAGGTAGTTCAGCTGCTTTTGGCTCATAGTAAGTGTTTGCAGGCACTTCTTGGTTACTGAAGTTAAAGTCACACTATTGGTCTGTGTCCTCTGTTGAGGAGCAGGTAGCAGCAGGTTATCAGAGAATTGAAAGCAAGGATGAAAGGAAAATCAGTCCATCCCATGTGTTGTGACCATTCTGTGGAATTGCTCACCCTCCATGCTGAGGAGAGATGCAGTGAGTTCAGGCTGGCATCTGAGTGACCTGTAATGTCATCCAAGGTGCCTTCTAGGAAAGGAGGTCTTCCCTGTGGGGCCTCTCTGGAACACTCAGCAGGAATAGCCCAGAGCACCTGAGCTGTGAGCTTAACAACTACCCCAGGCTGGGCAAAGTGTTCATGTGGTGCGTAGCCATGAGTGGAAAATACGGTGCTCAGAAGACTAAGGTTGTTATTAGTCTCCTTTTTCCTGTCTTTAGATTGGAGACTATACTTGAAGGTAAATTAAGAAACTTGACAGTGTAATGTGGGTGAGGCGAGGTGAGGAGAGCATCCTCCAGGATGGAGTTTAGGAGCAGGCAGCTGGAGAGAGCCTGCCTTTTTTCACAAGAACTCTCTGCTTTGATTGCCACAACTTCAGACCTTCCTTCATAGTTTATTTCTGATGCTGAAAAATCATTCTGTACATTACAGCACAGGTTTACATGTAATCCCTCCCTTTTAAGTCATGTATTTAGGGGTGAAACTGCTGTTCCAGATGAGGATGTGGTTAAAAATGGTCTGGAACAAAGGGCTGGTGCTCGGGTGCTGCTCTGGATATGCCTTTTGTAGCTGTTATTTAATCACACCTTGTAGTCCTGGTGATGCATTTCCACTAAACATTGCTTTTAGGGCACTTGGGCACAGAATTTCCTTTCTGGTTTTTCCCCTCTTTGTTTCCAAAACAGCTGACGCTTCTTCTATTCTTTGATTCCTGGAGGCTCACAGCTTACAGTTTATAAAATAGCATAAGCTTGTTAAAATGACTAAGTAGAGTCCTTTTTTGTAGTTTTAGTAATAAATCCCAGATTGTATAACTTTTGTGGACTCTTGATAACATGCACAGAGTGCGTGGATTGGGCTCTCATTCCTCATCCATGTCCTGCCTCCACATGACCCCTGTGGGAAAGTGTGTGTCCCAGGAGAAGTAAGTTCACAGCTACTGAAATAGGCAACTATCAAAATTCAGTGCCTGTGGCCTCTGTCAGTTCTCATTGATGGTGGAGTATGTAGGGTGGAGGTACAGAAGCCATATCCAGCAATGGCTTTTTTGACGTTCCGTGTTTATTCGGTGCTGTACGTACTTGGATCTGGAATTTAGCCTGCAAGGTGTGCAGTCTGATGTTTGCAAAGGGACAGTAAGCAGGACTGGAGAGAAAATACTGTGCCAGGTCATTGAGAAGAAGAGTTTGTCTGCTCTTTCCTATTCTTAGTTTTTTCTCAGGGTCACACTGCAGCTCTAAACATGCTGCTCTCATCCAGGCTTTGGAAGAGTCACAGAAAGAAGAGTCAGTTGGTTCCATCTCTGGCCCTTGTGTTTCATCAGGAGCTTCTTGAAATGATGGATCAAGTGCAGCACTATTGTTCCCATTAAAACAATCTTTGCTTTCTCTTGTGTTTTAAATAGATACTTAGTTTTCATCGAGTGCTTCTGCTACTTGGCTGAGAACTTCAGTAAATTACAACCATGCAACACTAAATCAGCTTCCCTACCTCATAAAAATCCCTTTGTCATTTGACTTTCTTGGTTTCTAAGTGACCAAAGGTGTAAAATGATTTCTCCTTTTCCTTTGAGAGATTTTAGCCTAGCTGGTTTTTTTTGTTTGTTTGTTTTTTCCTTTGTGCAAGGATGTAGTACCAATTTAAAGCAATGAGTTTGGTGGAAATATTGCTAGCTTTGGTGCTTCCCAGTTTTTGATCCACAGAGTATTTCTATTCAGAGGAAGCTGCAGCAGTGTTCTGTCCTCCTCTGACTTGTCTCTGAGGTGACTCTTGCTCACCCATAGTTTGGACGGAGTTTCCTGTTACCTTGGAAGATTGTTGATGCTGCAGCAGGTAAATCAGTATTTCTTCTCTGTGCCACAGTAGAAGTGGTACTGCTGACATCCAGATCATGAGATCTTCATATTTTTGGCATTATTTTATTTTCTTTATACTTTTGGAGTATTCAGCACTTGTTGTAAGTCTCATTTCTCCTTCTCTGAAGGCTGTCAGATGTCTTCAATCTTTGTTTTCCCTTCCACATTTTAGAGGAATCTATGACCGGTGTCATCCCGTGACTTCTGGGTCTGGGAAAACACCACACTTGCTGCAGAACTGGCAACCTTCGCAGTCTCCTGTACCCATTCTCCGTGGAATAGTTCCCCGGAAAGACCTGCTGTAGCTGTCACAAAGACTAAACTTGTGCTCAGTAAATATTTCTGCAGAGATTCGCTGGGACTGGGGAGGTGCTTGACTGCTCGGAGCATGTTCCATGCATACTTGTCACTCTGGAATAACTGATACTTTAAACCCCCAGTTCCTTCTTTAAGGACAAAGTGTTTGGCCTGCCAGCTCCATGCAGCAGTTTGCTGCTAAAATGAATCCCAGTTGGTTTTCCAAGAACAAAAAATAGAGACATTTTTCCACATAAAATCAAAGGGTTTTTTTTTTCTCTGTGCTTTCGTATAACACTTAAGGGCTTCCATTGAGTTTTCTTAGACTTTCTGAAAGGGGGAGAAAGAAAACCCAGCAGTTTGATCAAAACCAAGCATGGGAAATTTCAGCATAAAAGATTTTTCTTACGGATGTTTATAGAGTAGACTAAAAAACTTAATTCCAGTCCAGTGCATTGACCCAGTAAATGCTGACATTTTCTTTTCTTCTGTGGAAATTCGACAGGATCGTGGTTAATTTGATGGCTCTCCCAAATACCTTTTGCTCCTCAAAGTGGCATCAATTAGTATGTTGAGAGACTCAATTCCTCTGGGCAGATGATTTCCAGTATTTTAGTAAGAGCTTCTAACTATTCTAAGTATTACTTCTAAGTGTTACTAAGGAGTAACAGCCCTCTGAGTATTGCCCATGGTTTGGAAGAGGATATTAAACATTCCTACATTTTCATCCTGTTTCGGAATCTTCCGAACAAATAAGACTTCTCTTGGTAGCTGCAGAAGATTGTTGTTTTGATTTAAAAATCTGGTATTAATGATTGGTCCCAAGCTGGTGCTGGGTTAATAATTCATGTGGCTGTGGGACTCAAGCAAACAGACTTGTGTTCTGTTTGAATCTTTCATATGATTCAAAAATGGATTTTATGTTACTAAATAAATGCGATCTCGCTTGCGGCATGCACTTGGTAAGAAAAAAAATCTCAACTCTCTGTGCTGCCTGTGTTCAACATCCTTCAAGGATGGAGCCTAAAATGATAAAGGGACTCTTGCTTTAATTTTGAGGATAAAACATGGGCTAGAGCATGGATTTTATATCTGATCTTCCAGAGAGGGAAAATGAGCTGTGGAATTTCTGCTTGCTCTTCTGGGAATCACTCCAAGGGTGCTGGAGCTGGAGGGTTAGTGAATGGGGATGTTTCACCCCAAAACTGGTGTTTTCCCAAAGCCCAGACACTTCCATGGAGACTGGAGGCCTGTCCATGGAGGAGGAGGAATTCCATCTGCAAACCTCCTCTGTGGGCACCTGGCAGCTGGATCAGTAACATCTGTTTCTCCAAAATGTGCGCAGTGCTGCAGTATTACTTTTTTCCAGCATTCCTCTAATATGTAGTATTTTTTTATATGCCAAGTATGTCAAGGCCATAAATACTTTAACATGCAGAAGATTTGAAAAGAGGGAGGTACGTCCCTTTGGATACCTTTCCCCTTCCCTGCCGGAGGGACCTGTCGGAGTATGTGAGCACAGTGGGACTTGGGAAGAGGGCCTGGAGTGACAGGACAAGGATTGCCTTCACCTGACAGAGGGCAGGTCAGTTGGAATATCGGGAAGGAATTCTTCCCTGTGAGGATGGTGAGGCAGTGGCATATACTGAAGAGGGGCTACATGGGCAAACTCAACAACTTGACAAGCTTCTAGAGGATTTTTGAAAAGAAATCCAGAGAATCGGTTGATCCTTGCCAAAATATGGAACCCATGTGGCATGGAAAATAATATCCAGCCAAGGAGCTGAAGGTATAACCCGGAGCTACACAAACTTAGAATCAGTGTCCCCCCACTGTGGCTCAGTTTTGGGGGAGGCCGGCAAAGGGAAATACGCTGCAGGCAAAGCATAGTTCTTTGCTTTTATTTTTCTTCCAATAAATCAACCAGTGTTCGATGCAACTCCAAGAATTTCTTGCCTTTGGATTGGTAAGTGGAGCAGCAGGTAGGTGTGACGCAGGTTTTGCACAGTCACCGAACTGAACCCACCTTAAGCCAACAGAGAGGGTGAAAGGTAGCAGTGTTTTGGGGCTGAATTGGTGTTTTCAGACGAGGCAGCACCTCTTCTATAAAAGCCTGTTTCTATCGACTCCTGAAGAAGCTGAGACTGGAGGGCTGTCTCCAGAAGCTGCCCCCTCCCCGTTCCAGGTCCCAGGTGTTTGTCTTGGCAGGAAGCAGTGTCTGCTCGGCCGGGGCTGGGATATTAAATTGAGGGAACACAGAGCTCTTGATGCTTTTCAATAGGGCTTCTATTTAGGTAGGGGCAGGATAGAGCTGTCAGCCACCTGTGATTGTCCAGCAGGAAAAAAAGGAGGGATGAGGAGTGGGGGGAGAACCCTGGAAACGTTTTCCAATTCCATCGATAGAATGGTGAGAAGAAAGTGTTTTCTGGGAGGCAGAGCCTTGTGTAGGTTTGACTGCTGAGTCCTTTGCTGCAGTCCAAGCATTACTGGATGGAGAAATCAAAGATGATACCAGCTGAAACGGTGTAGGATGGCACAAGGAACTTCCTGAACTGAACTTCCCACCTGTGGAGAGCCTTGGTAAGAGATTTTGCTACAAACTGAGTGATCCGTGTGTGGCCCGAAGTGAGAATTTATCCAGGTATCCTGATTCTGACACTTGGGGTAGTTCTCATTTTCCGTGTATATATTCCAGATATGTATTTCTGCATTTAATATTAAAGCTGTGAGGGGTGGTTGATTCATTTAGTTTCCATAGAATGGTTTTGTTTCAATGGCCTTGGGCTGAAGGATATAAGGTTGGGATTAGGTATTAGGAATAAATCTTTTCCTGTGAGGGTGCTGAGGCCCTGGCACAGGCTGCTGAGAGAAGCTGCGGCTGCCCCATGCCTGGAAGTGTTGGAGGTCAGGTTGGCCAGGCCTTGGAGCGACCTGGGATAGTGGGAGGTGTCCCTGCCCGTGGCAGGAGATGGAGCAAGTTGGTCTGCAAAGTCCCTGCCAACCCCAACCAGTCCATGAATCCATGATGCTGTGTAGGAAACAAAGGGAGTCCATTTTGGATGCTTGTAGGAAATGCAGGTGGGAGCTGAAACCAGACCATGTCAGAGTCTCTCTTCAGTAGATAGACTAAAACTCTTCTGGTCTTCATGAGAGTGAAGGATACTCGGCTTCTCTTGGTCAAATAAAGGCTGCTTCTGCCCCACCACATGTTTTGAGGAATGGAAGGGGGCAGAGAAAACAATTGGAGAAATCTCCAGTTTCTGAAATTCTTGCTGTACAGATCTTTTCTGTTTTCCTATGTTGGTGCGGGTGTTGGACTTGATCTTGTTCTTTGAAGCAAGCAGGTTCATCCTGCTGAGCATAGTCTCTCCCATAAAACAGGACCCAGGGAGTTCTCCCTTTTCCCACTGAATCCTTCAGTGTCCTTGGATTGGAAAGTATCTGCTTGGCTCTTTCACAAAAGCCTGCTTCACTCTGGTGAGAGCTGTGATTTTCTCATGCTTCCCTTCTAGGTAGAGTCCCAGAGCACGCTGTGGCTTTATTACTTCATATTTCACCTGTGTGTGACTGAAGGGTCACAAATTGGAACTCCCTTCTGGAGGGGAAGGGGATCTTGGTGTCCTTACATGCCTGTGTTCATTCCTGATATTTTTCTTGCTTGTTTCTTACTAAGGATGACCACTTCATGTAACCTCTTGCCGCTGAGCAAGCTCCAGCCTGCTTATTAATCTGCTTCCACTTATTGACAGTCTGCTCTGTTTGGAGATGAATGTAGACCCTTCAAAGTGATGTTAAGTTTCACTTTTTTAGAGCTTATAGCTCCCCTATTTCAAGTCCTCCCTGTGAAGACCCAGCACGTGGTGTTTCCAAATTACTGTGTATGACAGAGGGATGTGCAGAACCTGAGACAGATAAAGGATGTCTGTAATACAAATGAACAGTCTCATGCAGAGAGATGCAAGGAAGCTCTGTGCATCTCAATTCCCATATTGTGTTGCTGATTTGCTTAAAGCAGCTTTACAGATCTGTTCTCTCACTGTTCTGAGCTGGTTTAAGAGAAATAGCTGCTAATTAACACCTCGGTTCCCCAGGGTGTCGCATCACTGTTTGAAAAACTATCTTTTTTTAGTACAAAGGCACGAAGGACAATTCAAAAACATAACTTATAGCATTATCTCCTTTCTGAGAGACTGTGAGCCTTACAAAAACACAAGGTGTTCCCAGTACAGATTCCAGCAGAGTTTGGAATGGAGACTGGGGGCAGAAGGTGAGAGCATCCTCTGAGCTGGAGGTGTTGACCATGGGATGGCAGGATGGTTTTAACCACCCAACCCTTTCCTGCTCTCTGGTGATCGGTTTTAGAAGCACTTGATTATGGCCGTCAGTGTGACTGCTGAACAAACTTCCTGAAATTTTGAGGGTGGCCTTTCCAAAGCTCACCTGGGAATTAACTGCCTCACCCATACTGCAAACCGCTAGAAAACAGGCTATTTGACTTCCTAAAATACTTTTGGAAATCCCACCCATAATGTTTAATACTGAAGGTAAATGTGGCCATTAATGGACACTTCACAGCTCTCCATTGTGCTCAGTGAATGAAGGGCCCTTTCCTCTTTCCCTACAAACACCCCATGCATATTTATAGGGCATCATGTTCCCCCTTAAATGCTGTTGATTTTGGCTCAGGAAGCGATTCCTTAGTTTAACCTGCTCTTGTAGGTTATTTTCTCAAGGCTTTATATTGTTTCTTATTCCCTTATGCTTGTCCACATCTTTTGCATTTTGAAAAAAAAAATTATTTTCCAGGTTTTGCTTCATCCATGGGTTGTCCAGTGAAAGATAGAAGGTTTGGTGTCCTCTGGGAAGTCCTCCTAGGTGGGCTGCCTGGGCCAGACTGGGTTTGGCCTTGCTTCCACTTAACCTTTTATTAAGAGCCTCCAGCAGCCCTTGCTCTTGCATCTCTCTAACTCCATAGAATTCTCTCTGTTCGTTCTGCACCATTTCTTCTGGATCCAGGGGGGGTCAGGAAAAACTGCCGGGATGAAAGGAATCAATGCTCAGAAGTCATTTAGACAGATACAGACACTGGGGAGCAAGGTAGATGCAGATGGGCAGCTGATGGGACCTTGGGCAGATTTCTTCTGGTTTCTCCCCTGGGAAAAGGGAGTCTGTAAGAAAGCCAAGGAGTTGATCCAGTTCCCTGAGCCTCAGGGCTGAGGTGGTGCTGGGAACAGGCAGGTTTGTTCCAGCCACTGTGCCCCAAAGGCTGCCTTTGGATTTTGGTGGTCCTGTTGTCTTCCCTTTTTCACAGAATCCTGAGGACAGCTTTGGAGAACTCCGCAGTAGCACAGATTCCAACCTGTCTCCTCCGATGGATGGAAATTTTGAATGTCATTAATTTAAAAGAAAAAAGTAGTAAAATTAATAGCATTCCAAGATTGGAGACTGCTTTTCTGGATTGCTCCATCAGTGTGCTTTTGTGGAAAAAAAAAAGAATTTCCGCTGCATACTTTTTTCTTGAAAATCCACCACAGCCTTTTCTCCAGGGAGCCTTGAAAAATACGTGCTCCGAGCACCTCCCTGGACGTCTCTGCGGCAGGGGAAGGAAGCACTGGCTTGGCACTACAGTTTATAGGGAGGATTCAGTTGAAAATCCCTAACCTGCTTCTGCCCCTTCATCTCCATTCCTTTGGAAAGTTTCGAGCTCTTTTTATTGGTGAAATTTTGGCGGGGGGGGGGGGGGGTGGGGGGGTTGTGATAAATGTATGGGTCACAGTAGTGGATTCCAGTGCTTTATGCTTCATCCCTCCTGGTATTTGTTTTTAGAGCCTCAGGCTGGGTCTTTAGGCTCTGAAATGACGTATGGGCGTGTTTTCTGTCTGCCTTACCAGGCTGGAATGATAAGAACTGATGAGGATGAATACTTCATTGAGCCTTTGGAGAGAGGAAAGCAGATGGAAGAGGAGAAGGGAAGAATCCACATGGTGTACAGGCGGTCGGCGGTAGCGCAGCATCCCCCCGCCGTGCTCCCCGATGTTCACACCGAAGGTACAGTACCCCGGGGGGGCTGCTTGCACATTTGTTCCAGGTGACTCTGGCCCACAGAAGCTTTTGGAAGAGGCTGTAAAGGTCCTGGTTCTTTCTGAGTAACAGCACAACTGTGCCTGTTTGTTGCTTTCTTCCTTGTAGTGGTTGCAGTGAAAGCGGTCTGAAGGCAGTCATGTTGATTGGATATATTTTGTCGCATCCAAGAATTCCCCTCTGCCTTGAAGATAATGTGGTTGGTCCATCTGAGAGTAATTACCATGTCTGAGAAAAATTATCACCGTGTAGTTTGATCCACTTGCTTGTGTAGTATTACACAAATCCTCATAAGCCAAGGCATTGCATGTTGTAGGTTGAGGGTTTTGAGGCTCTGGGCTCAGGATGACAGAGCAGCTCTGCACCCCTCAGTTCTCTGCCTTCATCTCAGTATTTTTCAGCTTCTCATGTTCCCGTGTTTATGTTGTGTTCACATATTGTTGAAACTGGAAAGAGTTCGGGAAATAGAAGAAGAAGTAGTACTTAGAATGCACAGAACTGGGGGTCCTTGGCTTTCGGTACCCCAACAAGACCATTCCAATTCAGCTTGTGCATCTGGAGGGGTTTAGCCTGGAGAAGAGGAGGTTCAGGGAGACCTTCTCTGAAAGGAGATCAAAGCTCCCTGAGTGGAGGCTGTAGCCAGGTGGGGTTCAGTCTCTGCTCCCAGGTAAAAACTGACAGGTCAAGAGGACGTGGCCTCCGGTTGCACCAGGGCAGGTTTAGAGTGGATATTAGGAAAAATTTCTTCATGGAAGGGCCTGTTGTGACCTGACACAGGCTGCTCAGGGTTGTGGAGGAGTCACCATCCCTGGAGAGATTTAGAAGTCGTATAGATGTGGCGCTTGGGGACATGGGTTAGTGGTGGCCTTGGCAGTGCTAGGGGAAATAGCTGAACTCAGTCTTGGAGGGCTTTTCCAACCTGAAGATTCCATGACCGAGGTTAAAGCAAGGTGGCCAGGCCTGTGGAGCCTGAGGAAATGTTTGCGTGGTTGAGTTGTCTATGTATGAGCTGCACGTGGATGCCATGAAAATGTTCCTCTTTCTTCTCTGTCCTTGCTCCCCCACCACTCTGCTTGGGCTCAAGACAGAGATGCAGAGTATGGTCTGCTCACACTTTGGGGATTTAGCCAGCACACACAGGAATACAAATTTTCACTTAACAGATGTCAGATGACTCAACAAAAAGCCCTGAAGATAAAAAAGTACTTGAAATTGTTGTTGTCAATTAAGTTGTAGCAAAGCTGGAAACAGCATGACAGCCTTTCAGGGCAGTGACACAGGACACACTGTGTCACCTTTTCATTACAAAAAGTCAGTTTTCTGAGAGGAAGGCTTCCAGCTGTAGCTATGTGGAAGGAGCTTGCTGTCTGACAGGACATCTGGTACTCCTGCAGCATTTGACAGCGTTCGGGGATTGGTTGGACATTGCTCAAACAATTGGACAGAATGAGCGTGGGAGTTGTTGTGAGTCGAAAAGCTGCCATCCTGAGAGCAAGGCTTTAGCAGTGTTCACAGTGTGGTGGAGTATTGATTGGTCCTCATGGAACTCAGCCCACCTGCCCACTTCTCTTTCCCTATTTCCTTTATGGCTGTCTCTTTGATGCAGCTTCACTGAGCTGTCCTAAGTGGAAGCCAGAAATCTGGGGTTCTGGGGAAGATGCTGGGATGCCTCAAGCTGCTGGATAGTGTGGGTTCAGCCTTCCCACCCTGAAGCAGCACCCTGTGCTGATTTCTGTCTCCATGTCTCTGGACAGCCTCTCTAGGGAATGACAGTGGCAACTGCCATGTATTGTTTTCATAATTTTCCTTGTGTAGAGACTGGTTTCTTTAGAAACCTTACGTGAGACACTCAAGAAATCAGATTGGAAATCCTGCCCCATTCCTGTAAGGAATTTTTCTCTGTGAATGTGCACAGCCAGTTTAGGCCTCTTGAAGGATTCCTTCATTAATTACTGCCTTTTTAATCCTCTGTTCACTTATTTTAGTGTGAACAGGATCTCTTGCATATAAATGGACCTGGCGGTGTGGGGTTTGTTTTGATACCAGGGAATTGTAGATAGTTTTATATCTTTTAAAAAAGCCTCTGCTCTCACTCAGTGATACCAGGGAAATGTGGATAATTTTCCATATTTTGACAGGCTGTTGGCAGGATTGACTATTTGAATGTCATGGGTAATCTGTCTGCTGATTCAGAGGACCTTGTTTGATTATTCCTTGGAATCTCTTCTGCTGGGTGAAGCAGTGCAGGGAAACAGTAGGTCTTGACCGCCAAACCTTAAAATCATTTTATTAACCTAAAATCCTACTCGGTCCCTGTGATGTCCATTGGTTAGGGTGTTTGCTGGTTTGAAATGCTGAGCTCAGGGTAGTTCCCCTGGACAAGGGAAGCTCTTCTCTGGGGTGGAAGGCAAGGCCTCCCATGGGAAATCCCAGCTACTGAAAAACCACTTAAATGTGCTGGGATGTGACACTGACCGTTTGTTTTTAAACATACAGGATGAGCATCTGGTTAGGTCTGGTCTGGGAATCATATCACAGAGCAGGACAGTGTCCAGAGGTCTCCATGTGTGTAAATGCACATGACAGTCTCCTGACAGCTTTTCCATGTCAGATTGCCCTGGAATGACATTTGTAAGCTCGACTTCCCCCAATCGTTTAAGTCTTGATCCTAAAGACACTGAACATCTGTGCTTCTCATTTGGGTTGAGCGCTACAGGTAGTCAGCGTTCATGCTGTGTTACTCCCAAGTAATGTCTCTTTAAATCAAAAAATACTTCTCATTAAGGGCAGAAAGAAACAAAGGCAAAGTCTCCATGTTGGGGGTGAAGGGTCTGAGGGGCAGAGATCGAATGAGCTGTGCAGACCGAGCTGTAAAAGATCCAGCAGTGTATGAGGCTGTCCTGTTAAAACATGATTTCAATAAATTCAGTATTTTCTCTTCAAAATAGCTTTTTACTCAGGAATGGAAGGAAATGGTCTCAAGAAAAGCCTGAGTTTGGGCAGTTTTGGAAGTATGACAGTGATACTCTTTCTGGGTGGGGTGAAAAGAAGCTGCTCCTTGTTAATGAGCTGAGAAAGATCACTGAAATGTGTGATTATTGACCTCATTCCTTGAAAGCCTCAAGACCAACAGAAACAGGCTAAAGACCTGTAGAATTTACAATCAAATTTGCACCTAGGAGGCCCCCTGTGCAAGTTCTACTGGATTTGGCTCAGGAGTGTGGTAAAATAAAACCCAAGCTACGTTTCAGAAACATAAAAACCTGATCCAAGTCAGATAGAGTCAGTGGGAACACTCAAACTGACATCAGTGGGATGATGAGGCAGGGTTTGGATGATATACTGCTGAAGCTGATAACTTGAGTATTCAATTTATCTTTCCTCCTGTTAGTTCATTTTTCATTTTTTCTGTGCACTTTAGCATGGTAGAATGATTACAACCAACCCTGAGCTTCTAGGTTGCACAGCGTGGTAATGTACTCGGAGCTTTCCTGTTCCATCCTCCTCTTCACACCATAGTATTTTTTAAATGACAACCTATTGACCCAGCATGCACTTGAGATGAAAGTATTTTTGTAATTACTTCCTAACAGTGGGAAACAAGGAGTAGGAGCCTTTATCTCACAGCTTCCTTTCAGGATTTTCATTTTCCCCGAAGAACCAAAGTGCTTGTGTGTCTGATGGGGTTGCCATGGCACTGGTGTTGAGTGTCTTTGTCCCAGGTGGGAAACATGTAGGAGGAAGAAATGATTTGGGAATTGCTCCTGGTTGCCTGGGAATGAAACCACAGAGTAGAAGGTGGAAGAATGGAAAGACTATTGCCTGCTTGGGAGACCTCCCTGTGTACTTCCCCAGGCACGTTAGTGCTTCTCAGGGACATTGTCATGCCGGAGGGTGTCTGAACTCTTTCTCAGCAGAATTTCTCATGACCTGTGTTCTGGTGGAGGATATTTTTGATGCTGCACTGCTCACCACACAAGTTGGTGCATCAGAACAATGGGAAAGATGGAAATCATTTCTCTGTAGACTCATTACAGCCCATTGTGTAACATCCTCTGTTCAGTATGGACATTGTTGTACAATCGCAGAATCCCAGCGTGGTCTGGGTTGGAAGGGACCTTAAGAATCAATCTTGCTCAACCCCCTGCCATGGGCAGGGACACCTTCTACTACCCCAGCTTGCTTCAAGGTTCGTCCAACCTGACCTTGGACACTTCCAGAGATGGGACAGCTTCTTTGGGCAGCCTGTACCAGAGCCTCACAACCCTCACAGGGAAGAATTTCTTCCTGATATCTGGTCAAAGGTCTCTCCAGCTCTCTTGTAGTCCCCCAAAAAGGGCCACCAATAACTTGTACAGATGGAAATAACCTGCGTTGTCTAAGGACATGCTGGTTGTTGTCCAGCGCTTCTGGGGCCTTTGCTTTTAATTTAGCCGTCTTCTCTTGAATTGAAACTTAAGTGGATTCTCTGAAGTTCTTCACTGAATATAGTTTGTGGGATTGGACTTTTTTTTTTTCCAGGTAACAGTTTGCTTAAGGAAAAGGTAATCAAGTAGAACAGGAAGAGCACAGTGTGCTATAAAAGAAAAGGAGTGCAGGTGATGGATGCATAGGAAGCAAAGGGGAACACAGACTTTATAGTGAGGAAAAGCTTACAGTTTTGTTTTGTTTTTTTCCAAGAAAGAAAAGCTTGAGCAGGAGTGGATCAGAAGGTGCTGTGAAGTGGCTGATGTGCTCTGTCTGTATCGGGGAGGTTGTGCCTGATGATGAGAGCAGGAACATCCATCTGCTTAAGTCGTCTTCTATTCTTGGCAATAACAAAGGAAAATGATTTTTAAATAAAATCAAGAATAAAGGCTTCATTCCAACTGCAGGCACCCAGCGCCAGAGTAGTAAAACACACAGAAAAATCTGTATGAAGGGAAAATTGAAAAAATGGAGACAGGTCAGTACATTCAGCTTGTGGCCATTCCAAGGCTCATACCATTTTCCAGTAAAAACTCCCTGTGCCCCCAAATTGCATAGGAAGGAGAAAACTTTGAATCAGCAGCGGTGCCAACAGACAGGAGATGCTTTAAAATATTGTGTGAGCAGCTGGTGCTATGTGAAGGAGCCTGGTTGGTTTATAGATGACATTCCCAGAGTAATCTGAGAGAGACATGCCAGGGTGAGGATCACCCTTGGGTGGTCCATGTGGGACTGAGGTCCCTGGCTTGGATGTCAAGTGGCTCATTTCTACTGCTGAGGTTGATCAGGAAGGCGTGCATGAGATGGCTAAAGGTGCTTTTTGTGGACCAAGACATACATATCAAGATGGCACTCTGTGAGAATATGGGAATGAGACTCAGAAGAGCTGCCTTATCAGGGGGAGTTTATGTGAATTAGAGGTCAGGAACCAGAGGAAATGAATCCTCCCCCAGCTTGCGGGGGCTGAGCCTTGTTCATGTGTTTCACATGCGCGTCCTACAAATTTAGGACTGAAATGAGAGCACTGAGAGACTCTCACTGGGAGCAAAGAGCCTTGTTTTAAGCAGCCTGTGTTCTACAGCAGGCTTTTGATGGGGAAATGAACTAAAGTACAGCAGTTTGTGTCATGACATAAAAGAGTAATTTCCATACCATATGACTCTTGCTGGACTTTCTCCTCCTGCATTTTCTGCAGTTTTAGTGTTTTTCCCCACTGAGAGACATCTGGGATTTAATGGGTTTGATGCTCAATTAGTGTATAGGAAGATCCTAAAAACAGCTTAAGAATCCAAACTGAGGGCAATTTAATTCATTTATATCTTTAAAAATACCTGGATGAGATGTTGGTGTCCGTGGTTTATGACAGAGAAGGAAAATGCATCCAGTGTGTTTTGAAGGAAAGGAGCATTTTGGATGCCATGCTCCTGCTTTTGGGGGGGTCCATGTGGGGCTACTGTGGAGTAATTCTTGCTGTTTCTCATATTGTCACACCAAGGTGTGCCAGAGCTCACTACACTCTTCCCTTCAGAGCATGGTGTAGATGATGAGTACACTTAACTGCTTTGTGGGATGACATAGAACTGGGCAGCTGGAGCTGACAGGAACGTGGATGGAAATTCCTAACGTGAGAACATCATACTTCACATTGCTCCCAGGGGGCTGAGTTTCTTCAGATCCATTGCTGGGTTACACAAGTGCATAAATCTTTCCAAAATGCAATAGTAAAACACTGCAGAGTAACAGCATGACCCAGCTGTTGTTTGCTAAGAAAACAGGGGGATTTTTTTTCCAGAATACCTTGCCTAATCATTCTTTGGAATATTGCAATAACATGGGACAGGATCAGCCGGATAATTAGGGTCGTGGAGGTTATTAAATGTCTCACAAGTCTGAGTCTGCATTTAGAGTTGGAAAGGAGGGACTTGATGTCTCAGTGAAGCTGCCTGCTCGTGCGTGGTGATGGAGGAGAGGCTGACCTGTGGGAAACCTGATTTGGATTCCATCACATACCATGTGGTTTGGGAAGAGAACCCAAGGAGGGATGAAGAGCTTAGCTGGCGTGTACTTCAGGAGTAGCCAAGGGAGGCGTTTCGTTGGTGTGTCTTCCTTTGCAGCATTATTGGCAGGGCCAATTTCTAAAAATTCCCTGGAAAAATCTGAGGATCTATCCGTAGGAACCCTGCCCTCGTGTCTCCTTGGGCATTTTACCTCTCCCCCCAGGTGACAAGCAGGCTGCTGCCTCCCAGCAGTTAGTGACACGCCTGCAGGGAATAGGTCTGTCCTTGCCGTTGTTCTTGACAGCAAGCTCTGTCCATCAGGTGGTTAGAAGCAGGATTTTCCTTCTTCTCCCATATTTCTGCATGGGATGCCTTACAAGGGACCTAGGTGTCGGGAGAAAGCTGGATTCAGGCACTGTCATCCCCCATGGAGGACAGGGAGTGATGGGTTGTGAGTGTGTGAAAATGCACGCTTGATTAGCAAGTGCCATCTTTTTGTATGAAATAAGAATCCTGTAGCCATAAATGCAAAATCTGGATCAAAGAGTTTGGATAACAATTTGTTTGCCAAATAATTGTGCCCTGTAGTCCTGCAGAGATCAAATAAGAAATTGACATCACTTGGTTATTGCAAATTAGAATAAAAACTTGGAAATACACTGGTCATCTTGTGCAAAATCCTAGTAATATCTAAAATCTTTGAGATATTAAATTTTCAACTGCAACAGGGTTAAATACAGTGTAAACTGAGCTTTTTTAGTCTCTTCTGGAAAGAGCAACAGGTGATGCAAGGCCATCCAAGGAACTTTGTGCTTTCTTAGTGGAGAGCTCTGCTCTGCCTTTCCAGTTCTCCTCACTAATAGTTCCGGAGAACACAGTCACAGTTTCCAGGAGGAATAGTAATTGTGCCTTTCTCTCCTTGACAATAGATGTGTTAGAGGTATTAAAGTAAGAGGTAGTAGTAAGTGTTAATTATTTACCTTAGTCAGATGGGTGGGAGAGCCAGTGATGGGTCTGTGGTTGCCCTTGAGCATCCAAGTAACCTCTGGGCCTGAAGGGTTTGGATGTGTTTCCCCTGTTTCACATCAAAGTTAATGCTGTGATAAGTTAGCAATTTAGTTTGTCCGCTGTTCCCTCCTGTCCAGGATCTCTGCACTGTGTTTCCAAGTGGTTTGTGAGATTTGAGAAGGTCCATGCAAGCAGAGAGTGAAAGTTTGTGGGTTTGGGAATTTCTGCAGTCTGCGGCATGGACCAGCTTCCCACTGCCAGAGGGCAGGGTTAGATGTGACCCTGGGAGGAAATTCTTCCCTGTGAGAGGGATGAAGTCCTAACACAGATGGCCCAGGGAAGCTGTGGCTCCCCCTGGATCCCTGAAAGTGTCCAAGGCCAGACTCGGTGGGGCTTGGAGCAACCTGGGATGGTGGAAGGTGTCTGTAACCCTTCCACTATGAGAGAAGACAACCCTGGGGGAAGAGAAGAAGCTGCTGATGAAGAAGAGGATGTTTCTTAGGAGTTCTAAACACAGCTTGAGCGGAACCACTGGCGATGACTGCAGGCTGCTCTGCCAAGTAGTGAATTACTTTTCACTTAGGTCTTGGACTTGATAACCAAGTTAGGGAGCTAATTAGCAGTTAGCTACAAATGAGTGTCTTTTCCTTCTTTTGTTTCTGGATGTAGATTTTCGTTTGCCTTTGAGTATCTGTGATTTGATGCTGAAGATTCTTTGTGGGGTTTTCTTTCACATGCATAGGGCTGAAAGGAAGCTCAGGGCCAAGCCATGGTGAAACTGCCTTCTGTCCTTCCATGTTTCCTCAAAACATAGAGCAAATATCCCTAAACTCCATTTAAAAACCATGTTGCTGAACATAAACAATTCAAGACTGGGAGCAATTCCATGCACATCTCTTGCTTTCATTTGATCTGTGGCAAAACCGGTTTTGAAAACTCCTGAGAAGTGCCTCAGAGTGAAAGGGTAACTCATTATCCTCTGTGGCTTATGAAGAAACTCTAATTGATATCATCACAGATGATGTAACTAGTAGCATCATAGATTTTGTTAATTTTCAGCAAAAGCCCTGTATTCCATAGATCTATGCTAGCAATAAAAAGCCAGTTCACAAAATAATTTATTACCTGCTTTATTGACTTTTTGGATGCTCACTTCTGACCAACTGGCAGTGAGTATCCAGAAACCATATAATTAATTTGGGGAACTATTTTGAATAGTTTGTCCTGAGAAGACCTTGAAAATGCACTACCATAACCCTGGGTTCTGTTCAGGTTCTTCCATAGCCAGCTCCATGTTCTTTTTTTTCCTGATCACAAGTGAGTTTGCAAACAGATGCATTTGAGCCTTCTCTTTGGTATTTTAATGGTATTTTTCAATTTGCTTTTACGGGGTTGATTCTTGATTTATTTCAAGCCCTTTTTCTTAATCAGATTTTTCTCTGCCAAGAATAAGAAACAATATAGTTTCATTACTTCCAGCACTTCAAAGCTTCCAAGTTTCTGATGCTGAGAACATTTACTACTAGAAGTAAAAATCAGTCTTCCTTTAGTTAACAGTGCTCTGTAATAGGGAACACAAGGGGAGATAAATCAATTAAAATTATGTGTTCTTTAAGGGCTCAGATAGCACTGTGCCGTGTTGTGGGGGTTGATTAGACATTTGGTTTAATTGGAGGAAGGCTGATGAAGTTCTGACCTCCTCAGATCTGCTTCGTTTGCTATTTGTCGAACATTTTCTTTTGCTGGCGAGACAGAATCATCATTCATATTTGTTTTTTACATCTGAGGTTTGTCAGGCTGCTTGGAAAAATGGGACAACGAAAGCCATCTGGGCATCCCATCCACTTCCATTTGGAAACATCTGCATCATTATTAGGAGCGTCTCACCAGCGCTGCAGTGAGCAGATGTGTTCTCTTTGCTTCTTCAGGTTCACTTAGGATTTCTGATAGCGAGAGAAAGTCGATAGGCACTAAACCCCAAATGCCTGTTTCTTGATCAGGTCCTCTAATACCACTTATTTGGGAAGTTTGTTCCTGTGTAAAGAGGAAACCTGTGGCATTTGAGGGAGGAAGCGATGGAGAAAAGCCAGCAATGTCTCCTGCAGGTCACGCCATGTCTGTATCTGTAGGATTTAAAGCTGAGCACTTGTCTTCTTGAGCCTTTGCCACGCAGGTTGGCTCACAGCTGTTCAGCAGATGTAGGGCTCCCTGGAAATCTAGAGTCCTCTGCCTCCACCTGCCCCGTCTCCCTTCTTCAAGCCTTAAGAAATTAGGCTTTAAATTGGGTTAAAGAGAGAGAGAGCTCCCTGCGTTTAATTTAGCATCCCTCTTCTGAACCTCGCGGGCACAGTGTGCAGGCGTTCCAGCTGCCCAGCATCTCCCCATAATTCCATATTTTCATACAAAGTCCCTGTACAAGTTTCCAATGAGAGTGGTGAGGCATTGGCACAGGTAAAGATGGGATTGTGTCTGCAGTTCCAGGGAAGCGGAGGCAGAAGCTGGAAAGCCAGGGAGAAACTGGAAGGCTGTGCTGCTGGACGGTGAGTTCCCTCAGGTGCTTTTCTGTGGAAGAGCAGAACTGGGCAACCAAGAGCATCTGTCAAACCTTTTAGGTACTTGGGACATAATAAGCTGCTTTGAGCATCTTCTGTGAAGGCTTCTTTGGGATGATGATCGTGTTTACAGCTTGAGTGGGATATTCCAAGACAGTGCAGGTTATTACCCCAGCTAGAAGTGGGTAGGTTGATGGCCACAGTTGGGAAGTGGCTGTTCCACAGTGGCAGAGCTTCTATCCAAATGGCACTTGCCAAATCCCAAGCAGATACTCTGTCTTGCTAGTGGCTTGGATGTTATTTGTTTTTCAGGATTTTCAGGTCAGCAGTGTAGTGATCTTGGTGCTCAGCTGGGTTTTTGAGGCTGTTTGTTGTGGGACACCCCCTTCCTCTATGGATGTGGTATCTGGGTAGAATGGCCTTGTGCATATTTTTGCTGTTATCTTGGACACTCTCGTGGTCCGTGGACTGTTGGGAAATAGCTTGGGCTTGGACACATTTGTTGCTCTTGGAATGCTGACTTAGAGTGCATTCATGGAAAAAAAAAGCAGGAGCCCGAGTTCAACAGCATTCAGTGACAGTTCATAGTTGGAGCTTTTCCTTTATATTTATGCCAGTGGAATTTTGAGAAATGGCTGAAATTCCATGTGGCGAGAAAGAAAGACTTATTATCCGTGACTAATGCTTGGATACACTTTTTAAAATTGGTATTATTTGCTGTTGTGCCACTTCTACTCTTCTGCTACATTGGTTGAGTCTCTTGTCTCTTAATTTTGAACAGCCTTTTTTTCACCTTAGACTGCCACTCTCACAGCACTTCCACTGCCATCCTCCTTTGGGAGCTCAGCCACAGCAACCACTCGATCAAACTGGGATCCAGAGCTGGGATGAGCTTGCCTTTGTGTTAGTTAGGGGTTGAATCCAAGCTGAACGCTGCATTTTTGGATGACAGGATTGAACATCGTACCCCTGATTGCTTTTGGTGTGCAGGACTGTCTTTCTTGCTGCGTTTTCTGCAACGCAGTATTTGACTAAGCATTTCTAATTCCTATTTCTAAAGCATTGCATTTATTGTTCAGCTTAAGAGGTGCTTTTATGTGTCTAAACTGAACACTTGGGCTATTTTTCTTCCTTCTGCAGAGGTGAGCTGTCTCCTTTTTGTCATATTTCTAGTCAGACCCATTGTATAGTCAATGGAAAATACTTCCTAAATCTTCTGCCCTCTCAGGTTCTTCTCCTGTTTTTTTATTATGCTTTTTCTCGCTGTCTCTGTTAGCTTTCCACCAGACTGGAGGGCTCATTAAAGCAACACCGTGCAGGAAATGGAGAGAGGTGCAAGAATGGGACCCTGCTTGCCAAAGAGGGAAAGTTGGCAGCTCTCCTCTCACAGGAAAATTCCTTGGATTTGAGGAGCGGCTTCATTGAGAGAGTGCTACTGAAGGGGCATGAAATGCTTGGTGAAGTGTCATTCCACAAATAAATGGCATTTTGGATACAGACACGTTGTGATGAGGTTCTAGCAATAATGCTGCAATTTATTTGAATACAGGCATTGGAAATTTATGTTTAATCTGAGTGTTCTTGAGTGTCAGGAGGGAGAAGGTAGGTTCTGCATAGAAAGAAGTACTAACTCCCTATGAAAGATGCTCCAGCAGACCTCACCTCCCATGGCAGACTGCAGGGATGAACCCTGCCCAAAACCTCCTTCTTCTTAGTCCCAGCTTTTTCAAGAGAAATAGTCTTTGAAAGAATGGTCTTTCAGGTCAGAACGAGAGAATTTATGATTATGACTCTGTGCTATTTTGGATGGGATTGGGATGGGGAAAAGGAGAGGGGAATGATCAAAATATCCTGTGTGGAAAGAGTGTGAGTTAGATTCATAACACATCTGGGCGAGGTGCAGGCGAGGCTGGCACGCTCGTAGGAATTTGGTGAGGTGGAAAGGAAAAAAAAAAAACTGCTTCGTTGTGTAAGAGTCTATATGAAAACAGGAAAGTATGAAGGGGGATCCATAATCAAAAAATTATGTGTTTGTTTCTGAGAGCTGTTGTTTGGACCTTGCAGAACACTCTTCCCACCAAGAATGGCCACAGAAAAGTGCAGATGGGACTTTCATGTTTGCAAACCAGTTCTTTGGTGTGACAGTGAAAATCAACCCTCCTAAGCTGCCTGTTTGCTGGGTTTTTTCACTAAAAATAGTGTGATGTCACTATGTCTAATGTCAGGCTGTGTGGTTTTTGTGAGTGTATCACGCTCTGTGTAATTATAGACAGAGCTGTGGGTAGATGAGGTTCTGATCTGTAAGGAATTGTGAGAACTGAGAGCTAGCATTTGCTTCAGGACGGTTCTCTCCCTGTCAGCCCTTCCAGTTTTGAAATCCTCCCTTCCAGAAAATGCTTGACTGGGAGACAGCAGGGGCTTGGACTGACTTTGTGTGCTTTCACAAAATCTGCCTGTGTGACACTGAATATTATTTTTCAACAAAGAATCAGAATTTGTCAGCCCAGCACAGCTGGTTGGAATATATTTATAATCTCTCACTTAATGTATGTTTTGGTTCCTCCAAAAAAAAAAAAAATAAAAATTACTCCACAGTCATTAATCCAGCCAGTTCTTCTGTACAAGTTAATTAAAAAGTTAAGGATTTCATCTTGAGATAGGGTTGGTGGACAAACAAAGCTCTGCAAAACTTCAGGTTTATGTACCTTAATACCTAAATATTGTCATCCAATGTTCATATCCAAATGCAGGGTACGTGTATCGTAGGACTGTGGGATCCTGGGATGTTTTGGGTGGGAAGGGACCTCTCATGTACACAGACATGGCTCTGCTGCTGCCTGGTACTCGGTGCAGGAGCCCTGCCTTGGACGTGGCCAGTGTCACTGCAGGTGCAGGGGCTCATCAGAAGGCTGGGCTCCAAAACCCAGCTGCTGGACTTTGTCCTCTCCAAGGCTGGAATCCCCTTAGTGCCAACTGAGCAATTAAGGACAATTCTGCTTTCAGCTTCAGGGGGGAAGGCATCGGGAGGAAGTGACCCATTGTCACACACCCCCCCACTTTGTGACTCACTGTCACTGGCAGGGCGTTTGAAGTTCTCTTTGTCTCGGTGATATGGGCTGCATAAATACTTTACCACATTTTTTTCCAGTTACTCCTTTTATGTGAGTGATTATTGTGAATGCCATTCTCCTGTGTCCTTTAAACATTGGTCTCAGCAGAAACCATGGGATAGCTGAGTCTGCCCAGGGAGTTCATATCTTTGGTTTCCACGTGTGCTGGTGGCCGTAGGAGGGAATCACATTGAGGATGTTGAAGAATAATTTTTCCTTCTATACCCATTAAGAGGTTCATTCAGTTTAGAATGGAACCAGGCCCAGCTATTCTTGCTGTTCTATGCCTTCTGTGAGCCTTCTGTGAGAGGTGGAAAGAAGTGGCTTAAGGCCCTATAAATTCAGAACTCTCCTTTGATTTCTTTGTGTGCCAAACTTCTGGCTTTGGCACCTGGACAGACCTTCATCTCTTGCCTCCTCCATTTCTCGTCTGGCCTTTTAGACTTCAGGTGTCAGATAGTTGGACTTAAGACTCTCTAAGGTCCTTTTCAGCTGTAACAGTTCTGTGATTGTGTGTTTCATTGTCACATGTTCACTCCAGCCAGTGACTTCTAGATGGGTTATCCAGATTCCAGAGCTCCATCTCAGACAGGCCAGGGGAGGGCTGCCAAGGCAGCAGGCAGGACCCAGATCCCAGTGTTGACTGGTCCTTTATTTGTTGTGGTAGTGGTCTGCATTGGCTCACAGAGGTTCAGGGGAACTTGGAGCAAGTCAGTGAGAGGCATGTTTGTATCTCTTTCGCTTACAGGAAAAAAACATTTAAAGTACCTTTTTGCTTTTTCTTTCCACTCTTGCCACCACTGTGTCCTTCAGCATTTTTGTAGTAGCAGGTTGTTGTGCCCCACCTTGTCGCCACTGGAGTTCTTCCCTTGGACTTTTTCAGTGTGTTGTCACTGCTGGTCATTACTCTAATGGAAAAGCTTAGCTGCCTCAGCTGCTCGAGGCTCTGCTCTCCAGCTGGACTGCAGTTTTGACTGTCCAGAAAAGCCCTTCAGACAAGCTCTTTGGCTTCTCCACAGGTAGGAGAAAAGAAATCTGTCCTGGAAAAGGGCAAAGATCATTTCTTGAGACGTCCCCTTGCATAGATCATGGTGGGAGAGCTTTCCCCTTTGCATGGATCGGAGTGGCAGGCCTCCCATGCGGGCATTTTTACATCCTTTGTGGGACTGGTCCACAGCACACATTGAGGATATTCAGATGAAGTATTAAATTGTACATTGGTGGCTTGTACAGCTTCCTCAGCAGCCGTCAAGCTCCATCCCTCATTCCCAAGGGCTGGGGAGGATGGAGTGTGTGTGTGTGTGTGCTGTGTGAGCAAGGCACAGCTCCCTGCTCAGAACAATCCCCTTCTAAGAGAACAGGGCTCTGTCCCCATATCCTGCTGTTGTGTCTGGACAGTGTAGCAGGCTTTGCTGACTTCCAGGGGCTTAGGGTAGATCAAGTGGTGATCACAGGGTAATTGCTGTTGACAGTGGGCAGTGGGCTGCTCGCTGATGAAAGGGGCTGTGGCTGGGCCTGCAGAGGATCACCAGCCAGGCTGTGTCTCCTTGCACGGTTTCTGTGGCAGTAAAAGGTCCTGCATGTTTAGGAACACATTCCTTACCCAGCTTTTGAAAATAAGCAGCTGCTTGTAAACACAGCTCCCCCTTTATCCCAAAGCAATGAGCAACCCAAGGAGTAGTTAGTGCCCTCACTGTGAAAACTGCTCCCATTTGTCCCAGTCTTTGCCACTGAAAATTAATTCACTGTCTTTTCCCTGGAAGCTGTGGCTGCCCTATCCCTGGAAGTGTCCATGGCCAAGTTGGATGGGGCTTGGAGCAACCTGTGCTAGTAGAAGCTATTCCTGCCCATGGCCAGGAGACAGAAGGAGATGGGCTTCAAGCTCTCTTCCAACCCAAACCATTCCATGGGTCTGTGAAATAGGAAGTTTGGCTTTTGCCGTGCCTTTGGCCAGCTGGCGGAGGCAGGGTCAGATGCCAAGGAGTAAGGAGTGAGAGAATTGTAAGGCCTTGCAATAATGAGCACTGGGGGGACTGCATCTCTGCCAAAGCAACTTCCTCGGGTGCTGGAAGCTCACAGTACTGGTCTGGTGCTGAAAATACCTGCTTAGAGAGTTTAGAGCCTGGAAATCCTGTGAAGCCTGTTGGGATCTCAGGGAAGTTGCCCAAAAATGCAGACAGCTCAGGCCATCCAGCATTTCTTCTTCCAGTAAGTTCTGAATTAGCAGATCAATTATGAATGCAACCTGTGCTTTCAGAATGTAGTGGGTACCCCCCTTTCTGGATTGCTCTGTGCTTTTACAGTGCCTTATTGCAGTTAGGAATCCAAGAGTGCTTTAAGAGTACGCCTTTGTGAAGTAAAAATGATTCTTGGGTTGATATAATGATACATGAAGGCATGAGTGCTTTTAAGGTTGTTAATGCAGAGCTCTCTCATGTTCCTGGGTGAGTGTCTGACTTGGAAGGTCATGGATTCAAAGTTCTTAAGAGCTGGAAACTTCAGGAGCAAAGCCTTTCCACTCTGAGCTGTAAAATCAAGAGCTCCCATACCCAAACTGGGTTTGGTTCCAGCATCCCAGGTACCCAGGTGTGCACCTCAGCAGTGGGCCAGCCTGCACATTGTTGCTGAGTTACTTTTTCTCATCTGCAAAGCAAATTTCAGAGCCTCTGTAGTTGCTTTTCCCACACTTTGGGACATTGATAGAGGTGATGATTTTGCAAAATGAGACTTTTTTCCTTTTTATTTTTCACCTTTGATTGCAGCTGTGTTTAAAGGGCGCCATTGATGTTGAATTGAAGAACTTGGTGGGGTGTAAAGTGATGAAGGGATGGCTTTGCTTGGTTTATTGTGTCCAGTTTGTGACCCACACACAGGCTTCTACATGTCCTCTGTTTGTATGTAAGCACCAGCAGAAGGTCTCACTCAGGTCTCCTAAAATGCCAGACCCAAATGCTCAAGTCTTCCTCATATGTCCAAAAAAATTCTGGCCTTTACCCAACAGAATCTTCTCCTGGGATTAAAGTGGAAAAATTCAGTTTATTACTATTGAAGTCTCTGAGCTACGTGTGTAGGTTGCTAAACTGAAGGAAGAATGACAGCTTGTAATAATATCTAGGTACAAGAACTGGATTTGTCAAGAGATTGTTTTTAATACGTTTTCATACTTCAGAATTCAGGGTCAAAGCCAGACTCCAGCCCTACCCATAATTAAGCTTTTTGAGTAATGACATGTAGTAAATATATATTTTTAACCTGTTCTAAAAAAAAAAAAAAAAAAAAACACTCCACAAACAAAACTAACCACCGAATCACCTGTACCTCCAAAATAAAATTATGATGGAATTCCTGCTATATAGAGAGAGAGCCAAATAATTAAACAAATGGAGAATGGAAGGATTTCTTGCTACTAGGAAAGCAGGAATTCCAGGAGACAAGGTTTGGGGTTGTAGGATAACTACCTATTGGCTAAGCTGGCTGTTAGTGCTAAAGCCCAGCTAAAAATAATGTGCAGAGCAGATGAGCCAGGGCAAGGCCGGGCAAGTCCCAAGGCCGTGTTAAGGCAATGCAGAGCTGTGATCTGGTATTAGTGGTGGACAGGCAAGGTGCTGGCACATCCATGGGCTGTGCAGAGAGCAGCCTCTGGCTTCTCCTCTGCTTGTCAGGGGTCCTCCCTCCCTCATTTTATTATTTTATTATTTAGCTTTTCATTATCAGGGAGTAATATCTTTATTCTAACAGGCTCGGTTTGTTCTTGAACCTTCTTCCTGCTCTTTTGATTCTGTGTTAGAGCCTCACAACGACAGCACTGCCAGCCTCATCCCTGCTAAATTTCCACAGATCTAAAAGCACTTTCACCATGAATCAGGTGAGTGCAGAGCTGTTGCAGACTGTCCAGGGAGTGTGTCAGGCATGTTCTCCAGCCCTGAGAACTCTGGAACAGGCTGGCATTCCTCTTTGCTGTTTGTTTCTGGTCATGGGATGGAAGAAGAGCAGTTAATAGTTGACCTAAATTCAATCCTAGTTAATTATAGTTTCCTTAACTTCTGGCTTTGTTCTGCATGTGTTTGCTGCCAGGTAAGGATAACCTGCATTCCTAGAAAGCCTCATGCCAGAGAGGGAAGTGCTGACAAGAAAATTACAGGGTAAAATTCCAGCCTTTACTATTGGAAAAGTTTATCCTGAGTTGGCTCTAAACATAATTCAAATACATAGAGGATTATGCATTTCTACGTGGCTCCCTGAGCGTGCCGCTGGCATCGAGCCCTGGTGTAAATGAGGGCTGAGAGCTGTTCTGACTGATGGTGCATGGAAGGGAAGAGCCTTCCCGTGATGTCAGCGCAAGCAATATAGTGCAGGAAATCTTCCATCCTTCCCAGAATCTCTCTGCAGCTGCAACTGCTCAGGTACCAGAGAAGCACATATTTCATGGCAGCAATCGGCACTCCAGAAGGTTTCCTTGGCTCTTTTAAGTGTCAGAACAAAGTAAGACGGGATCTGTTTGTGACCCATGGAGTTCATGCATTTCGTGACTAACCCTGCAGCCTCGGGATTCAGACTTGCCTTTAATCCCTGTTTGTTTGTCGTTCTGCCAGTCACTGTCACTCCAAAGGTCCCACTGGAAGAGAACATAAACAGAGGTAATTCTCCAAGCTTATTCATCTCAGGAAGTCTGTGTGTGAAGTCACAAGAACTTATCCTCTCTCTTTTCTTCATTCCTTAGTGTGGTGAAACTAGTCAAAGTGGAGCTGTGTCTGAACCTGGTTGCTGGCATTTTTATTTCCATGAGGAGATGCTCTAGTGTCTTTGTCCTTTACTAGCACCTCCTCTGACACCAAGACACCTTTACAAGTGGTGACACCAGCACCAAACCTTATCTGCCACATCCCAAGACTCACAGGTTCAGCAGCAGTTCCGTCCTCATGTGGTGGATGATGCTGAGGTGATGGTGACCAGTTGGACTCAGTGGTCAGAAGGGTCTTTTCTGACTACAGTCACTCTGACTTGTGGGCTGTTCTGAGGTTTTTCCAGTTTGGTTTTCGTTAATGCTCAAGTGATTTCTTCCATCTGCCCTGAGGGAAATGTTAGATCCAATGTTCTCTTTTGTGTAACTGCGCTGTGTTTCTGCAGCAGCAGAGCTGGCTTGCTTTGTGTTATCAAAAGTTCATAGATAATATTTATTTATTGTGAAATATCCCAGAGAGACGCTCTGCAGGGGCTTGTGGAAGCACTTCATGGATATAACCTTGAACATACAGTGAAACATCAAGTAAAAGTCTGTATTTTTATGTCCAGCTGGCTCAGTTGGGGTTGCTGCAGAGACAAACTCTTCCCTCAGCCCCCAAAAACAAACAAGCAGAAGTTTTGGCAGCACTTAAGCAAACAACAAACTCTCCTACAGAGACAGTGACAGTATTAAGGATCCAAATGGTGGAGTCAAGACTGCAGGTCCCAGTGTCAGTGCTCCACATGGCAAGGGGGTTTGGGGCAGGGACCTTAGGACAAGACACCTTCTTTTCATGCCACAGAACTCTTGTGGCAGTGGTAGAAAGTCATTTGGTGCTTCTGGAGTAAAAGGCAATTTCAGGCAATGCTTCAAGAAAAGAAAAGGGAGAATGTGTAACGTGCCAGGATTTTGTTTTTTGAGGACCTAATAAATCAAAGCACACGAGTTCAAGCACATCCCAGAACCTAATGAGAACATCCTGTCATCATATCTTAGTCCTGACGACCTGGGTGGTTTCTGTTCCTGATCCCTCACAATTAGGCAGTACCGGCAGCGCCACAAAAATGTTGCGCGTACACAATTGGTGTGGAAATCAGTGAGAATTATGTTGGGGCTGTTTGGAATGTGCGTTTGAACTCAGTGATTCTTTTTTTCTTCGCTGGTTTTTCAAAAGGCACACTTCAAAATAAGGCTCAGGAGGCAGTGGCAGGATGGACTGGCCTAGTTTCCTTACTTTGGGAATAGCAGAATGGAATTTTTTAGTAGCTGCAGAACGCGTCTGTCCCCGGGGCCGTTTTGTACATTAACACAGTCTTTGGAAAGGGACTTAGGTTGGTCTCAGTTGGCTCCATACTGATTTCTCATCAGTTTAATTTTGAATTAGTGAAGGTATGGATCTTCCCTAGATACTTTTCTTAGCTGTATATTCAGAAAAAGGCTAAATTAGGCAACTGAGCAAGTGAACATATGAGAAGAACATGGTTGGATGGTGTATGTGCATACATATTTAAGGAATGCTTCTATCACTAGCACAGAATTCAGCCCATGTATTTTTGCAATATAAAATAAGAATCTCCCGTGTGAGTGCTGCTGAGGGTCCTCTTTAGGTGCATGGAGGCTTGGTTGATAACAGAATTGATGAAAGTAGATTTGGGCAGATCACAGGTTTATTTAATGGCAAGAAAAGAGCTGTAGTTCCATTGTTTTACAGTCACACTCTTAGACAAACACATGCCATAACCAGAATAACCATTTCTCTTGGCACAAGAGCATGAGCTGGGCTGTTCCTGCAGGTAAGATAGGGATGTAAGTGATGTGGGTGACTAGCAAATTAAAAAAAGGAAGAGGTAACAAAGCAGCTAATTCCAGAATGAGATTAGGATGGATTAGTCTGTCTAGCTCAAATCCCCAACCAGCCGGACCGGTTCTGTGTATTTCTTCACTGTTGCCTCACGTGTTGTATTTCTCCCAAGTAGCAAGTGATCAGACAAGAGGAAATGGCCTCTGGATATCTATGCTAGGAAAGGTTTAGGTTGGACATTAGGGAAAATTTCTTACAGAAAGGGTTGTCGAGCCCTGGCACAGGCTGCCCCGGGCAGTGGTGGATCTCCCATCCCTGGAGGGATTTAAAAGCTGTGTGGATGTGGCACTTGGGGACATGATTTAGTGGTGGCCCTGGCAGTGCTGAACAGTTGGACTCAATGGACTTAGATCCCATATGTTGTGTTAAGTGCTTGGCCATGGATGTAGAGCGTATCCTCTGGAACACCAGTCAGCAGTACCTGTAACCTGGGGTTGAGCCTGCCTGCCTGACTCTGAAGTCACTCAAGTGCTGCATTATGGAAAACAGACAAGGGGCTGGATAAACCCCTCATGTGCTTTGGACTGGGCACAGCAGGTAGGGAGAGGAGAGGACCCAGTGTCTGACTTGGCCAGCAAGGTGTGGGAAGTTGGCACCGTGGGCACCGCAGTGTGACAGCGTTCCAGCTGGGTTTCCCTTGGATGCTGTGCTTGGCAGCTTTGCCAGCTGGAGTGCTTTTTGGAATTGGAGTTTGATTTTCCCACTACTGTGCTGTCCTGGGGTTGGCATACTTGAGAGTGCCTGAAGACACAGAAAGGGCTGGTTTGTGGACTTGCAGCCTTGGCATTCATGAATTCCAGCACAGAGGAGAAGGGCTGGAAGTTTGCCATCATAAGGGGAAGTGCCCTGATACAGTGTGAGTGGAAAGCAGAACTGTTCTCTCCATCCACTGGATGCTGGTTGCTCTGGCTGGCTTTGTAGAGCAGGGAGATCCCTCTATGTTTTTGGAAAGAGTGGGGGAGCAGGGGTGCTCCTGACTATCACAGGGGCACAGGAACCGCAGTTCACAGCTTGATAAATTACAGACCCATGTGGTTGAATGAATTTTTAAATTAGTTTTCTGGTGATTTCTCCCAGTCCTACGCCACAAGAATAATTTCTTCAGGGTTCCTGATATATTTTATCCAGAGTAGTGGTGACTCTGCAGGTCAGGATGTTTTGTGGGAGGATGTTTCTGAAATGGAACTGGAATTCCATTGCTCATAAAATGGAATCACACAATGGGTTGGGTTGGAAGAGACTTACTTAAACTGCACCCGTTTCCAACCCCGTGCCGTGGGCAGGGGCACCTTCCACTAGCCCGGGTTACTCCGAGCCCCGTCCAGGCTGTGCTTGAGCACTTCCAGGGACGGGGCAGGAGCCGGGGCTGCCCTGATGGCAGACTGTCCTTGCAGAGTCCCTCCTCGCTGGCCTCGGAGCGCTGAGTTCCCTGCACGGCCACCTGGAGCAGCGGCTGAACGAGACCCTGCGGCGCCGCCGGCACGCGGGGGACAACGACCACAACATCGAGGTGCTGCTGGGGGTGGACGACTCTGTCGTCCGATTCCACGGCAAAGAACACGTCCAAAACTACCTCCTCACCCTCATGAACATCGTGAGTATCCTCCACAGCCCTGCCCTGCTTGTCTGGGAGCTGGAATGGCTGCTGGGAGCTCTTGTAGCAGCGCCAGGTTTGGGGAAAATAGCAGTGGGATTGTTTCGATTGCTGCTGGAGAGGGTTTTCTGGTTATAAGATGTTCCTTTAATTCATCTTGTTTTCACAGTAGCTTCCTAGGGCACATTCGAAGATAATTCCAAGAATTTGGAAATAGTTGAAAAATAATAACAAAGAAAAGTAAGCTTGATGCATTTCTAGTAATTCTGAGCTTTTCCCCCAACACAGTTCTGGAGGGAAAAATGATTAAAGCATAAATATCTATCTATAGGAAAAGGGGTTTTAAATCCTCAGTGGCTCTCTGACAGAGCAGACCTTCTGGTAAGACCAGTAGATCTGTCTTAGAAGCCGTGGGATCATAAGTTTTTCCAGGAAAGAAAAACAGTCTCTTAAGGGTGAAGATGAGGGACTAATTATTCCCATAATGATTCCCATTAATAATGATGTTATGGATGTAGGGATGATTCTTGCCTGCTTTACACTCTTTTTTATTCCTGGAATAATTTTTAAATGATTCCTTGAGTTGACGGAGCTTCTAAATTTGAGAACTTAGAATCTGAAAGGAAAAAAAAAATATTCCTGCATGAATTTAACCCAACCAATGTGATGTTTTCCAGCACATCAGTCAGAGAACTATTTCCTTTTTCCTACATACCCTGTGGAACATCAGCATTAAATCCCCTTTAGACATTATTGCAGAGTGCTGTCTTCTTGGTATTAAAATCTTTTCAGTGAGCAGCAGGGTTGATCCATGTCCCAGAGCACTTCCATGTTTTTTACACGCCATCTGCTGGGAGCAGCTGAAGGCAGAGCAGGCTGACACCCTGCTGCCCAGAGCCATCCAGAGAATGGGATAAAACAGGAGTTAAGGGGAAGCCTTGAAGCTTAAGGTCAACTCCAGGGTCCTTTTTGTCTCCAGGGAAGTCACTCCTGTGTCTAGAAAACTCCCCCGTTGTCTTTCGGCACAAGGGAAGTTGTGAACATTTATCCTGGCCCAGCCCTTTGTGGGAGCAATGCTCTTGCATTAATGGGGGGGAAATAAGAGAGGAATAAATGACCTTTGGGATGATTGCTTCACAGGACAGGCAGCCTGAGCTCTGTGCTCATTCTCTGTCCCTCATTCTCTGTCCCACTGCCCTGCTGACACTGTTCTCAGCTTCAGGGATTTCAGGTTTAAACCATGGGCTGAAATCCTCGTGCCTGGGCCCAGTCTGGACAACTCCCAGTGACCTTTTTCCCTGAGGGGAAGTTCTGTTTAGCCTGACTGAAAAATAAAACAACTCTCTAACTCCTGCTCAAACCCACCAACCTCTGAACAGGGGTGTTTATTTCTCACCCATTGCCCATAATATAATATTTATTTTGGTTTTAGGGCAATGAGGAGCTTCATTGAGGACCTGCAGATATTTCACACTCCGGTGCCAGGACATTTCTCACCTTCCCAGACACAGGGAAGGGCCTCAAGAAGGACAACTTACGGCCCATCTGCATAATTCTGTTTTTCTAGCTTCCCTTCCACAAAGGCTCTTTTTAGTACAGAAGTGACCACAGAATTCTAACTGATCTTGAAAAAGTAGGGCAGCAGTATAAGTTGCTCCTAAAAAAAAAATACTCTTCAAAACAAGAAGCACTGGAACTATTCCAGGCTAGGAATGGACAAGGCTTGGAGCACAACCTGGTCTAGTGAAAGGTGTTCCTGCCCATGGCAGGAGGCTGGAATGGAAGGAGCTTTAAGGTGCCTTCAGCCCAAACCAGTCTGGGATTCTGTGATTTGCAGTGTTTGTACTTGCAGTCTTTTTCCCAGTCCCCTTTTCTTTGAGCCCTGATCCATTAAACGTGAGAGGAGGCTTGATATGTGGTTCCCACAGTTCCATGTGAAGGAAGTGTGTGGTGAGAGGAAGTGAATCTACACTTCTCACTTGGTGGAAATGATCTGAGGCTTGAATCCTCTTCTGAGGACTGCAGTGGTACAAGCACTTGAAAAAAAACATTTCTGTGGCCTTGGAAGTTCCCTTGGTATCATCAGTGGTTTGTTTTGTTCTGTTTTTTTAATTTTGCCTCCGTTTCCCCTCAGGTGAACGAAATTTACCACGACGAGTCCCTGGGTGTTCACATCAACGTCGTGCTGGTCCGAATGATCATGTTGGGGTACGCCAAGGTGAGCGAGCCTCCTTCACCTCCACCCTCACCTCCTGGGCACAAAACCCAGACTCAGCTGCACCTGCTGCCTCGAGGATCCTGTGGGTCTAACGCGTTGCTCTCTCAGTCCATCAGCTTGATCGAAAGGGGGAACCCCTCGCGCAGCCTGGAGAACGTGTGCCGCTGGGCCTACCAGCAGCAGAAGTCAGACCCCGGCCACGCCGAGCACCACGACCATGCCATCTTCTTAACCAGGCAAGATTTTGGGCCCGCTGGTATGCAAGGTAATGCAGCTGACCCGGAGCAGAGCTCTGGGCTCGGTGTTTCTTGGCTGGCATCTGCCAGAAAAGAGGAAAAAATTTGGGAATTGCATTGTGAGCTCCTTGTCTTGTTCGTTGCGCAGGATTTGCAAAAGCAGGGAGAGCTCGCCATGAGTCCTTGCCTTTTATGTCCAACCACAGATTGAGTTTCTTCCTTGAGAGTTGCAAATAAATACTTCTTAGCTCTCTACAAACTGCTGTGTGTGCAGGGATCACTGGGAACCTCAGTGCATGTGGCATCCCTCCCACTTTATTTTATTGCATCTTTCACCATAGTTTTCTGTTTATAGACATCCCTGCCACTTTGACACCTGCATCCATCCTTTGGACTCAGGGAACTAATGATAATGGGCAGGAATTCCTAAAGTTTGGGATGTGTCAGAGCGGGCACTGGTCAGGATGAGGAGGCAGGCAGGCTGCCCTGGCCTTAGAGCAATGCTAGCTTTTCCTGAGGTGGTTTGCTGGCGGGGGGGGTCGGGTCTCATTTAAAATCCGTGTGCTGAGCACCAGACTGAGCCCTGCTGTCTCTCTGTAGGGTATGCTCCCGTGACGGGCATGTGCCACCCGGTCCGGAGCTGCACCCTCAACCATGAGGACGGCTTTTCATCAGCCTTTGTTGTTGCTCACGAGACGGGGCACGTGTAAGTACAACTTTTACCATTAGATCACGCCAAAATGCTGTGCTGCACCTTCTGCTTGCTCCAAGGGTGCTGGATTTAATGGCTCTGTGGAAGCTGTCCTGGTTTTATTTCCCACCTTCTGGGAATGCAGTCCTGGTTGAAGCAATGGAGAGACAAGTGGGGAAGAAAGGAAGGGGAGGCAGGGTGAACTTGTTCTCTCTGGGGTGAGGGAAAGGTTGGAAAGTGCAGGCAGTGGAGACGGGAGCTGGTTTGAGTGTCGTTCGCTGCTCTCTCCTCAACCGCCTGTGCTGGTGGGTCAGATTTGGTACCTCTTCCATAGCTGTTTCCTTACAGTTATTTTTGCAGTAGCTCTGAGGGGATTCTTTGTTCCAGGCTGGGCATGGAGCACGATGGGCAGGGGAACAGATGTGGGGACGAGACGGCGATGGGCAGTGTCATGGCCCCCTTGGTGCAGGCCGCCTTCCACCGCTACCACTGGTCCCGCTGCAGCGGCCAGGAGCTCAGGAGATACATCCAGTAAGGCATCCCCAGTGCAGCCAGGCTCTGATTCCTCTTCTTTCAGACCCTCTTTCCCTTCAAATCTCTGCTAGCAAAGCTCCAACCCATGAATGCTGTGTCCTCACACAGGGCTGTTCCGTAGCCCATCCGCTCAGGATGAAGAGTCTGTGGAAATACCCCTCTAAATCCAGCGGGGTTTGGAATAGGCCAGAGATTGGGACAGAATCCCAGAATGGTTTGGGTCGGAAGGGACCTTAGAGCTTATCTCATTCCAAACCCCCCATCATGGACAGGGACACCTCCCACTAGACCAGGTTGCTCCAAGCAAGCCCCACCCAACCTGGCCTTGAACCCTTCCAGGGATGGGGCAGGAATTAGGAGTATACCTCTTCTCATGGTATTTTTTTCTGTGGCTCTTTCCATAGCTCTTATGACTGTCTTCTCGACGACCCTTTTGAGCATGACTGGCCCAAGCTTCCTGAGCTGCCAGGAATCAACTATTCCATGGATGAGCAGTGCCGTTTCGACTTCGGCGTGGGCTACAGGATGTGCACAGCAGTACGTCCAGGCACCCAGGCAGAGACACAGCAAGGGGCTGTGGCCCAATGGGAGAGCTGGGTCATAATCATTGGAGAGACGTTAATGGAGTATTTAAACAGATCTGTAAAGGGCAGAGGGATATTTATAGGATTAACTCAGTCCTCTGGGTCCTGTGGAATAATGGGAAAACGGGTGGCAGCATGGTCCACATGGCACAGACTGGTGAGAGCAGTCCCAAGAAAGAAAAGGGGGAAAAAAAAACAAATCTCATTTTTGTCCTGCTTCTGTGTGTCCTCTTTCCTCTTCCCACTACCCCAGAAGCTGGGGAACGCAGGGAATAAGCACTACCCTGAAGATGCTGGGCTCCCTGTGGTGTGTGAGATGGACTCTACAGAGTGGGTTGGATCCTTATCCAAAAAGTACAAATAATCTCATTTTCTGCATTTCATCAGTTCCGAACCTTCGATCCATGCAAGCAGCTGTGGTGCAGCCATCCTGACAACCCCTACTTCTGCAAGACCAAGAAAGGACCTCCCCTGGATGGCACAGAGTGTGCCCCAGGAAAAGTGAGTCCGAGCATTGCACTGTGTTGGTCTGGGGAAAAAAAAACAACAGCTCCGTCCATTTGGGTCGAAGGGCACAGATGGAAGTGGGGAATTGCCTGCCATTCCTGGGGTGAAGCGAGAACACGGGCAAAGTGGGAGCCATGCTTTCCCACTGGGATGTTCTGGGAGCTGTACAAAGCTTGCTGTAGCACATTTTGGACTTAGAGATTGCAGCTGAGGTGCAGCCTATTCTGTGACCTCTTTGTTAGGCTTTTTGGGTTCTCTCTCACCTGCAAAGTTTCCGTCAAGTGCCTTTAGGAATCCAGGGAAGCAGATGATGCTGTTACTGTGGGATGGCTGCTCAGAACTCATTGTGCAGACATCCCGTGGCAAATGTTCATGTAGGCTGAGGATTAGTGCCTGATTTTTCCCGTTAATATCCCCATTAGTGGGAGTCCTGCTGCCAATCCATTTTCCATTTTAAAATTATGCTCAGATACCTGGGGTTTTTTAGCTATTTCCCTTCATTTTGAAATAGAGGAGAGCCGCTTGTGCAGTCTGAATGAACCCTAGGCAGCAGCAAAATTACGGTTCCTGTACTGTGCTTATACATTTGATTTGGGGTTTGTGTCAGTTCTCACCTGTTTCCTGCCCCAATTCTCTCAGTGGTGCTACAAGGGTCACTGCATGTGGAAGAACACCAACCAGTTGAAGCAGGATGGACACTGGGGACCCTGGACCAAGTTTGGCTCCTGCTCACGGACCTGTGGAACTGGGGTTCGCTTCCGCACGCGCCAGTGCAACAACCCAATGTAGGTGTGGGAGTTGCACCCGCCTGAGTGTCCTCAGAGGGGTCACTTGAAATGGCATTTGGGTTTTGGGTGGACATTCCGTTCAAGCCCCTTGAAACGGGATCATTTTTGGAGAATCCAAGAATTCCGTAGAATTACAGAGTCCCAGACTGGTCTGGGTCGGAAGGGACCTTAAAGCCCATCTCATTCCACTCCCTCCCATGGGCAGGGACACCTTCCACTAGCCCAGGTTGCTCCAAGCCCCTATGTCCAGCCTGGCCTTGGACACCAGGGGCAGCCACAGCTTCTCTGGGCAACCTGTGCCAGGGCCTCAGGACCCTCACAGGGAACAGTTTCTCCCTGATGAAAATCGCTGGAATGTTTTCTTCTCACAGGCCCATCAATGGAGGTGACGATTGCACCGGGGTCAGCTTTGAGTTCCAGCTGTGCAGCACCGAGGAGTGTCCCAAGCACTTTGAGGACTTCAGGGCGCAGCAGTGCCAGCAGCGCAATTCCCACTTCGAGTTCCGGGGCAGCCGCCACCACTGGCTGCCCTACGAGCACCCCGACCGTGCGTCCTGCTCTGGGCCTTTAGTGACACTTGAAAGGGTTTGAAGCCGTTCCCCTTGGCCTGGATATCTCAGGGACAGGCCCAGAACTCCCAGACAAGCAAATAAGTTGGTTCCCTCCCCACTCACCTGTCTGTTTTGCTTGAAAATCAGTAGCTTTGCCTTGAATCCCAGATTTTAATACCCACGTTTTCTGCTGTGACTCAGATGTTTCTGTTTTAGCCCCAAACAATCCATTTCTCCCCTATTTAGCCTGAAAATGGACAGTTTAATTAACACATCATGTCTAAAAACTAGCAGGCTTGCTAAAGTGGACATTTTTGCTCCAGAGTTGCAGAATTATGTCTCAAAATCACAAGTCTGGTCCTAATTTCTCTATTTTCACCCAAAAGACTCCATTTCCCCCAGGCCCCCAGTTTAGCCCTACAATTCACTTTTATGACTTCAAATTGCTTGTTTATCCCTGAAACAGGTACTTTACTCAAAATGGCTGCATTCTATCTCAAAAACACCAGTTTTGCCCTGAATCCCCAGGTTTCTGCCCAAACATCCCCGTTTTCCCCAAAACATTCCCCACAGTCCACGTGTTCCTTCCCAAACTGCCCCATTCCGCTGCTGTGCCCCCGTCCTCACCCCCAGACCTGCCTGTGCATTGTCATTCCTCCCTCCGTCAGTGGGATAGTTGTTGAGAGCACGGCTGGATCACTGCCCTCCATGCAATCCTTTATTTTCCCTGGCTCCACAGCTCCCAAGAGATGTCACCTGTACTGCCAGTCCAGAGAAACGGGGGATGTGGCTCATATGAAGCAGCCAGTGCACGACGGGACTCGCTGCTCCTACAGGGATCCCTACAGCATCTGTGTCCGTGGGGAATGTGTGGTGAGTGGCAGCTTGTCCATGGGCACCCCAGGGACAGCTCATGGGAGCAGCTCGTGGGCAGAGAGAGACTTTGTGCATGTCTTTGAAATCCATATTTGCAGCATTGGATTCCTCTAATTCTTCGAGATTTAAATTAAATTAGAGAGCAGCACAGACCTGTTCCATGGAAATGCTCCACTTCTCATCATAGAATCCCAGACCGGTTTGTGCTGAAAGGGACCTTAAAGACCATCAGTTCCACACCCTGCCCTGACCTTCCACCAGATTAGGTTGCTCCAAGCCCCATCCAGTCTGGCCTTGGATACTTCCAGGGATGGGGCAGCCAAAGCTTCCCTGAGCAGCCTGTGCCAGGGCTTCAGCACAGTTGCAGGAAAGAATTCCCTCCTAATATCCAGTCTTGCCCTTTTTTCTGCAGAAAGTGGGCTGTGACAAGGAAATTGGCTCCAGCAAGGCTGAGGACCAGTGCGGGGTCTGCGGCGGGGACGACTCCCACTGCCGGACCGTGAAAGGGACCTACACCCGCACTCCCAAAAAGCTTGGTAGGAGTAACATCTGCCTGCAGCTGGCTGGAACTCCTGTTGGCTCTGGGGTTTGTGTGACGCTCACAGACACGAGATAATGCCATCATCATTCAAACCTTGGGAGTAGTGGATGTAGCGCCATCCCATGAGGCCCACCTCTGAGCCTGTTCAGGATAGGCTGCCGTCCATCACCCCTGATTGTGGATGGGTATGGAAGTGATGGAGGTGTTCAGGGTGTGCTGATAGTCTTTCCCCAGCCTGGATACTGTGGTCATTAAGAAGGCTAATTGACCTCTTTCTACAGGGAAACATGTAAGTAAGAGGTGCCAAAAATAATTGGAGTTTCTAGGAAACAGTTTCTGCAAGTATCCAACTTACAATCCTGCCCAGATTGTCCAACTTCCATGGACTGGTCGTCTTGCCCAGATGCGTCCAAATCCACTGTAAATGCATTTGTTTATGATATAATTTATATCTTCTGCTTGTAAGGAGCATCTGGGTGACACCCAGTCAGTAGAATGACCAGACTTTGTTCTCAAGACACCAATTCCAGGTGTTCTGTTTGAGGGAGGACCAGAGAGGCCTTTCCCTTGCCCAGAGGAACTCTCAGTGTTTCCCTTTCTGGGACAAAGGAGGCTAAAAATATTCTGGGTAGGGAGAGAGGCATTCATGGGAATGGCAGTTCATATCTCCCTGTAGACAACGACGGGTAGTGCCAAACCAGGCAAAACCTTGATGTTCCCTGTGCTCTAAAGGCAATGAAAAGATTGGAAATGCTGTTGGGCACGGGCACTGCTCAGCCAGGACTGTGATTTTCCCTATTCCCGGCTCTTCTGTTCCTTGGCTTGGATTTTCTCAGGAGCTGTGTATGTCAGGTGCAGGACAGACTGCCAGGGACATCCAGTAGTCCCAGAATCCAGTGGTTTGCATATTTAAATCTGCAGTTGTTAAAAAGAAATTAACAGGACTGTGAAAACTCCATGCACTCAGAAAACTTATGGGGCACTTGATTAAATATTGATCTATAAGTACCAGTGATTGATCCCTATAAGGGGTCCTAGTCTTCCTAATGGCAGTGCTTCCTTAATTTTGCACTAATCACCTCTGATTTGCCCTGGTAAATAATTGCAATTGAATCTAAGAATACTTTTCCTTGGGAACAACTTAGTACTTCCACTGCAGACACAACCATCTGAAAGGGCAGTCAGTAAGTTCCAATGCAGCCTGGCTGAGGACTGAATTGGGAAAGTAGCGAGAAAGCTTTGTGCTTGTGTCCTTGTGTGCCGAGGAACACTGGAAACATCTTTTTGCCTGAACTGTTGATAGATCCTGCTTGGATCTACCCGTAAATATTAAAGTGGTCCCAGCTGGAAGGTGGCAGATGGATCTGTTACTGGTGTCTCTTCTGTCCCTGGAAGAGAAGAGCCCAGGGAGGGCCTGTCCCACACATTACAAACCGATTGGCTCCATGGCTCCCAGCCCTGCTCATCGGCTGCTGCTGGATGCCCTCTCCTGCAAGCCGAGCTGGGCCATGCCCTTCACTCCTGACCATGGCTCTTCCTTTCTCTTTTCCTCCCTGCTGCCTCCACTGACCCTGCACGTGCCAAAGGGTACCTTAAGATGTTTGATATCCCTCCCGGGGCTCGACATGTGTTTATCCAGGAAGATGAGGCCTCTCCTCACTTTATTGGTAAGTGTTTTTCTGCTCAAGTTTGGAATGAGGCTTGAGAAGAAGCACGGGGTACTCATTCCAGAGAACCTGAGGGATGAGAGAATCCAGTGAAGGGATTGGGTAAATGCGGGCTTTCCAAACTATGTGGTCAGGGCTTAGTCTTGCAGTCCTTCAGCTCAGCAAATATCTGCTCATTTGAATTCTCCAAAATATTAAACTGACCCCACTTGGCATGTTTACTAACCAAGGATTGTGATGACCCACATCGAAGTGGGAACTGCCAGGGTGAATCAAATTCAGTATATTTTAATTATTCTTATGGTGCACTGCAAAAAGCTGTATGGAAGGACAATAGATGTTGGAACGGAATGATTTTTAATGGATCTTCCAATCCAAACCATTCCATGATTCCAGCTTTTAATGAATTGGCTGCTAATTGAAGCATCATCATCATAATCCCCACTGTACCTGGCTTTGGAGGTGTGGTATGGAAGCCCAAACCCAGGCAGTTTTACAGGGCTCTGATTCCTCAGCTCTTCACTTAAAGATTTTAGCATCTGGGACACCCCTGTGTGGACAGAGCCAAGTAAAATGTGACTAAAATGTGTATTTTCATAATCTGATGGAAATACCCCTCCCCGTGCCACCCCAATTGCTGGCAGTGCGGGGGAGGCACGACAGGCTCTGCTCTCACTCCTCCCAGCAATCAAGAACCAGGCTACAGGACACTATATCCTCAATGGGAAAGGGGAGGAGGCCAGATCCCGATCCTTCATCGATCTGGGCGTGCAGTGGGAGTACAGCATCGAGGACAACACGGAAACGCTGCACACGGACGGGCCCCTGCCCGATGCCGTGGTGGTGCTGGTGGGTGACGTGTTGAGCTCTGGGAGGGGCCTTAGGGACCGTCCCAGAGCCGGACCTTGGTGTCTGTACCAACCAGAGGAATGAGTAACAGTGCCAGGTTTATGTTTGCTTCTTCACAGATCGTTCCCCGGGAGAACGACACCAGGTCCAGCCTGACTTACAGGTACATCATCCACGAGGATTCGGTGCCCACCATCCACAGCAACAACGTGCTGCGGGAGGACACGGACACCTTCGAGTGGGCCTTGAAGAGCTGGTCCCAGTGCTCCAAACCCTGTGGTGGAGGTGAGCAGAGGGCGAGGCACCTGTAACAAGGGACAAGTTACCAAAAAATTGGGGCAAAGGAATTATTTAGATTGTTGGCTTCCCTTTTTTAACAGTGGTTTGTTATTTTAGGGCTCAGGTTTAAAATACCTGAAGTGCATGATTGTTCCCAGGTGTCACACTTCCAGCCTAGGAAGAAAAAGGCTTTTTTCGGTGTTTAAATCAAAGCCCTAAAGCTGCTTCGGATGCCCAAACTCAGGCATTGATGCTCCTGAGCATTCCCTGCATTCGTGGCTCTTAAGCAAATAATAGGGAATGCAAATACCAAAATACCTGTCCTGTAAACCCATTTAATAGGCCTGTTTAAACCAAACATTCTAACAAGGATTTGATTCTCCTGATTTCTCTGACGTGATTCCCAGGGTTCCAGTACACCAAATATGGATGCCGTAGGAAGAGTGACAACAAGATGGTTCATCGAAGCTTCTGCGAAGGCAGCAAAAAGCCAAAGCCCATCCGCAGGATGTGCAACCTGCAGGAGTGCACAGAGCCCCTGTGAGTGCAGCTGGGCACGGAGAGCAGGGATTGCTCCTTCAGACAGATTGGGTGGGATGAACTGGATGGAATGCTGACAGCTTTCCAGCCTGCAGTTCCTGAATATGGAGGGGAGTTTCTACCTGTGTAAGCATGAATGCTAATCTGACTGGGTGATTGTAGCGTGTGTGTGTGTGTGTGTATATATATATATATATATATATATATATATATATATATATATATATAAAATAAAATCTTGGAATGGATTGGGTTGGGAGGCACCTTAAAAGCTCATCTCATTCCAGCCCCCCACCACGGGAAGGGAATCCTTCAACTAGATGAGCTTGCTCCAGGAATGAGGCAGCCACATCAGGATGAAAAGGTGAACAGTTGACGGTGTCTGACTCAATTTTCCTTCCCAGCTGGGCAGCAGATGAGTGGGAACACTGCACCAAAACATGTGGGAATTCTGGCTACCAGCTCCGCACAGTGCGCTGCATCCAGCCCCTCCCAGACGGCACCAACCGCTCCGTCCAGGCCAAGTTCTGCAGAGGGGATCGCCCCGAGAGCCGGCGCTCCTGCAACCGGGCACCGTGCCCCGCTCCATGGAAAGCCGGGCCCTGGTCCCAGGTGGGCGGCGGCAGGTGGGGGCAGCTCCAGCCTGTCCCAAAAGCCTGGCTCGTGGGAGTTTGTGCCGAGTGCTGTGACACAGGATGCCCTGATCTGTGCCCTCTGTGTCCCACAGTGCTCGGTGACCTGCGGGGAGGGGACGGAGAGCCGGCAGGTCCTGTGCCGTGCTGGGGACCGGTGCGAGGGGGAGCGGCCGGAGTCTGTGAGGCCCTGCAAACTGGCTCCCTGTGACGGTAAGAGAAGGGCTGGAATGGCTGCAGTGGGGGCAGTAATTCCCCCTGGAGGGCACCGTGCTGGCAGAGGGGTCGCACACGGAGTGCAGCTTTTCTCTGTGTCCAGTCCAGCAGTCTCTGGATGTCACAGAGACGTCCAGACCATCGGGGTCTGTCTGTAAACGTGTTCAAACGCGGTTTAACCGCACTTAAACCCAGTTTTGGCACAGTCTGGGGCCAGAGTTGACGGTCAAGCTAAAACAAGCCCTGCTTGACCTCTAAATCCCGGGGTGAACTCTACAAGCTGCCAAGTGAGGGAATAAAAGCACATAAACGTGGAACCAAGAGCTGTAATGAGGTTTGTGGGAATCCATTACATTGCTTTCATAGAACTTTTAACAGGTTTTGAAGCTTTTTATGACAACAGTGCATTTCTTCCTTTGGATTATTCACTCTGTAGGATTTGGGGTTTATTGGGGTTTTGACTCCGTCGTGGTGGCCTTGACACTGCTCAGGAGCTGGTAGGAAAAGCAGTTAGAGCTCCCTGTTGGTGCAGGTGTTTTGCCCCAGGCTGGATAGGTGGGATCTGCTTCGGGTCCTTACGGAAGCTGCTGGAAGTAGAAAAGCGTAACCCCAAACCTCCACGCTGTGGGTGGAGTCATGGAGTCTAAACCAGCACAAATGGATACTCCAAAATGAACCAGGAGAGAACAGGACCAAATAAGGGTTGCTGTCACTGTGGTGAGGCAAAAGGAATTGTACCTGTAGCCCAGAATTCCATGCTGAGGCTGGAGTAGCCTCAGGATGCCTCGTGGAGCTCGGATATTCCCAGGCTGGGCTGCTGCTTTTACACCAGGCTTGTCAGGAAGCAGCAAGCATCCATCCAAAGGAGTTCAGTGGGATCAGGACAAGGACATGTCTATATTCTATAGAATTTTATTTATAACCCTCAACCCCCAGCCCCACTGGTGTCCTTGTGGGGGATTTTACTGAGTTCCTTGGAACTGAGCTGGCTCTCACCCACTCTGAGGTCAGGCTCCAGGTGATATTTTAAAGCAGGAGAAGGTGGTGGCCAGATGCCGTTCTGGCCCACGGTGAGGCAGCCCCTGTGCCCAAGTGAGGACATCTTTTCCTGGAGAAAGCTGATTTTGATTCAAAACTTCCAGAAGAGCCTCTGGAAATACTTTTTCCTGTGGAAAGGGATGTACATCCCTGCCTTCAGGGCGCCTCAAGTGTGACTCAGTGTTTCAGCTTTCCATCAGTTCTACAGTTCCATTTGTTCTCTGACAAACGGCAAACTTAACCTGAACGAACTTTGATCTGACTCTTAACTTTTTACTTTAAGGCATCTCTTAGGGCTATTGCTTGGGGTTTAATTTCTGGGAGGGAAGATTGCCTTGGCTTTAACGCTGCTGGTGGGTGATGTCCTCTTAGGCTGGAAGAGCAGGGATTCAGGGTGGGTGGGAGATAGCCCGTGTCTGTGGGAGCTCTGGGAGGTTGGCGTTGGGAACGCTGTCTGTGCTCCTCTAAAAATGCTGTGCGCTGACAGTTTCCCAGGCGTCCATCACTGGGTTCCCATCCCCCGGCCATTTGTTTTGCAGATGAGCCCTGCCTGGGAGACAAATCCATCTTCTGCCAGATGGAAGTGCTGGCCCGGTACTGCTCGATCCCTGGCTACCACAAGCTGTGCTGCGAGTCCTGCAGCCGGCGAAGCGGCAGCTTCCCTCTACCCGGAGGGGCTGGCGCTGAGCGGGATGCAGCCCTGGATCCGGGCAGCCTGCCGAGGGCTCCGACGGCGTCCACGCCTGCGGCGCCCGCCCAGGCTCAGCTCCTGGCCGGGAGCAGCTCTCCGAGCCGGCTGCCTCTGGAAGCGCAGCAGGCTGAGCGGCACATCCCGCCGTCCAGCCCCGAGCCCAGAGGTGCCAGCATTGCGCACTGGAGAGCTCCTCTGGCTGGGAAGACTTCACGGCTGTTGGCTTTCCTGCGCCAGTCCCCTGCCAACAGCAGCGGCCTCAGCTCCGGTAGCGCCCCGGCGCTGGCCGCGGCTCTGCCTCTGGTGCCGGCAGAGAACACGGCAGCGGGGGCTCCTGCGCCGGCCAGGACCTCCGGGAGGGGCGAGGAGCGCACTGGGAAGCGATGGCCTCCGAGGGCTTCCCCTGTGGAACGATGAGCGGGAAGGCTTGTGCAGGACAGCCGTGGAAAGGGGCTGTTTGGCACTCTGTGTGTGGCTCCCGGGCCCCTGGACGCTGCGGAGCGCGCTGCACGCCCCGGGCAGGGCCCTGCAGGGCACAGGTCGTCCCCTGTAAATACGAAGGACGAGAAGTGCTGGTTCACTTTCTGGTGCTCCCGGCCTCCTCCTGCCCCTCATTCCCTGGCCGGCTGGGACACGCAGAGGAAACACTAAAGGAACCTTCCTGGCAGTGAGTGGGAGTCGCCAAGGGCTCTGTCCAGCTCCGGGCCCAAAAGTTAGCCCTAACCTCAGCACCCCTGTGGTTTTGGGCTCTGAACGCCTCCACTGTAGGAAATGCCCCACTGCATGCAGGACCAGGCATGGACACTCAAGGAAACGCTTGCCACAGACTGAATGAACCCTCAGGACTCGTGTCTCCCTGCGAACAGACGTTGCAGGAACGCCATTGCAGCTGTTGAGCAAATGCAGGAAATCAGCTTTATTCTAAGGGTTTTGTGCTGTCCCACAGCTGTTCAGCTCTACTGTTCCATCAGGTTCTGCCCTATGAGCATTCCAAGGCCTGGCGTTTAAAGCAGCATAAAAAGTGGACTTGCATTTCCATAGGAATTTCATTGCTGGCACTAGGAAAAAGGGCTGGGGGTGTTTTGGGTATCATCAATGGGATGCTTTGTGTGTACTTCAAGTGCTCTCCTGATCCCAGCCTGAGCAAGTTCTGGTTCCCAGCTGCTCCCTGTGTCTGTGCTGAGCCAGCATCCCAGAGACACAACAGCCACCTACAACATTACAATGAGAGGATTTTTTCCCAAGGGGAAGTGTGGATTTCAAGGTGTGAGAGATATTTATATTTCCAGCGTGGATCAGCTCCAACCCGCCACAGCGCACCCGACTGCAGTAATTAATTTAATAATTAATTTATCCTCCCTGGTCCCAGCCCAGCCGGCACGTCGCTGTAAAGTACTCGTGTGCAGGAGTGAGAGCTGCAGATATTTATTGAAAGTGGGGTTCCTGGCAGTACCTCACGTACCAAATATTTACAGGCAGGGCACGCGACTCTTCCTTTTGCCAAGATCTCATCAGAAGAGGGAATTAGATGCTGTGTCACATGGAGAGAAGGGAAATTGAAGCTGCTCAGCTGCTGTAGAGACATTGTTGATCTTGTTCTTTAAAAAAGGTTTTTTATCATAGGCCTCTCTCATTTCTCAGTGGTCATCAAAGTTTCACGGGCAGTTGCTGCTCTCCTGTAAAAGTCCCCAGGGTCGAGCCACTCAATGCTGCGAGGGGCTCGGGGCCCCAAAGACACAATCACAATCCTGCCAGCATCCCGCAGCCCCGGGTCCGCCGGAGGAGACGCGGGTGTCCCTGGCCATCAGCAGAGCTTCCAAGGCACCCCCTGCAGGAGCGCCGGGAAAGAAAACAAACCCTAGACAGCCCCAGGCTTTCCCTGCTTTGTCCCACGTGGCAGCGTCCGGTTTGGGAATTTTTGAGTTTGCTCTTTTTTACCCATTTCCATCCCGGGCAGGACCTTCCCCGAATGGAAATAAAGATGAAATATTTTAACGGGAGTTGTAAAACCGGAAGTTCTGCCACGGGCGAGTGTGAGCGGCAGGGAAACGGAGGGAGAGGAAGGAGAGCATCAGGTCCCAGCTGGCAGCTCTCAGGTGAGCCGCACCTTCCTGCGGCCCGAGCACGGGGACAGGGAGGGACGGAGAGGGAGCCGCTCAGGCTCCCAGAACATCGGCGGCACCGGGAAAACGCCGCTGCCGCCGTTCTCCCAATTCTCCCGGGCCTCGGGGAGGTCCCGGCCCGGCGCCGGCAGAGCCCGGAGCAGGAGAGGCAGCGCCGAGCACGGGGGGGGCGAGACCCTCAGCGGGGGAACGGGGACTCGGGGAATCGGGAACCGGGAACGGGGAACCGGGAATCAGGAACCGGGAACGGGGAACCGGGAACGGAGGAACCGGGAACGGGGAACGCCCTCCCGCGGCGATCCGGAACCGGTCCCGATCCCGATCCCCGCTTCGATCCTCCGGCCGGGGGAGAGGCGGCATCGCCCGGGAGCCCCGGCGGGAGCCGAGCCCCCCATCCCAGCTCCGGCTGTGAGCTCCAGCACCCGCTCTCGGTCAGCCCCGTCCCGGCACCGCAGCAGGAGGGGGCACCGAGTCCAGGCTGGGCTTTGCCCGGTCCCGGCCCGGTCTCAGCCCCGATCCGCCCTCGGTCCGCCAGCCCCGAGAGCCGCAGCCCGCCCGCCGGGGCAGAGGCAGCGCCGAGCGAGGGCCCCGAGCCACGGCCCCGGGACAGCGGAACCCCCGGGGGGCGGGGGGCCGAGAACGGGCGGGGACACGGGGGGAGAGCGGCACAGGTGTGCGGGGCGGGGCCGGGCTGCGGGGCCGAGCGCGGCCGGGGTCCGCCGGGGGTCCCGGGCGGTGCCGCCGCTCTCCCGGAGGGTGAATCGAGACGGGACCGGGACCGGGATCGGGATCGATACCGGGATCGATAGCGGGATGGGACCCCGCAGGGCGCCCCCTGGCGGACACGGAGCGCGGAGCGAGCGCGGCGCCCCCGCGTGGGCGCGGGACAGCGGGGCCGAGGGGGCGGGGCCACTGAGCGGGTGGGTGGGGTCACAGTGCGCGGGGCGGGGCCACGGGGAGCGTGCGCAGAGCGGGACAACAGAGCGCGTGCGCGGCGCGGAACCGGCACAGGTGTGAGCGGGGCGGGGCCGCAGGTGCGCGGGGCTCCAGGGCGGCTGCGCGGGGCGGGGCCGAGGGCATTTAAACCCCGGAAGCCGCCGCCGCCGCCGACATTTTCTCCCCGGCGCTCGGAGGTGTGGGCTGCGGCCGCTCCGGGCTCCCTCGGCGGGGGCCAGGTGAGGCTTTTCTTTCTGCTTCTCTCTCCTTCTACCTGCTTCTGGCCTTCTCTCTCCTTCTACCTGCTTCTGTCCTCTTTGCTTCTTTCTCTTGCTTTTCTCCCGTTCCTCCCTTTTCCCTCTGCCGCCCTGCCCCATCTCCCCGCAAATCCCCGTCTCCCTCTCTCCCCTCACCTCCCCTCCCTGCCCCGCTCCCCACCCCAACCATCTCCGTCCCTCTTTCCTGCCCCCTTATTCCCCCCTACCCAACCCGACCCCCCCCCCCCCCCCGTTACCCCTCCAGCCTCCCCCTTTCTCCCCCTCCTCCTTTCACCCTCCCTGCCCATCCCGACCCTGCCTCTCCTTATCCTCCCCTCCTGCTCCCCTATGCCCCCTCTATCCTCTCTGTCTCCCTCACGCCCCCTTATTGCCCCTGTCTCTCCCTTCTCTTGCTTCTCTCTCATCCACTTGATCTCTCTCTCCCATGTCTTGCCTCTCTCCCCCTCCTGATCTCTCCCTTAACCCTCCTGTCTGTCCCTTCTCATCCCTGCTATCCTTTCCCTCTGTCCCTTCTCCCTCTGTCTTTCCCCCCGCAGCCGCGGGGTTCGGGGTGCCGGATAATAAAGCCCAGAGGGCCGGAGCCGGCGCCCCTCCCTGGAGTCCCCCAAAAGGGGCCGGAGCCGCAGAGAGCGGCTCCCCCCAGCAGATTCCAACACTGCCCTACACTGCCGGGGTTCCGGCTTTCCCTACATCACACTGGGGGGGGCTGGGGGTCGGGGTGGGCCCCCTCCTCAGGAGGGGGTGCTGGGGTGGGTGGGGGGGGTTTGGGATGGACCCCCTCGATAGGAGGGGGTCCTGGGGGAGGGGGGATAGGTAGGGGGGTCCCCCTCATTAGGAGGGGGACCGGGGGGTGGGGGGGTGGGAGGGGTCCCCTCCGGAGGAGGGGCCCCTGGGGAGGGGCGGGGGGCGGGCCCCCTCCGGAGGGGGGGGTCCGGGGTGGGAGGGGCTGGGGGGGGGTTCTCCTCCCCTGGCTCTTCCCACCCGGGACCCTCCCCTCCGGAAGGGATCCGCCCCCCGGGCCCTCCCCAGGACCCCCTCCTCCGGACGGGACCCCGGGGGTGAGGGGAGGGAGGGGTGGGTGGGGGGGGAAGCAGAGGGGGTCACGTCACTCTGCACCGTAATTCCACATTTATGACAAACACCAGCACTCTCCCCTCTTCCTAACCCCCACCCACCCCTCCCCTCCCGGGGTCCCGTCCGGAGGAGGGGCCCCTGGGGAGGGCCCGGGGGGCGGATCCCTTCCGGAGGGGAGGGTCCCGGGTGGGAAGAGCCAGGGGGGAGACCCCCCCAGCCCCTCCCACCCCGGACCCCCCCCTCCGGAGGGGGCCCGCCCCCCGCCCCTCCCCAGGGGCCCCTCCTCCGGAGGGGACCCCTCCCACCCCCCCCCCCCCTACCCCACCCCCCCCGGTCCCCCTCCTAATGAGGGGGACCCCCCTACCTATCCCCCCTCCCCCAGGACCCCCTCCTATCGAGGGGGTCCATCCCAAACCCCCCCACCCACCCCAGCACCCCCTCCTGAGGAGGGGGCCCACCCCGACCCCCAGCCCCCCCCAGTGTGATGTAGGGAAAGCCGGAACCCCGGCAGTGTAGGGCAGTGTTGGAATCTGCTGGGGGGAGCCGCTCTCTGCGGCTCCGGCCCCTTTTGGGGGACTCCAGGGAGGGGCGCCGGCTCCGGCCCTCTGGGCTTTATTATCCGGCACCCCGAACCCCGCGGCTGCGGGGGGAAAGACAGAGGGAGAAGGGACAGACAAGAGGAATAAGAGGAACAGAGGGAGGACAAGGGGGAGAGAGGAGGAGTAAGGGGGATGTGCGAAGGGGAGATGGAGGAAGCCGGGTCAGGTGAGGCAGGGATGGTGCAGGGGGAGAAAGTAGGAATAGTGGAAGGTAGGGGGGACAGAAGGGGAACAAAAGGGAGAGACAGGTTGGAAAGTGGGTGAGGAGCGGCAGAGGGTGGTTGGGGTGGGGAGCAGGGCAGGGAGGGGAGGTGAGGGGAGAGAGGGAGACGGGGATTTGCGGGGAGATGGGGCAGGGCGGCAGAGGGAAAAGGGAGGAACGGGAGAAAAGCAAGAGAAAGAAGCAAAGAGGACAGAAGCAGGTAGAAGGAGAGAGAAGGCCAGAAGCAGGTAGAAGGAGAGAGAAGGCCAGAAGCAGGTAGAAGGAGAGAGAAGGCCAAAAGCACGTAGAAGTAGAGAGAAGAGAGAGAAGGACAGAAGGAGAGAGAAGCAGAAAGAAAAGCCTCACCTGGCCCCCGCCGAGGGAGCCCGGAGCGGCCGCAGCCCACACCTCCGAGCGCCGGGGAGAAAATGTCGGCGGCGGCGGCGGCTTCCGGGGTTTAAATGCCCTCGGCCCCGCCCCGCGCAGCCGCCCTGGAGCCCCGCGCACCTGCGGCCCCGCCCCGCTCACACCTGTGCCGGCTCCGCGCCGCGCACGCGCTCTGTTGTCCCGCTCTGCGCACGCTCCCCGTGGCCCCGCCCCCGTTCCATGGCCCCGCCCCCCGCCGTCCCGCGGCCACACGGGGGCGCCACGCTCGCTCCGCGCTCCGTGTCCGCCAGGGGGCGCCCTGCGGGATCCCGCGCCCTCACGGGGGCTTCCCGTCCGAACCGGGAACCGGGATCCCCCGTCCTCCCGCACCGGCAAAACCACCCGCGTGGATCCTGGCCCGGTATCGATCCCGGCACTGATCCCCGTGCCGGATGCCGCTTCGATCCTCCCGATGGGGATGAGGCTGCACCGCCCGGGACCCCCGGCGGACCCCGGCAGTGCTCGGTCCCCGCGCCCTCGGCCCAGTCTGGGCCCCGCCGCAGCGCTGCGCGCTCTGCGCGGTCCCCACGTGGGCAGGGCCGGCTCTGCAGCCCCGGAGCGCGCTCTTCTCCCGGGGCTCCCCGCTTCGCCCCCCCCAGACCACCGTTCCGCCGCGGGAGATCCTCGCCCGCCTCTCCCTTGCTCTCCCTCCCTCCCTCCCTCTCCCGGGGCCACCGCCCCGTGTATCTCCCGCCCCTCGCGCCGCTGTGGAATCGCTGGGGTTGGATCGCCGTGAGCGGTAGTTGCTGCTCCGGGGCTCCACCTGCTGCATTTTTCCCATGTCCGCTGCCTGCTTCCTGAAATAGGTGAGACCTGTCAAACCACTGGGGTCATTTACATCTCCGGTCCGCGGGGAGCTCGGGGAGTACTTTACGAATAGTACTTGCTCCAAAACTTCCAGGGGCACCAGAGCTGACCAACAAGGATCTGGAGTGGTAAGGAGCTGGCTCTCCCCGCCACCAGACGAGCGGTATCGCCCTTGTCCATGTTCCAATCCCAGAATAGAACCTTTTAGATTCGAAAAGACCTCTCAGGCTGATCCAGCTTAGTTCCTGATCTTTCTTTCTCCCCTTGGTTTGGTGATTAAGATGATCCTCGGTTCCCTCAGAGGTACCGAGCCCAGGGGCTGCGCAGACGCCCAGAGCAGCCCACAGCCCAGCCCGCAGCCCCGGTTGCCTTCACCTCCAGGCGCTGCCCTCTGGCCAGACCCTGCTTTTCCAGGAGAGCTCAGAGAGCTGTTCAAGCAGGGATCCTGCCTGCAGGGCCAGGCGGCTGCCGGGGGTCCAGGGAGCACTTGCACTTGTACTCTGGGTGCCACAGAGGCTCCAATGGCTGCTGGCTTCCCAAGTCCTCCAGTGATTATTCCTGGCTAAGGAACACGTTCAGAAAGCAAATTTGATCATGGCAAGTTTCAGCCCAGAAACCAGAGGTTTGGCGGAGAAGCCCAGGCACACTGGCCTCATCCTCACTGTGCGCAGGCGACAGGAGTCAGACAGAGATGCTGTGCCATCCCGCAGACCTCCTGGCCTCTCTTCAGATCCAACCACTCCCCAGTATCCCACTGGATGCTGCGGGGGTCCTATGCTAGGGTGTGGGGGAGCCCCTTGGATCAGCTCACTGATTCCGGGATCTTGATTCAATCAGACAAGACTTGGAACATCATGAGGGAAAACAGACATGAACTCTCCTATAAATGCATAAAGTTACTTTATTTTCAGTATACATTTATTTAATTTTGAAAAATATAAATGCTAAAATATCTCATCATCTTCATCTTTTGATTCCATAAAAGTCACAATAGAAAGCTTCATAAAACTGTAAAATACTATAATGTTATAAGGAATTTTATGTTTTATATTACTGGAAAAAAAAATCACTTTAATACGTTTGAAATGTTTTCTGCTTTTTTCCTTTTAGTTCCACCAGCTGATCCACTTCATTTCATCCCAAGTCCTTGTTCTCCCCTCCAAAGCAAAGATGAACTTATGAGAATTCAATAATAAAAGTATCTGAAAGTGCGACTTGATTCTATGCAGATACAAAGGTCTGTGAGCCCCGGGGAGGGCTGGGTGGGACAGAGCAGGCTGTGGCCAGTGGCCACGGCGTGTCCTGCCCTGAGCTGGCACCTTGCCTCTGCTGGGGGAAGGTGATTTTTGACGGCTGCCTCTGATCTTGGAGGGCTTTGGGTCAGTCTCCACACTTACTCCCTGGAGCGCCCACTCAGGCTTTTCTGCCAAAATAACCAATTTGGACTGAAAGGACATTACAGTTCTTTTCAAAGGCATACAGCGTGCAGAGAACCCGTCCCTGTCATGCTGCAGGCTCTTCCCTGCTGCCAGAAGAGGGTTTTTCTCATGGAAAACAGAACCCTCTTTCCTGTCCATGGCGCTGCCTTCAGCACAACACGAACAACACAATGCAAAGCGAGAAATATCTAGAACAGTAGTCAGGACACTTGAAGTGTATTAAACACGGTTCAGAAGTGAAGACTTCTGTTTTGGGGAGACAGGTCACCAGGCACCAGCCGATGGAAGCTGTGCCCATGGAGGACAGCCCCTGCAATCCACCTGACAGCACTTTTCCTCTGGGACTGCTCCACATGCAGAGTCTGGGCAGGATGTGCAGCAATCCCACAGGCAGCTCCTGTGTACTCCACAGGCCATGCTTGAGCCTGTGTCCCCACTGGGAGCCAGGACTGCTGCTCACCAAGGGATGGCGAGCACTGGCTAAAGCTGGCATCACACTTCCCAAGTTACCTGTCCTCCAGCAGCAGAGGGGATCCCAGAGCTGCTCCTCTTCAGGCCTTTCCCAGGTCTGCCCAGCATTTGTAGAGCAGGTTTCAGCCTGGAAACATCCCAGGGTTCTTGGGATACCCAACACAGATTTCATGGAAACTGAAGGGGAGACCCCTGGAGAGCGAGTAGGGGCTGGTACAGAGGTGGTGGCTCCTGTGTGGGAGCAGATGCTAAAATTTGGCATTTAAGGTGTCAGCACCATCAGAAAATCCTCTTGACTTCACCAACCCAGACTTTGGTTTTGCAAGGACCAAGTGGCAGCATGTGCCCATCCTCTGTGATGGGATTGTCTCCATCGGGGAATTCCCCCTGAGAGCCAGGGTACTTTTTCTTCTTGTCTTGTTTTTCATTTTTAGATGAAGCTTTTAGTGTGTTCCCCCATGTCCTGGTGAAGCCCAGTTTCCCAGATACGTGTTTAGATGCACGCACCAGTATAAACATGTGACGGGAGAGAAAAAACCTCTCTCCTCCTGTGGTGTTCACTGGCTTGGTTCCACCCCACAATCCTGGGGTGCCCATATGGGCCTGGCCTGCTTAGTCCTGCTGCATTGCCAGGTCTGGGGCTGAGTAGCCAAGGTTCAGGGGATATTCTGTAGATGATGGTAGACAGGGGTGGGATGCGGGAGGATGCGCAAGTTTGCGAATCCAAGTGTGATTCAGGGTGAACATCCTGAACAAATGTCAGGGTGAACATCCCAGCAGGCCACCTTCATCTTCCCCCCCTCCACTGTACCTGAGGCACACCTCGGGTCTTTCTCACTGCACGCACACCCCAGTGTTCCAAGAAAATCAGGGAGCGATCCCACATCAGGAACCAACACCACGGATACAACCCGCATCTGTCTGCAGCGTTGGACTAACAACCCCTTTAGGACTCTTCCAAGATCACAAGAGATTTAAGTCTCCTTCACAGCAGGGACTGCTCATTAAAAAACCACTTAAAAAAACAACATAACCCTAAGAAAAACAGATGCTTCGGAGCAGAAGGTGTTAATGGAGCTGATCCAGCCCTATGCCACATCCTGGAGATCGTGGTGTGATGTCGTGGGTTTGTTTTTTGTAAAAATCACATTATATATGGTACAATACATTTTTTACAGAAAGCCTGGCATCTAGAAATAAGAGGTAGAACTACTCATAACTATATGTTTCCTGCTGCAGGAAAAAAATTCATTTTTCTTTACAGTAATTAAAAAAAGGTTAAAAAATTGTCAAAAAAAAAAAAAAAAAAAACAAGTCGTAGGTTAGGCCCCCATAATTTAAACAAAATAATCTAGGAAAATAACACTCTTCCATGTACCTGACGGATTAAGTCCATTAAAGTGTTTCTTTAAAAAAAAAAATTGCATAGGAAAGGGACATTTCCAAACATGCTACAGCGATGGCAATGGTCTGTCTGTGCTGGGAGTGAAGTACCTTCTCTTTGATCCACAGGTGAGAGCACGTGAGGGTTAGCAGCACGTTCCAGCATCTCCGAGCAGTGGGAGCAGACGTGGAATTAGCCTGGAGGTCAGCTCTGCTCTGCCAGACAAACAGCAGCTCCCAACAGCCAGCGCTCTGGCATTCCCACAGGTGTGAGGTGACATCCGTAGCGCTCCTGCCCTCGCTGCGCTGCGGAGCCGGGAGAAGGAGATCCGAGACCCGGGCAGCGCGGGGCCGGAGGGAGCGGGGGGCGTGGGCAGGGAGGGGCAGCGGGGCGGCTCGGTCACCATCGCCGGCGGGAGCAGGGAGCTTCTTAACATTTGGCTAGTAACAAGGTGAATTTGTAAAAGATTGGACAGACAGACAAATTACAAAGTAGTTTCTGTTCCCTTGCTCCTCCAGAAATAACCATTGTCTTCAGGCTCAAGGTCTATTCTAATTTGAGGCACAGCTTTTACTGGAGTTCGTGGAGGGCTGCGAAGAAGAAGATGGACAAGGTCAGTGCAGTACGAATGCCAGGCTTTGGGAGTACACAGCTGAATTTAAGGTGAGGCCCACACACAGATCATGTGAATGAGCTGGTCTGAACACTGCTCACTGCAGCAGGCAAAACCACCCATTTCAGTGACCATGGAGCTCCAAGTATCCAGCCTCAGAGCCTCACAGAATCCCAAAATGTTCGGGTTGGAAGTGACCTGGTTGGAAGGTTAAAGCTCATCCAGTTCCGTGCCCAGCCGTGGGCAGGGACACCCTCCACTAGACCAGGCTGCTCCAAGACCCATCCAACCTGGCCCTTGGATACTTCCAGGGATGGGCACCCTGGTGCTTCACCCCAGGCTGTGACAGTACCCCTCAGCTGCCATTGCAATAATCCAGGCATTGCCACTGGGATGAATTTCAGCGCCTGTCTAACACCTGTAAACACAGACACATCTTTGATGTTTCACCGGAATAAACTTGCCTCGGTCCATATCCCACTCCTGGTGCTGGGAGGCCCAAGCTGGCCCCAAGGGACTGGACTCCGAGCACTTCTTACTTGCTGCAGTTTAAGATCATTATTTACTCTGTTTTCCACCACAGATACGGAAAAATGTATTATTTCCCCTTGGCAACAACCCTCTGCGCTCCCCCCAGTAGCTCCACATCTTTCTCCAGGTCTGATTCCCAAACCAGTCCTCAGTGCTGCAGCCAGGAGGCCAGTGGAGCCTTCAGGTCCCTCACAGATTCTCCACTCCCCATCCCAAGCACTGCCAGGGGCTGGACTAACTCTGGAATCCACTTCTTCATAATCACCTTGGGAAGCAGCAACCCAGTGCAGGGAATGTCCTGCCAGTGTTTTTTTAGAATTCCCTGTAGGCAACTTGCTGTGTTCTGAGGGGGAGCAGAGGTGCATTTCCCGGGTGCTTACCTTGGCATGGCATGTGATTGAAGGAAGGGAATTGTATCAGCAGGATGTGTGGCGTTCAAGGAATGTCGGTGATTTTTCTCCTGGGGGAAGAAAGCCTCACTGTCATTGCTGCAGCACCACTGCACCTCAGGCCCTGCCTCAGCTCCTCCAACCCACATCTACGGGCCAAGCTCTTCTCCTGCTAGCTGCCAGATGGATTTACAGCTTGTGGAGGAAGCACTCCATCTCTCCTCCGAGGTGAAACCCCTTGGGGTGCCAACAGGCCCCGTTTCCCAGGGGTCCCCCCTGTTTAGAGCCTGCCACTTACCCGGGACCTGCACCCCTCAGTCACCCCACGCTCCCACTGTCACACCCTGATGGCAGAACTACCAATTTTCCTTAACTATTTTGGCCCTTAAGATGCTGGGGGAAAAAAGGCATCTGATCCTAAAATGCCAAGTAACAATATTTAGGATGCAATCTGGTTTTCGGACATCAGGAATGTACTAAAAAACAGGGAATGAGGAGGATATGTGGTTGCCTGTGGCTGATTTTGCATGATGTGCTGACATCAACAAAACATTAAGGATATCCAAATAGCCACAAAAATGTTTCCTTTCCAATGGTTTTGTTTTATAATCCCAATCCCTAAGTGTTTCAGTATCTAAAAGTCACAGGGTAATGCTTGGCATTCCCTGAGGCATCTGTATGGTACCCAAAGGAAAGGGACTTGGCTCCCAGCTCTTAAGCCCTATGGGTAATTTAAGGATCTACACATCTGGGGGTTTAGGTCCTGTTCCTAGGAAGCAGTAGCCTGGCAGTTGTACTACTCAATTACTTTAGTCTGTATTTCTCCCCTCCCACCTCAGAAGAAAAGGGCATATGGCACCCTTAGTATGTTAAAAAGTCATCCCAAAGGAAAAAAAACACCAAGGTCAGCTGTGATTTCTCACTTAAAAGAGAAAAATGTAAAGTGGGAATGACTGAAATTAAAGATTAAATTCATCAGGTACAGCTATTAACATGAGGAATTAAAACCGAAAAGAAGAGTACAAACCACCTAAGAAGGGAAATATGTTAATGGCCAACTGATCTTTGCTTGTGCAGATTAATGACACAAATAATTAATTACTCTGTTAAAAGCTGATTTTTGCAACTGCTTGGCACCTAAGGGAACAAACAGTAACAGGACAGTGCTGCAAATCCAGAACACCAGGCTCAGTGGAAAAAAAAATAAATACCACCATCAGCAGGTTAACACCAAGGGGGAGAGGGAGAGGAGAGGAAGAGAGAGTGGGTGGCCAGGAGACCTGTCAGGAGCTGGAGAAAAGCACTTAAACTGGAGGCACCAGAAGGAGCAACACTGATTTTATAACCAGCAAAGAAAAAAAAAAAGCTCACAAAAGCAAAATGTGTCATAAAGCAGGGGCCTGGAAATTAAAAAGGAGAGGGGAAAAAAAAACCAAAAAAACCAAGAGAATACTTCTGAAGTAAAAGGTAAGATTAAATTTTTTTAAAAATCACTCTAAATATACACATATATATATTTTTTTTGTAGTGCGAGTCAGAGTCAAGCAGGCATGCAAGAGCTTAGTTCTACTCACTGTCAGCAGGTTTGCTATCACTTAGGAAAGGTTCCTGCTCCATGATGTCCATTGGTATTTTAATACTTGGGACTTTTTCTGAGTAGGGGCAGTCAGACTGTGAAAAAAACGTGTAAAAGGTCTTAGAATATTCCCACTGCTCTCTCTCTTATCGTCTCCCACACATTAAAATTATCCTTCACATAGTTCTGTAGGAACAGGTAAAGAAAAGAAGGAAAAAGAGAACAGCATCCTCCAGGCTTGGCTGCCTGATGGATTCCACTGGTTCCCCACTGCATCCCACTTCCCTTCATACCCTCATACTCCAAAAAGAAAACAGACTGAAAGGATCATCTTGTGGAATTATAAATTGTAATAAATCTCCTCCTTTCCCACCCCATCCTCTTAAAAGATACCGTCCCATTCTGCCTGGAGTTGGCTGCAGGAAACTGAGATGGAAAATGCATTTGTGGGGAGACACAGCAGGGCACTGGCTGCTGGAAAAGCTCACCCAAACCCTTTATCCTGCTGGGATTCTTGTAAAAGCTCTTGGTTGTTCCCAATTGCTCTACAGGACCCAGATATGACACAGCAGAGGCTCCTTACATCAGACTGGCTCAGCTCCCTCTTTAATGCCTCAGTTCCACTTGTGGTTCATCAGCACGAGCCCTTGAAAGAACTCTGACCCCGGCCCAGCCGAAGAAAACAGCAACCAGGTGAGGATGAGGCACAGGGAAAGGCCAAGGTCCTGCAGAGCTGGGGTACCAGCAGGATTTTACATCCCACTGCTTTCTTTCACCCACCTGCCTCTGCTTAGTAGGACGTGCTTGGAATTGCTTTGCTTTTTCAAAAACACAGGGAACTCCTCATAGCCAAGGAAAAGCTGATATTGCCTAACTGAGCAAAGGCAGGAAGGTGGGATTTGCCAGAAATGTTGGGACATCATTGTTCCTGAAGAGAAGCAGACCCACAACACCAGGGTGCAGGGAGGAGACCTTCCAGTCAGGGCAGGAAAACACTAAGGAGGCCAGAGAATGGCTCTCTCTGGATTATTGTTCTTATTTTTAATTTATTTTTTAACATAACTGATGTCCAGTGCCTTATTTCATACTCCAAACGCAAGATGTTTCCTTGGGACTGTTTTTCTGAGGATGAGGGATAACTCAAGTAAAGCACAAGCAACACCCAGCAGTTCCCTTGGCTGAACTCCAGTCCATGCATTGCCCCCCAGATCCCACAGGATTAACTCTGGGGGTGGATATTTCTGGAAGGGAAAGCATGAGAATAATCCAACTAGTAATTGCCCAGCGCTGTATGTTCAGGAAGCAGGTAAAAGCAAGTGCTGAAAAAAAACCAGCAAGAGTTAAGAACCAGTATTTTGCATAAAATGTCTTAGCCATTAGATTAATTACTGTACCTGGAATTGAGGAAAAGTCTGGGAAGAGAAGAAATATCATGAAACTTACTGGAGAGAGGGAAGCCATGGCTCAGGATACAACACTGCTGGATTCACAGCAGTCAGGAGGAGGGGATGGAGTCAAACCTTGGCTGATGACTCAGTAGGGCCTCTTTTAAAATCTCCTTTTGGTTTGCTCAAAGGTGTTAAAGAAAACCCTGGTCCTGGGAATGGGAGGAATGATGGGACAGGGCAGCTTGCTGTCTGAACTGAAAGCCAATCCTCCCGGCTGCTTTTCCTGCTGTGCTAAAATGGGATTCTTTTCCAGCTTCAGGTGACCTTACCTCTCCCTATACTCAGGAAAGACCCTTCTTCATGAACATGAGTGGAACAAGTGGCACCATGCTTAGAACTCACCATGGAGTGTGTTTAGCACTTTAATAAAAATTTAAAGGATTTGAGTTAGACCCGAGCAGAAGAACATTTAAAGGCACCAAGACTACATTTCTTCTTCATAAATATATATGAATATATATATATATATATCTACAGGAGGAAAGAGAATAGTCAAAGGCACATGGGTCTGGTCTAGCCAGGTCACTTTTCACTACTGAGGGCACGCTGCCACCTGAGGGAGGACCAGAGTGTACTGCAGAGGGCACAGATGCTCGGGAAACATTTAGGTCATGACTTCTACCAACACAGAGCAGTTTTTCCTGCAATATGACAAATTACATCTATTTTGTGCTTTCCAAAAGAGCCATTACAAAAATATTTAAGAAAAAAAAACAGAAAACCAGTAGGACCAGAGCTGCTGGTGAAAAGCATTCTCCTCCTAAAATGTAAGAGACAACGAAGGGGAGAAAGTATAGGAGGGAAGCTGGAGGAGGCAGGGTGATGAGAGACATTCTAGCAAGGGGCATGACATCTCAGCAGGTACCTGGTGCTCTTGGCAAGTGTGATTTCATTCCTAGCAATGCACACACCACCCACCACAGGCTGGAAAAGGGAAGACGGTGTAGGAATTAAGTTTTCTTTGGGACCTGTTTGCTGCAGCAGCAAAAGACCAAGCTGTCAGTTCCACAAGTGGCTGGAAAATGTCCAGCCTCAGCACTGGGCAGGGCAGGGAACGTGCCAGGGGTTAGCTGCCTAGGAAGGAGGAATGTGACAAAAGCAGGAAGCTCCTTACATCATCATTGTCACTGTCCATACTGCCCTTCTTCTTTTTCTTCTTCTTCTCATCCTCTTTCTTCTTCTTGTCCTTTTCTGGAATGACGTCGTCAAGAAAGCTTAAGTCATGCTGGGAAAAGAGGTAGTCCATGGCTTTTCTGACTGCCACCAGGGCCAAGATCTGTAAAGGCAGAGAGGGATTCCCAGTCACATTTTACCTTTCATTTGGAACACTGCATTCCTCTCAGTTCTGCTTCTAAGCCCACACCCCTGAATTCTGGCTGTAAATGAACATACAAAGAAGGTGGTGAACACCTGGGACATCTTTGTCAGCTTGAGAGGTTCTGCTGTGACTGCCTCATTTCAGAAAAAAAAACAGAAGCAGTGGACACAAACCAGTATCATGATCACTCAGTATTCCTGTATTAGTAAGTAAATTTAAAAACAATGAGCCCTTTCATTTACTTTTGGAGGCAGGCTCACGGGACAGCCCGAGCAACGAAACCTTGACTTATTTCTCGCCGCTTGCCCAGCTGAACTCTTAGGAAACCAGACGAGTGCCAGTCCATGCCCCCAGAGTTTGCAGAATAAAGTTGACTGGGATTGTGGCACCAGGAAACTGGAGTAAAAGCTTGCTCTCTGCAAGACTGCAATGCAAGCACCAGGAAAAAAAGGAAGGGACATGTCTAAAACGGGTCCTTACCCGGACACTGGGGGTGACACCCCCAGTAGAGGCCACCGAGATCCCACAGAGGCTTTGCCAATGGGTCCATCAGCAGGCTGGAAGCTGAAACTTATTCCCAACAGGCTGCCTTTAAGGACAGCTTTGTCCCAAGCAATCACAATCCACAGCACAAACAATTCCCAGGAACAGACCTCAAGCTTTGACTTGCGAAACTCAAGACGTGACAACAGACGTGAAGAATTGCTCAGGGGTGGAAAGATGCCATGCAGACACCCGTAAGGATCCCACTGTGAAGCACTGTGCTGAAAATGCCTTTCCTCTAAATAAACAGGGAGCTGGTATTGGCCAGCTGGTATTGAATCCTCACAAACTGGAAATTCGCAGTTTTTTGCTGATGAGGGCAGAAAATTGAGCTGTTGCCATCATATCCAGCTCCATCAAAGCTGTGGCTGTGCCCTCCCTGAGCCTGCACCATTCTAACAAACTTTGTGAGCCTTGGGTTTCACTCAGATTCTAATACAGGCTAAGAGATTTTTGATTCAGCTCCCAGCATCAGTGCAGCAGAGCCAGGCACAGAGAATTGTGTCAGAATGCCACATTAGTGGGAATTACTGACTCTTAACATCTTTTACCGGGAGCGCGTGTCCCAGCAGGAACATTTGGAAGAATTTTTTACTTGCATCATCTCTCCTCTCATCACCATCTGGTTCTTTACCTGGGCTCTGCCCTCCTTCCTTTTCTCCCTTTAAATAAGCACTGCAGCTCCTATCTGTCCCCACACCTGAGATTTCACTTGTCCACAAACCTGAAATTAGGTGACCGGGGGCCAAGATTTATTTAGGAGTTTCCAAAAGCTTTGCCTCGGCAGAAATCCAACCCATCTCCAAGCCAGAGTGCCAAACAGTGTCTACAGCTCTGGTAATAACATGAATAATCACCCACTGATGGTAAACAACATTAGTGCCTTTTTACTTGAGTTCAAGGAGCAGAGACATTCCCTTTCCTTCCCTTTGGCATCCCTCTTAGCACTTAACCTCCTCCTTGGTTTTGTCAATTTTGCTATTTAAAAGCCAGGGAGATATTTTCTATCCGGTAACTAGCGTGGACTAAAAGAGAAACGATGCCCCTCTCCTTGCTTCATGCAGCTCAAGGAAAAACCACAGCAAATCTAACCTTGGCAGCCAGGAACGGTCAACACTAACTACACCTTCCCGGGAAAAAAATTAACTTCCCAGGCTCGCTTTTCTCCAGAGAATTTACATAAAGGCAGCCAACAGCCACACTGACCCCGTGCAGTCCTACAGGAGTGCTGTGAGTGGAGCCCTGAGCCAGACACTCCACAGGGAGAGGCTGGATTTACACATTTACAGGAGCGTACAAGCAGGGGAGGAGCAGGCTGAGGTGAAAGTGAGGCATGTGAAGGAGAGTATCACCTACCATGACAGGGAATATGATAGCAGCCACAGTGGATTTGAGGATCCAGAGGAGGGCCAGGCACACCACCTGCAGGAAGGTGAAGAGGTGGACCCTGCGCAGCGGGACATGGCGCAGGTAGATAAAGTCAGGCTGGTGTTTTAGAGGCATCAAGAGCAGCTTCAGACGATCCATGAACTGGAAAGGAAAACAAAGAAATGTTGAAATGAAACCCAGCATGCACAAAAGAGAGAAAACAAGATGAATGCCCAAACCAGGGTCAGCATCACACTCAGGGGCATTTTTGCCGTCTTCCCCTTCCCTGCTTCTGCTGAGGAAAGACATTCAGCCTTCAGGAACCATGCTTTTGTTTCCCCCAAATAAATGAGGAGCACAGGTCAACAGAGGCGAGGGCAGACATTGCATTGCCAGAAAACAGAACAGCACCTCACCAAAGAGCAAGGAAGATGGGCAGCTTTCCCAGCTGTGTCCCTTTGCTGGACCGGATGGACCTGGGAGTTAAACCAAAAGGGGCATTTCTCATCGAGTAAAAACACTCTTGACCCCAGTCCCCCCACCACCTGGGTTGGGAGCAGGGGAAATCCCCTCCAGGAGAGGCAGCCCCAGGGCCAGCAGGACAATCCCCTCATTGTCCCCTGCTGGAGCATGGGCTCCCTGCCCACTGCCGGGACCAGAGGAACCCGCACCACTGAATGGAAGCTGGAGCTGTTTTACAGAATGCCTGAGGGAATTCTGGGGCTCACAGAACAGGCAGTGCCTTCCCCTTAGGGCGCAACCCAGCAAGAAAAAGAAAGGCCACAATTAAGAGGGTGCCAGAAAGCAACAAAACCATTTCCAGCCTCCTTGGGCCAGCTCTGGGTGCTGGGCATGAGAATGGCTCCTTTACATAAGATTTCCTCAATGATGAAGAGAGGGCCTTGGTTTCCCCTCCCTGGAGAACAACATCCCTGCTCCTTAGCACTGAGGAATAACCCCACTACCATAAATCATCCTCCTTGTTTGCCTTCAGTCTGTGGCACAGGGCCCAAACTACCCTGGGAGTGAACCCGAGCTGGAGCAGAAGCCTGTAGAATCCTGGAAAGGTTTGGTTTGGAAGGGATCCACCCCCCATCCCACGGGCAGGGACACCTTCCACCAGACCAGGTTGCTCCAAGCCCCGTCCTGGTTGCCCAAGATGGACCCAGGTCTTCACAAAGCAGCCCCCGGCACTGACAGTGCCCACTCAACCACTCTGCCTCGGTCTCCCATCTCAGGACACCCAGGCCTGTGGCAAGGTTTGTCACCAGCTTCCACCTTCCATGGGCTTCTCGGGGAGGAAGAGGAGGCAGCAAAGGAGAAAGGTAAAGCTGGGGGGCTGTGGAAGAAGCCCTGTGCTGCTTGATGACTCACCTGCACGCCGTTGAGGGACGCAACTCCCATGTAGAGGAAGACACCGTAGAGCACGGGCATGGGAATGAACTGTGGGACAAGAGCAGGAGAGCCCAGTGAACAGTCTCCCCATGAACACATGGTGGGACAGCATTCCCAGCTGGTCATCAGCTCAAACTGCACCCCTGAGTACACAACATGGAGCTATGAAGCCATAGAAATAATCAAGCAAAATAAAGCTGAACAAACAATAAGCCCTTCTGTTGTGTTTTGAGAGACACAAGGACATTTGTGCAATCCCACTCTCCCATTTCACCAGGACTTGGACATCTTGTCAAGAACCAGAGGGAATGATGCCAGTCACTGAGTAAGTTAAGGAACAGGTGGGCACAAGTGTTCCAGTGAGCTTCCAACTGCACTTCACCTCTGATCTGTGGTGTCACTGGAAGCAGAAGGCAGAGAAGAAAAAACAGCATGATCCTACAGTATGTGATGTACCCTGTTTTTCCAGATAACAGGTGACAGAAGAAGAGTAAATGGACTCAGGTTGTGCCAGGGGAGGTTTATGTGGGATATTAGGGAAACACATTCATAGAAAGGGCTGGCACAGGCCTTCCAGGGCAGTGCTGGAGTCACCATCTCTAGAGGAAATTAAAGGCAGTGCTTGGGGACATGGTTTAGTGGTGACTTGGGCAGTGCTGGTGGGGCTGGGTGATCTCAGAGAGCTTTTCCAATTGAAACAATCCTGTGGTTCCATGTTCAGTCCAGCTCAGTAAGCCGGGCAGATCCATACAGAAAGGCTGTTCTTTGGAGTCTCACCTCAGCAACAATAGTCACACCAACCCAATCTCTTCCTGCTCTATCTCTCGAGCACATTAATCCAGAATTACTCCCAAGTACAGGACAATGACTTCCCTTCTTCGTTGCCAGGATGTGTCCTTTCAAACACCACTTTCTGCTCCCTCACACTGCTAAGTGCTGCTCATTCCTCCACATCCAGCACATCTCCATTTGGGAGTGAGGAAGGTGCAGGGGAGCACCAGACAGGCTCCCTGGAATGAGTCTCTGTCCCTGACCACAGAAGTGGGCAGCCAGCCTGGCATGACAGGAACAGGGACAAACCGCAGGCAGGAGCTGAGCAACAGCCTCTGTGGGATTTACTGGTGCCCAGGGAGGATGGAAGGAGCATCAAAGGATAGCCCCTTGTGCAGTGCCGGGGGCTGCCACTGAATGGCAGCTGCAGCCAGGCCACGGCACCCACTGTTCCCACACAGCACTGCTGCACTGAGAACCCTCCCCTTCCAACCTCTGCCCTGAGCTCATGAAAGAGGCAAATAACACAGCAGCTACCCAGGGTTTTAGCATCCCCATCACCTTGTTCATCGCTCCCAGCAGGCATTTCCCCGGGGGCACATGAGCACCAAAGTCACCCAGCCTCATGCCATCCAAAACCCCGCTGCGAGCACTTTTCCTTCCTTCCTGAGTCTCACTGCCTATCGCCTCCCATGAGCTTCTTCATTGCTGACTCATCCTTCTCTTGGATTTATCTGCTCCTTTGAGTGAACCACGCTGTTTTTTCCCATTTGAAGGTAAATGCTTTTTCTGCAGCGTGGGGTCTGCCAGCACCGTTGTGAGAGGGACGGGGACCCGGCGGGTGGCTCACAAAGCTGTGGGTGACCATGGGATTCAAAGCCCTCTTTGGATCTGAGGGATGAGACACGACACAACAGCAGCTACAGCAAGCAAGAGTTGAGCTTTCTAGCTCATTTTCACTGCTCTCTTCTCCTCCCCTTGTATTTATTTCCATGGGGTTTTTTAAAAGTAAGACAAATGTCTAAGTTTTATTTCACCATTCCATGATGATTACTCCTGTAGATCACCCCAAGGTGAAATCCCAGTACCTGAACCTGCTGAGCAGCAAGCAGTGCTGTCATTTCAGAAGACTTTCTCTTGGCCAAGTATTCCCTAACGATGGGAGGGCTGGCTCTGGTGCTCCAAGCAAAGCTGCTGCAGGCCAACAGGACTAAAACTGTATTTACAGCCAAGTGCCTGTCACCCTCCTAGCAGGAACAAGGATGTTTCTGTGGAGATGTGCCTTGGCTGAGCAGAAACACCACCACCATCCAAAACCAGCACAACCACTGCAAAGCCCTCACAAGACAGAGCTGGGATTATTCTGTGGATTGCCTGGTTTATTAAATTTGGGATTGTCAGCGTTCAATTTGCGACTGGCAGGAGGAGACTGAAATGTTCTGAAATGCATTTAGCAGTGCAGCTCTATCCAGCAGGACCCTGCCACTGGAATTTGCTAAAGGTCCTGAAATGCTGCCAGGTCCTTCCTGCTGGCACATGGGCCAGCAGCATGCTGACTTATCCTCAGGCGTCCTCCAGCAAGGATCTTCCCCACACACTGTCTTAGGGGAAGTACAGACAAATAATTAATGACTGAAGCAATGACAGACCCCAGTGGAATAGAGGGAGAGTGATCTAGCAGGGAAAGGTCACAAAAACTAAAAACCAGGACTATCACAATCAGTCATAAAATTAAAGGCACGGAAATGCCCGTTTGTGTGGAGGTGGAAACTGCTCCCCGAGACAACAAAATTTGAGCTGTGCAAACAGCCTTAGAAATGAAGAACAGGAACACACTGCCTTGGAAAGCCACTGTCTCCACTCCTTGCAGGGGCAGCATCACTGCTCCCTGCCTGCCTCCTCCCCTCAGGCTCACACTGCACTGTGCCTCACAGCCCCTGCAGTTTGCAAAAAACTCATCTGCAGCCTCCAGAAACTCTGGAGACACCCATCTGCTCGTTCCTACAGGGACAACGCACAGTGCTGCTGGTCTGACATCTTCTGCTGGTACCATCGGCCTGTGGATCCGTGGACAAGGGCTCCTGCAGCTGACATCTCCTGTTGGACAGCATGTCCGTGCTTGGCACCACCTCCATCACTATCCCCAGAGAAGGCAGCACCCTCCACAAGACAGGCATAAGCAGGTTTTCCAGTTTCCTTCTACAATCTGATGATCCACTAGGGATGCATTTCTCCATGGCTACACACGACCGTATTTCTGGTCTGGGAAAAGAGCGACCTACCAGATCCATCAGCAACACATCTGTCCAAAGCTTTGGCTAAACTCACAGGAAAACAAAGGTTCAGGAGATGAAGAAATGCCATCTAATTGCACTGCTTCCTCCAGAAACATGTTTTGCATACTCTGACCTTTAACCAGAATATGTTTTCCATAAAACACAGGCCCAGTAGAGGTATAAAAGAAATCACAGAAGAAAAGATAAGTTTATTTTATGCAAACATGGAGAAATGACCTTAAAATGAAGAAGACCGCAGTGCCCAAGAACCCCAGCCCTGAACTTGGCCCCTGTTCTAGCACACTGCAACCATGTTGGTGTTTCCTTCCAAAGGGTTTGGACTTAAAGCTGTCTAAGAACTGCAAACAGTCTTTACCTTCAGGATGGGAGCCATGAAGACAGACACCCCAGTCAGGATGAAAACGATTACTCCGGTGACTCTCTGCTCCCTGAAACAACATCACTGAGTCAGCACCACAAGTGCTTCATGCCAACAGGAGCTCCAAAACTCATTTTTGCAGCCACATTTTTCATCCAACAGCATCAGACAGGTGGCTGGATCCTGACCAAGACCTCTGTTTTAAACCCCCAGACGGTTTTGTTCATTGATTGGGGATTAACATAGCACTGCAACTTGAGCCTGGGGCAGTGCGCTCACAGGGTAAACACTCCAGACCGTGCTGCAGCACTCCCAGGTCCCTGCACAGCCATACTTAGAGCATGCACAGAGGCAATAAATCATCAGCCACACATTGTGAGCCCTGCCCAACAGCTGGCTAAATCATTCAGACCTTCATGGGGTGTTGAGCATGTGCCTTCAGCAGCACTCACAGGGCTTCCCACACCCAAAAATACCTCGGCCAGTAATATTTCAGAGCACTCAAAGTCAGCCCATAAAATTTCCATTTAGTTACCTAAACAAGCAGCCTGATTTCCAGGAGTAATCCCATTGGAAGCACTTCAAACCACTTCATTAAGGCAACCAAACACAGGAAAAAATGCTTCATTAAGTAGAGCTGGTTGCACTAGGTATGACAGGTGTGTATGTTTGACCATTACATTTGCTAAGGAATTTGCTTAGATTCCCTGGATAGAGAAATATGCAGGAAATTTATTTCCTTTAACAGAGGAACACTGTGTCTGACATGGCCAAATTCACTTGGTAGGAGTCACGTGGGGGCTTGCCCAAGGAACCGGCTTTGGAAACAGGGAGAAAGCAGCATGAAATTCCCTGTACAAAAGGATTTGGCAGGCAAACAAGGTAACGAAGTCTTCCCGGTCGGACATACCTCACTCCCAAAAACTTGGGCTGTTCTCCAGGGGCCGAAGTCTCCGTCTCCATCTTCAAGCTGTCGATGTGAGCGATGGAGATGACAGTAGCAGCCACGTACCAGGGCAGCCCCATAAAGGAGCAGACGATCATCAGAATGGCCACCCAGAACAAATCCAGATGATATCCAGCACCTTTCTGTGGAGGGAGACAAACAACCTTCAGCTGAATTACTCCAAATGCCTATGGAGCAGGGCAGAGGCACACCAGACAGGCAGCATTTCCTTCTGCAATACCCAGACCAACAGAGCCAAAGATCAGAAACACATCGGCTCTTGTGAACACCATAAGGAAGCATCTCCTTCAGGATACAACCCCAGGCTCCTTCAGGCGTGCAACAAGAACAACTGAAGCCACATGTCCTACCCAAAGGAAAAAGCTGCCCTCATTCTTGACTCCCTTTCAAACATCCCTGATCCTCTATTTTTAAAATCCTTCATGAAATAAAGCAGGAAATCCAGCAGTCTCAAGTGCCAAGAGAAGAAGTGAAGAAACAAAAGAGCCACCAAGAAAAGGGATCTTCAGAAAGACAGCAGACAAACCTCTAAGGTTTGCTATTTGAAAACAGATTAACCTTTATTAAATCCCATTCAATTTGATTTCACTGGAAAAAAACAAATGATCCAGGCCTAGGATGACCCAGGAGGGAGAACAATCCAGCTTCTCTTGAATAGTCCTCACTGTTTCCCTCACACGTGTGCTGCTTACCTTGGCTGGCTGGTGGCACCGGGATGGGCACCCAGCAACACCCTGCCAACACTTCAGCAAGGAATGAGCAGAAAAAAACCCAACTTTTTTCCTACGGCAGATCTCCTGTATAGAAGTGATTTTTTTTTGCATGGAACAACAGGATAGGGCTCGGGAACCCTCAGTTCTATAAAATACCATACTCAAACCATAACAAAGCAAGCAGGGAATACATTTTTTTTACATCAAACAGTACTTTGCTGGAGTGTTTATAACTTTGTTAGTAAAATAGTACAGCCAGTGCTGACAGCAAAATCACATTCAGTGGTTCATAAGCTGCAGAAATGAGGGGTCTCTTCTTCATAAGGGAAGAAGATGGAATATTTTCTTGCACTGTTTAAGAAAATGCTATGTCAGCTTGGTTAGGTGCAGACAGGACACAGACCTAAAATTGTTTGGCCATCTCTGAGGAAGACAAGGGCCCCGTACTGAATTTATCTGCCCAGGTCCAGGTGGCAAACAAGGGTGTTCTGAGGGGTTTCTTTCAAACCCTCAGCCAGCAGTCATCACTGTGCACTAGAAACCCTTCCCTTCTCCTGGTACTTAACTCCTTCCCCCAGGTTGGGGGATGATCTTAAATTACACATTACTTGTCTAATGTTTACAGTGACCACAGGAATTGAAACATCCTCCTCTTTTCCAAGCAGAAGGCCCCTTCCTATTTCCAACAGCTCTCCCAATAACCGATGAAGCAGCTATCTAAATAAAGACCCACTACTACCTAGGTTTTGAGGGAACCATTACTCCCGCAGGCCAGACCACTTGAAACCTGCCCTGTTAACAGGAAGGGAGAGTCTCCTTTCACAGGAATTTAGTATTTTCAATAGAAGTGACCGTGCAGGGAAAGGAAAAAAACCCCACAGGCATGAAAGACTGCATAGCACTGGTCTGGAAAATCTGTTTTCAAAACATGACTACATCTTAGGCTGTTACATATCAGCTCTTCATTAAATAACATCTAACCAGGGTGGGCTATGCCCTTGGTATGTCCCAAATCTCTCCATCTTATTGCTCCTGTTTGACAGCACAGTGCAGTTTTGGCTACAAAGCCACTTTTCCTGCTTAGAAACAGCAGCCAGTGACAGGGAATAGGCTCGTGCCCACGAGGGAGGAAGATGACAGGAGGAAAAATCAACCCCTGCACGTGCTCCAGGCACAAGGCACACCCACCTTGAGCTTGTGCTCCTTCCTGTTGACGATGACGGCGGTGATCTGCTGGTCCATGAAGATGAGGATGGTCACCAGCAGGGCAGGGATGGCTGCTGCCAGGTACACCCACCACGGGTTCCCTCCAAAAGGTGGGATAAACCAACCCCTCTCAGGACTGGTTGGCTTGGAAAGGCAAGGAAAAGAAAGCTTGTGTTAGAGGTGCAGTACAGGGACGATGATGTCCCAAAGCCAGGTTTGCTTCCAGCCATGGAGCTCCACGGACACACTTCAGCTTTGGCAATTTCATTCTTCCCACTAACATCAATCAAAGGTTCCAAGCATGGAGGCAGAATTTAGGAGATAAATCAGCCAATTAAAATGATGCTAACAAAAAGCATCTGAGTAAACCTCTGAGTCAACGAGCCTTTTCCAGACCATTGACTACATTCCTATTCTGAAGGCAAATCATTCCATACAGGACAGGTGTGAGGGAAAAGGAACCTCTTCCAAAAGCCTGCAAACAAGCTGGCAACAACATACCTTGAATTCACTTGGCACAATTAGTTTTGGTGTGTCCACACCAACCAGGGCATCTATTCCACAGAAAATCAAAATGGACAGGATAATGGCAAAGTCACTGATGAGCTTCCGGGCCTGAAAGAGACGCAGTACCACAACCACAGGAGTTAGCAGCACAAAACACCATTTCACCCATGCTTCAGTGTCTACATGAGAAACCCTGGCAAGACAAGCTCATTGTATCTTGTCCCACAGATATGCCCATCGTTATGTCCAGTGTCATTTGCCACACATGCCTTGGTACTTTACCGTGTTCTCTGAAAGCCTAAATGGAAGCATGAAAACAACACAAACGTCCACAAAAGAGATACTCTGAAGGACTGGCAGATATTATGTTGTTTGCTGTTCAATAAGTCACACTAAGCAGACAGGAAAACAAAACAGGCTTCTTAGCTAAATCCCTAAGATTGCAGCCCTCCTGAAGTCATTGAAATAGAACAACTTAAGAGCTGCCACCAATCAGACCCCAGAATTGAACCAGACGGGAGCCACTGCACTAGCCTGGAACTGTGTGAGCTTTCCAGAGCTGCTGCTCCTTCCAGGTTTCCTGGGTTTGCATGGTTACAGATAAATTGAGCTGCATTCCAGCCTGGATGGAATTTGTTTCCTTTTTATTAAAAATAAGAGAGGTTCAATTGTAACACAGAGAAACAGTAAACATCCATGCAGGATAAATCCCTGTGTGTCAGAATGCCAGAAACAGGGCAGGCTCAGAGAGAAAAGGCTTTGGCACACACAGGAAGCACTGGCTCACATGTCTGGCCTGGGAGCCTCACCAGGGAACAAAACAAGCAGGTGCACCTGAGACGTGCCTGTAAGCTTAGAAGGGTTGCCTTCAGCACCTTTAAAATCCCTGCCACATCACCTAAACAGGTCCTGGCTCCTCTCGGCTCTTCTGCTGCCTTACCTGTGCTCTCCAGAACCACTGGGAGCAATCCCAGGCACACCTTTGATAACCAGATCCAACAACCAGCTGCACTTTTATCCCAGCCAGTGCAACCTGGCTTCTCTGCAGAGCATCCCTCCTTGTGTGCAGGACAGCAGCTCTGAAAGGAAGGCTGACCTGTGCCCTCAGAAAGACTGATGGGTGACAAGAGATACTTACAGTGGTGGGAAAGTAGCGACTGGTCTTGAATTTCTTCAGGGCCATGGAGCAGGTGTAAGTGCCAAAGAAGAGGATGAAAGACATGAGGGTGATGTCAGGGACATAGTCACAGTTGTTGCCCACAAGCTGACCCCCGTACTTCAAGCACTCTTTGGCTGTCAGAGCCGCCCAGTCAATGGTGGTGTTGTCCTGCAGAAAAAGAATGGAACATTTCCATAAGGCTGTGCACACTCTGCCCATGATGGGACAGGAATGGTGACAGGGTATCTGAGAGGAACAGCGAGGCATCGTGCAGAAGCTAAAAATCATGGAATCATAGAAAAGTTTGGGTGAGACCATTTTCCTGTTGTTGTTTGACTACAAGGGGTTGTTACTCTGCGTCTCTCCTTCCTTCCCCCAGATGCAGATGTGATCCATCAAGCTCCACTTGTTCCTCCTCATTATCCAAAGCTTGCCAGCAGAGTGGCACCATGAGACTCTGCAGTCCGTGCGATCCCTGCCTTCCCAAGGGGAACTCACCAGCTCGGAGGAGGGAGAGACCAGCTCATCGTCTGACAGCACCATTGTCCTGTTAAGTAATGAGCTATTAACTGCAAGAGAAAAGAAAAAAGGCAATATGGTGAGCAGGAAACAGTTAGGAAGGAGAGGCAATTCCAATTATTAAATAATCTCTTGACTCTGTCAAGCTGTTTGCCACCTCTTTGCTCCAGTAAAGTGAGTCACAAGTGTTTCAGAGACACTCAAAAGCCTCGATCATGAATCACTCACAAAACAAAAAAAGAAAAGGTTAAGCAAAGCATAGCCCAAACCCAACTGGGATTATATTTTGAGTTCACGGTTAAAAAAAAAAAAACCTCAAAAAACCAGACAGACAATATAATATTTCATAGCTTTCCAATATTTTTCTAATGATTTCTGGATTAAATTAAATACCCACAGAACACTCCTAACGATTTATTTCAAATGCAAGCACAATGCCAAAGGTATCCAGAAAAGCAAAAAGCATTTCAGTGTCCAGCATAAACACAGTTTTGAATTAAAAGAAAGACAGAAGAGAGCAAGCAATTGAAATCAACAGGATGGGGATAATTTCTTTGAAAGAAGGAGCAGCATTCCCTGTGGCTTCTGCAGCATTAGGAATCATGAATTTGAAATTTCATTTAGAAATGCAATCCTTCCAGCAAATGAGCTCATGGCCCCTGTCCTTATGGATTATTGAGGTTTTGTATAAATAAACTTTTTGCACTTGGATGTCTGGAGAGCCCCAAGTGTTTCAATGGGAAATGGAGATTTCCAGTTTGGCATTGGCCATTCCCATTGTCCTAGTTTCAAAAAGGAAACCACTCTGACATTCCAGTGGAGGCAGAACTAGACCAGCATCCAGGTGCACACCAAGATCCTGTGTTTAATAGGGAAGGCAGGCACCCAGCTCCCAGGGAACCAGCTCCTGACACCTGCAAGCAGCAGCCAGCAGCTCTTCCTGTTGGACAGGTGTGCCAAGATAACCCGCACTTTACTTGGGGCACAGATCGAGTTTCTTAAACACTCCCCATTGTCTGTGGGATCCCAGGAGCGGTCCCTGCTTCCCTAAGGCACAGGCAGTGTCTCTCCGTGCAAGCCTAGAAGAGATTACAGATGACCTCACCCCGATAAAGTCACAGTTGTACTAATTATCAAAGGACAAGAACAGCCTTGCCCTTAATGGGTCAGAGCTGTGACTAGTAAAAAGCAGTGTGAGATAAAAGGGTTGGGTTGGCCAGTCAGGGACAACCTGGAGGAAGGGAGCCCGTAGGAAGAAGGAACAATCCCGGGAGACACAAAGGAGAACAAAACAAGGAAGAGAGCTGCTGCAGTAAAAGCTGTGCTGTGAGGTCAGTCTGGGTCTGATGGAGTCAGAGCCTGCTGTTGGAGCCTGTGGCCACAGCAGAGCTAGGTAAAAGCTGTGTTCAGAGTGTGCAAACCAACATCTGCAGTCATGTGCCAGCAGTCAGAGCCTGCAGTTGGACCCTACAGCAGGAGCTTGCTGTAGTCAGAGTCAGGATGGCTAAGCTGTAAAGAAGAATAAACCAAGACCTTTTTCACGTTGTTGACTGAGAGTCTGTGTCTTGGGTCATTTTGACACCTAACAAAAGTTCTGCTGCAATATCTCAGTTTGGATTTGGGTTTTGTAGCCCTTTGTTCCCAGAGCCATAAGGTACACTGGCTCCACCTGCCATGCAGCCTATGCTCCGGAGATAGGCTGCCCTGTGGATACACTTCCCTTCCTGGAAAGGATTGTTTGTGCTTTGTCTCTCATCCATGCAACCAGGAGGGGGAAACCACCCACATTTGGGGAACGCCTTGAATAAATGCAGCTCCTGAAACGGGAGTGACCTGAGCTGCATAGCAGTGACCTGGCCACCACTTCTGCCCCTTTGTGGAATTCTTGGAGGAGCGCCATTTGGAAATGACAGCCACAGGGATGCCAGGAGATGTGGGTGCAGAAGCAGCTTCTCCAGTGGTCATGATGCTCTCTGGAGGAGTTCCAGGAAGGCCAGCTATACTGGCATTCCACCTGAGATACAGGGTGAAATTTACCTCTCAGCTTCCTGAGACCAAGATAGGATATCCCAAGGTAACCGATAAAGAAGGAATAATCTACCAATTATCTGGGCGGCAGCATGAGGGAAAAGGAGAGCCAAGGCCACCTCCTGCCCACAAACTGGAGAGGTCATGAACACTCCCTTACCTGGATCCAGTGGTTTACAGGCACAAGAGTAATGTGTGATATAATCCACCTTGAACTGGGAATTGATGGGATAATGATCGGCTAGCTTGATCATCTTCTTGAAAGCATCATAAATGAAGATGAAGCTGATCAAGGAAGAGAATCCTTCTTCAGTGAAACGGGTGAAGTACTTGACCAGGAAGCTGGCATCGGTGGCCACAAGAATGAGACACTGGAAGGCTGACCAGAGGCCGATCCAGAGGCGGAACTCCAGGTAGTCAAAATCATTGTCCCTGCAACAAGACAAGGGTGGCAAGAAAGGAAACACTGGGTTAGATAAGATCAGGAAGTACAAAGCAGATGGTACATGGGATGAAGCTGAGTCAGGGCAAGTTGAGATTGGACATGAAGCAAAGATCTTCTCCCAGAGGGTGGCTGGACACTAGAACTATCTCCCCAGGGAAGCTGTCACAGCACCCAACCTGATAGAATTCAAGGAGCCTCTGGACAGTGCTCTTAGTCAGATGGTTTAGTTTTAGGTAGTCCTGCCAGGTGTAGAGAGTGGGACTGATCCTTATGGGTCCTTTCCAACCTAGGATATTCTGTGACAAACCCTGGTGCCAGGCAGAGTACGGAGAACTGTGCACCCAACTGCATCATTGCCTCTGGGGAACGATGGCCCTTTCTTTGCTGCTTGAGACCGAGGTGCTGTGCTGGCACAAAGCCCCAAGGAGGGCTTTTAGGCATGAAGAAGTGCCTAAAGGGAACACTGGAGCAGATAAGGACCTGTCAGGAAGGCCACTGTCTGTTCTGGGGAAGAAAGCAAGAGGTGGTGGGACTGGCAGGCTCAGGCAGCTGTAATATTCTGGAAGCTAGAAGCCCTGACTTGGAAGAGGGCAAGGAGCAAGTAAGAAACCAAGTGATTTAGAAAAAGAGAAGGGAAAAAACAAAAATAATACTAGAAGACCTGAGTGACAACTCTGAAATATCTGGAGTCAGTGCCTGAGGGGCCAGGAGGTCCCATCCATCTGAAGGCAGCTGGCAGAAACCCAGCTACACTGACTACACACCACTGAAGAACTTCAAAAACTTTAAACGATATTGTTTTGGCTTTTGCTCCTCAAATTCCTGCAGCACTTATGAAGCTGACAGAGCATGTGGAAAAGCACCGTGTCCTGTAGAATTGGTCCCCAGAGCCAGCACCACGGAGAACCTGAGGCCAGACACATGGCTGGGTCTGCAAGGTGTTTTTAGGGGTCTTTTCAGACACACACATGGAGGCACACTTTAAATGAGTCAGGAGAGGGGAAGTTTTTCTACTTTTGCTCCTAGCAGGGAACAGCGTGTTGTCAAAATGAAAAACCACAAATGCATTACTTAAAAATCAAAGCACTTAGTTCCAATTTCCTTGTAAAAAAAACACAAAAAACTCCTGCATTTCTGCTGTGGCAGGTTGTTAGGACAATGGCTTTTATAACCACCTCCTCTTCCTCAGGTTAAAAAGTAACCACCTTCTCCCTCCCAAAACACAAGTGCTTTTCTATCTTGCTTTTTTCCTGCTGTGTGCTGCACCCGGGCTTTGTCCAGCAGGCGTGACACCACCAGGTGCAGCATGTCCATTCTTGGCTCTATTCATTTATTCCAGATGAAAGAAGAAAAGAAGGGTGCCCCCCACCCCCCGCCTTGCTCCACTGTGCAACTCTCACCCTTAGGTAGTTTCCAGTTTCCCTTCCTGGAATCATCTAATTTTCCAGCCATTTTTCTTAGCCCCCATCCCTCCCCTCCATGTAGGAACACAAGTCCTGCACAACATGGCATGCTGAGAACACAGACTACAAGGGATTTGGGGTGTATTCTGTGTAACCTAAAATGATCTGCTTGCAGAACACCAGCCAAAGGATCACCTGCCCCATGGCTGAAATCACCCATGCCGCTGATTCCTTTGGGGATTCCAGTGTATCTTCCTGGTATTACAGATGTGGGAATGGCCAATGAGCACACCTAACAAAATGGGCTCCCTTTAGCTCTGGGTGTCAGCTGAAAACAACACGGAGGGAGTAGAACCTCTTCACACCAGTTTAAAGGAAAAAAACCAAGTGCCTTGAAATGCAGGAAAGCTCCACCACAGAATTCTGCAGGCTGTTTCTACCACAGACACTTCTGCTTTTATCACAAATAATAGTGATTATTTCAAATGAGTACTGGATGAATTTTTGCCAACCTTGAGAGCCATGGGGTTTTGTTCGTGAAGAGCAGGATTCATTTCTTTGCTCCTATGGGAGTCAGGGAAGCAGCACACTGTAACTAGAGCAAGTTCCTCACAGAGGACTGAAGTGGCCAAAGTTTGTTTTTCTTTTTTTTTTTTTTTTTTTTCAGGAGGCCCCACAGAGACAGGCAGCCACACACTGGGCAGCGCCCTGGGACATGCGTGCTGGGAAAATCCCCGGTGTGATTGCACTGGATCTCAACAAGGAACGAGACATTTCATTTTGTGCACTAAATCCCCTCCTTCCTCATTCCCTGGCTGGGCTTTCCTTCGTGTGGGACATTCCTGCCCTCCGCCCTCTCCCTCACATACTCACTTGCTGAAATTGAAGAGGAGCCGCTCGAAGACCAGGACGGGTCCTGTGCTGCTCAGAATGGTGAGGGGCTGACCAGCCAAAAGGCAAAATATGGCACCGGTGACAGCCGTGCCCAGGAAGCTCTCCAACACGCCCTAAGGAGACACAGGAGAGGACAACTCCTGCAGGATAACCCTCTCTAAATGAGTGCTTCTGTCGTGACCCCGTGCCCACGACCAAGGTGAGAGCATCCTCTGCCTCCCCTGCAGCTCACAGCAAGAGCTTGGTCCCAACACCGTCCAGAGTTCCTCAGGATAACCATACACGCCGAGCAGCTGGAAATGAAGGGCACATGCCCATCCTCCCTTCTACCTGTGCTGCACGGATGGGGCTGCAGCTTTCCTGACTTATCAGGGGTACTGCAGGAACTGAAATCCAGTTGTCCTTTCTCTTCCTGGAGAAGACAGGAGTTAGTGTTTACACGGAGGAAAGCAATAGGCTGGCTGCCTTTGGGGACTTGTAAGGAAGAGCCCAATGAACAGCTGATCCCCTCCACTCCTCTTGTATTACTCATGGAGAGGGCCCTGGTGGCCAGAGCATCTGCAATCTCTTTTCCCTGCATTCTTCCACGTGTCTGTAGCTAAGAATAGTGTCTTCTGAAAACATAAAACTCAGGAGCAAGCTGTGAGAGAAGCGCTGGCTGGGGCAGCTCCCTGGACAGGGAGCAGGGATGGGCCATGCTCAGTGCCTGCCCCAGCAGCAGCCACATCACTGTTTACAATAAACAAGACACAAGAACTGTGATGCAGTAGCCCCAAAAATACTGCATTTTGGGGTTTTTTTTGCCACTTGAGAGTAAGTATTCTTGAGACTTGTGGCCACAATAAAGTGATTCTCAATTTGAACTAGATTTGGAATCAGGTAACATTTTCCCTTCTTCCTCTAATTTAAAGACTGCAGCTTATGCAGAGCACACAGGCTTTGCTCTGCCACCCCACGACAGCCCAGTGTTGCTCACTGGTGGGTCCTGGAGGCCTCTCCATTCCTGACTTCCATGGGTCTCAGAAAAGGCAAACTGTGCAGGAGAGAGGGGGAGCTGAGCACTGCACAGGCTGCTGGATCTTACTCTGGCCTGTCACTTATCACAGGGGAGTGCAGGGGTCCAGATATGTGCCCTCATTTCCTATGTTTGACTTAATTAAACCTGCATAAATTAATAATGCAGTCATTGTCATTATGAGCTTGATTATTGCTGGGAGATTTGACTGAACTGGACTGACCGAACTGAAATAAAATCTAAATACAACCTCCTACTTTTCCTATTATTCCGCTAAACCAAAGTACCTCCAGCACTGTTAATAGAGAATCCCTTCTCTTTAGGCTGAGCTAAGCCATTGATCCAGCCTGTCCATGGAAAAGTGGCTGGTTCTCAGCCTGTGACCTCCCACTATGACAAAATTAATCTTTTTAAAGACCTGACATTTCTCTCCCGTGCCACTCATTTTCCTAATTATTTTGGGATTTTCACTTCACCGGAGAGGCCAAAGCCCAGGTATTGTAGGAATGAGGGAGATGATTCAGACTTAGCAAACTTAATTGGACTAAAATGGTAAAACTGAGAGCAGATCAGAGGAACTTCTCTCTACAGAGGGAGCAAAGACCTTCCTGTCTCTTGAGCCTGCTTTTATTCACCATTTAAGAAACCTCTGTATAATCTGTCAAAGGACAGCCACAGCAGCAGAGAAAGCAGTGCAAACATGGAACACGTCCATTACTGTATCAAGAATTCCAGCCTTGCCAGTGCCCAAACATTGCTCTGACTGGACAGCAAAAGGCAAATGCTGTGTTTGTTGGTTCTGAAAGCTCTTGCTCACCTGCATGTTCTCCGTAGCATCCCCAAGCAATCCCCCAAAAGTGATGGCATTGGTGACAGTGGCCAGGTAGATGAAGAGGATGGCTGAGAGGGCCTGGATGTTTAAAGCGTCGTAGAAGTCACTGGCAAAGAACGGTGCTTTCCTCTTGATGTCTTTGATCAAGCCCCCACAGAACCTGCAAGGACAAGCAAGAGGAGACTCGTGCAAAACGTTTCACAGTGGAAGTCACCACACTAAGTCATCAGAGACACTGTCAGCAACGAAGTATTATCTCAAAGGAGTGAGATCACCACATTACAAACAGTCTTATCACAGCTGTTGCTGGTGCAGGGATCTCAGAGAGAATGTTGTAAAGAAAGATAGTATCTCAAACATGTGATGCAGCTAACAACAGACAAATTTCAGGACTGCAAGCCACACTTCTGCTGAAACAGACCACTACAGTTTGTATTTCAGGAAGCTCATCTGTTGTTTTTTTCCCCCCAAATATATTAGTTGATGTAATAAAATAGATTAACTCTGGTCTAAACCCCTGCCTGAATTTCTCCACATAGCAGACACCACGGCTGGGCGAGCCAAACAATCTGCTGCATGGAAAAACTGCTGCAAATTAATACACAGCAAAAGAACTAGAAGTAAAAATGTAAGGGAAATACTCTTGGACAGTGAGAGAACTCCCTTGCAGACATTGCTTTTTCTATGCTCACAGACAAGACAGTATTTAACTCCTAAAAACTCCAAGTGGCACTGACACTGCCAGCACAAAAAATGACAGTTTAGCCTCTTGTTCCCCTGCTCACAGCTCCCACCTAGGCCAGGGCTGCACAGACACTGTGGCAGACAGGCACACGCCACCTTCTGACCCCAAATCAGGACGCTCCACTGCCTTGTACACACCAATACAGTGTGAAGACTTTCAGACATTTCTCCTAGAATTCAGACTAGAACTAGAACTGAAAAAGAAGACATAGAGTGGGACGGAGGGCACAAAGCCACCAGGAATCCCTGTGCACAGATCTTGAAATGCTGAGCTCGCTATTTCATGGCCGCTTGAGCGGTATTCCCACTCCAGTGGACTTTTACATGGCAGGAAGCAGTGTAATAAAGCAGAGAGTAGGGCCTAGGGGGCTGTTGCCTTCTCTATTTCTATCCCTATCTATCCCTATTCTGTTTCTAGCTTTATCTATAAAAGCCTCACAGCTGTGCGATTCAACTGCAATACTAACGTCCGGAAAAAGGAACACCTCTGCTTTTGGCTAACGCAGCCCTTCAGCAATCCAAATGGATTAACTGAGGCTTGTACCTGCCATATTTATGTCCCTTACGGTTCATCTGAATTCACAGGCTCCCAACAGGCAGCACCCACCGGGGCCTTCTGTTCTTTTTAAAGGCCCTTTATCATTTAATGAGCATCTGAGTCATGACATTTTGCAATTTACTGAAGCCCCATGTTCGGAACCCTTCAGACAGCCCCGCTCTGGGCACAAGAAGCCCCCAAGACACATTTTGGGGTCACAGCTCAGCCTGTACTGCCAGTCCATAGGGGTGGGGATGTTTAGGCAAGGGAAGCATTGCAGGGGTGTCACCGACCTGCCCGTCCGCTGCAGCTCCTCGCAGTCGCCGTGGCCGCCGCCGCCGTGCCCCCCGTCGTGGGGTGTGTCTCCGTTCATCTGCAGGTTTTCCCCACCTGAGTACATGTTTTTCCTGGGCAAGGACACAGCATGTCACAAGGAGAACCCTGAAAAACCTGGGTAACTACCAGCTATGTTTTTGTGCACCTACGACATCACCTCTAAAGTTACAGACTTTCAGGAACGTCCTCCCTCTAGCTAGCTAAGGAAGGCCTGGAAATGTCTCCAGGACTTTCTAAACAGTGCCAGACAGGAGCAGGTCACCCCAGACAACTGGGCACAACCAAAACATCAGGTCTTCCCATCCCCTTTCCAAACCTCATGCCCACTGTCTTTTGCCACAGAGCCCTCTCCTGCTATTACCTCTTATCCGAAGAAGGGAGAGACTTGGGGGGCTCTATCCTAATGGCTGGATCCCATTCCCCAGGGGGGAGCACAATGACTTCATCCAGAAATTCATCGATGCCTGCGATGAGGTCCTGGCGGTCCTTGGCTTTATAGGCAATGTCATGGAATACCTGCAAGGAAAACAGACTCCTTGTGGAAAAGGTTTGCATCTTCTGTGGCCCTGACTCCAGAAGCAGCTGCTGAGTTCTACAAAACCAATTCAATTCCTTCTCAGAAACCTCTGAAGAAGTATCAGGACATGGGGCACATAGAGGTGTGACCCTCACAAAGCCCCTTCCTTTGGCTGGATAACGACAGAGATCCTCTCCTTGCAGGTATGTATCTAATTTTAAGCAAAACTATTTCCATTTCTAACCTTTTAAAATGTTAGTAAAGCAATTTTCTCTTTCTTTAGTGCAAAAAAAGTTTTCCTCTACATAAGGACTTTCAATCACACTTGGAGAAGACACTTTGACAAAGGTGGATCAGTGCATGTGACAGATGAGCTGGTGGCAGGAAGGGACTTTGGGGCAACGGAAAGCAGAGCCCTGAGTGACAGAAAGCAGGAGATCTGGGAGCAACTGAGCTGTAATTAAGGAACTGTAGGAGAGTGAAGCAATGCCAAGAAACAAAGCTCATGTGAATGAGCCCCAGCACACAGAGCTCCAGGGATTCTGGAAGGAAGGGGCTGTGAGTGAATCCTGAAAGCCCAGCCATGGCAGAGAGGAGCGGCCAGCTGCTCCTGGCTAACACATCAACAGTGCCAGTGCTCGGGACACAGTGCCACACACCTGGGGGAAACAGTCCCGTGGGCATTACCTGCATCTCCCTGCCTGTGGGATACTGGGATGGTAGAATGGGACACAAGGTGCAGACCACGACACAATAAATTCAACCATTAATTCACAGTTTATATGAAAGAGTGATGGCCAGCAGGAAAAGACACATGGTGGACAAACCCCTTCGAGAGTCACACTTGTGAAAAACATGAAGCCAGAGGCAATAATCATGTCAAGAGATGGAAATGGGAGGAACGTGGATATTTCAGCTTTATGTGAATGCTCCTTCCCGCTGAGCAGGCTGGAGGGAAGGACATGGTTACTTGGGAGAAGCCATTTCCCACAGAGATGCCAGGACACCTACCTCATCCGACATCAGCGTGGCAATGGCGCGGCCGATCTCATGATAGGACTTGGCTTTGCCCTTTGGTCCCAGTAGAATGAAGAGAAACCTGACAAAATCAAGAGGTTGTTCCCATTTAGGATGGCAAAACAAACTGCTTATTACTTACACAACACCTAGACAGAAATTCGACTTTAAAACTTGTGGTGCTTGTTAGAGACCTGGAAGCTGCCAGCGGCCTCAAGCTAACTTCAGAGCAGAGGTTGCACCCTGTGGCCCACCATGCCCTGTGCACCACAGAAGCCTGCCCACCTCCATGGGGATTTGCTTCATGGAATCACAGAACAGTTTATGTTAAAAAGGATCCTAAAGGCCATCTAGTTCCAGTCCCCTGCCATGGGAAGGGACACCCCTTAGTAGCCAAGTTCCTCCAAGCCCTGTCCAACCTGGCCTTAAGACATTTCATTTTTCACATTATCTCTCTGGGCAGCAACTACATCCAAGTCACTGCTGAAGAGTTTAAAAAACACCATGATATGAAACCTTTATCAGTGCAAACATACAGATGAAATAACCCTCACCAGAAGCACCTCTCCCTTTCCAAGGACTGGATTAAATATTATTTTATCTCCCTAATTCAAGTATGATGAGGTACTAAGTTAAATGGCTTATGAGGAGTACTCTATCCAAACAACTACTTTCTGTTCAAAAGAATCTAGAGTCCTAAAAGCAAAAAGGCAGCAAGTTAGTAGGACAGGATCCATAAATACATACTGACTGGCATTACTACATAACACTTCTTAATCGAGTTCTTCACGGGGCGTTGGAGTGTTTTACTTGAGGTTCAAGGGGAGGTGAGTAATCCACACACACCCAGGTCATGTCCCCTGCTCTCCTCCCACCTCCTGGAACTTTCCCTGCTTCACCACTTCTTATAAAACAACAGTCAAGAAAAATTGTTCCTCAGCCAACTCCTTCCAAACTCCAGGATGCAAATTAGCCAAACATATTAATATATAAAAAAAAGAGGTTCGTAACTTCAGGGGTTGCTGTGTGGCATTCTCCCGGTTTTCCAGGAGAACCAGGCACTTTAATAACCCTCTTCTGCAATAATCCCAACCAGAAAAGAGCCAACCAGCATGCTCTTTTCCAGCACAGAGCAGCAGCACCTCAATGCTCCTGCACAACTGAAACACTCTTGGAAACAAGGAGTCTGTGGCATTTTCCAAATTTTCTGTTCTAATTCAGCTCAGAACTGCCTTCAGTGGGTAGAACGAGGTCTTTTCATAGGATGAGCATTACAAGCACAAAAACATTAATGCATTTTAGTGGCCTGAACTAGATTATGTCTGCAGAGATTTATTATCATTTTGTTAGGAAAATTTCCAGCTAGAAAAGCCCTCACTCCTAGCTGCGCCATCCTCCTCCTCTTCCTCTGCTGAGGGCCACTCGAGAATTCCTCCCTGCTGCAAACAACACATGCTGAGTTATCCAGTGCCCATTTCTGATACTTAACACTATTAATTATGCTCCAAGGCAGGGAATATGAGGTTCCACCAAGCTAAAAGTCTCTCAGAAGTAGTAACAAAACCCAATGTTTCTCTCAATGCATCGGTAGAACAGCAACTCTCTAAGGGTAAAAGGCACCTGAACAAAGGAATCTCAGCCAAGTGCTGGAGGAAAAGTGTCTCTGCAATGAAAAGCCTCTGTAGGGAGGCCAGGGAGGACCAGACTCCTGCATCTGCCCCTTGCTTCACAAGTGACCTTTGGGCAAGTTACTTCACTTCATTTGAGACCGGCAGACACCAGCCTTTCCCAGCTCTGCACACCAGACTGTGCAAGTCTGTGCAGCTTATCTCCAAAAAACATCTTCTCCTGGCTCATTCCTCATCTTTCTCCCCATCTTCATTGCATTAAACAGCCTTGAATACATAATTGTGCATTGCTCTGATGAAAACACAAAGCCATTCCCAAGCCATGTTGCCAGCTCAAGGCAAATGAGGAGTCCCAAGTACTGTGGGGTTAAATTTAACACAAGAAAACCGAAGGCCTTAGAAGTTTTTTTTTTCCATCTGACCAGTACTGAGGAATGGCTGGGATATCTCTGTTCCAACTGCATATCCCTGCATTTTCTATTACCAGCCCCTGTGCTCTGGAGCCAGGGTGGGAGAGCATCCTGAAGAAGGCTCAAGGAAGACCTCAGAGCCCCTTCCAGTGCCTAAAGGGGCGCCAGGAGAGCTGGAGAAGGACTTGGGACAAGGACGTGGAGTGACAGGACAAAGGGAAATGGCTTCCCACTGACAGGGGACAGGGTTACATTGGATGTTGGGAAGAAATTCTTCCCCGTGAGAGGGGTGAGACCCTGGCACAAGGTGCCCAGAGAAGCTGTGGCTGCCCCTGGATCCCAGGAAGTGTCTAAGGCCAGGTTGGACGGGGTCTGGAGCAACCTGGGCTAGTGGCAAGTGTCCCTGCCTGTGGCAGGGGGTTGGAACGAGATGGTCTTTGAGTTCCCTTCCCTTCCAACACAAACCATTCCTTGCTTCTCTATCTGCAGTTTCTTAAGAGCAGGAAACGTCCACCTAACATGGCATCCCAGACAGAGGGGTTGGGTTAGCCCTGAGCCAAAACTTGCGTGTTTAACCCCCTCGTGCCCTCAATAAAAGCAACGAGAGAGGCAGACACAGGTCCCAGTGCCAGTACTGAGAGACCTGGCCCACGGCAGTCCTGCACCCCACGGCACCCAAACGTGAGCTCCCGCGGCAGTAGAACGCCCAGGAACCTGCAGCGCCCGGCCGGCACCGTGTGGCAACCCGCAGTTTTACCAGAGAATCAACAACCTAACGAAATAAAAGGAGAAGCCCCACAGGACAGAAGGCTGGGCATGCCAGAGGCTCCAGCTCCGGCATCCTGCGGAGCCTGTGGGCTTTAAGTGCCGGCCCAGGGCAGGAATGCCTGTGGCACCGGAGATGTTCCATCACAGCTCCTCGTGGCCCTGAGGGGATTTCCTTGATTGAATTTCGTAGGATGCAGCCATGGCAAATGGCTCTTCATCACTCATGAAAGCCACCTAATGAGCCTTCCTGCTTTGATTAGGGCCAGTATTTGCTTTGGAGAACAGCAAATGGATAATACTATTTCCTGGGACAAATGCTGGCATGGAAGGACATACTGCCTTGATTACTGCTACTGAGTAATGAGGTTGTCCAGCAATCCTGCATCTAACTTCCTGGCTCCCACCACCACAGCAAGCAATACCTCATCTTACAACTGCTGGAAAGAACTTGGAGATATGTTTAAAAAATAGTCAGTGGGATTAGAGCTGGAAGCTGAAACACTGAGGCACACGGACGCCAGGAATGTTGAGGCATGAATAACCTGCTACAAAATGAAGCCACATCTGGGTCATCACAATCCTACCTGAACACTCAGCATGTACAGATACTTGTGGATGTGGCTGCAAGAAACCACGTAACGAAACTCCAAGAAATAAAAACACTGCTACTGCCCCTAACAAGCAAAGCTAGATCCTCTTTTCCCTTTCTCTGGTACACAGAAAGAGGCAAGGATTGCAACAGCCATCTGACTTCCACTCCATACAAGGGCTGGGATACTGCTATGAGTTCACACCGGGCAGCTCAGACAGGCAGGCATATTCAAGCAGTGACTTCAAATATTTAAAAACACAAGAGATATTGCTATTTGTGAGACTGAGATTAATTTGCAATGTGAGTCACAATAAATAAAATATTTTGCTGACATTTTTCCTTGAGCCATCATGCATTACAAAGCAACAAGCCTCAGTAGAATTCTATGTCCCAGTTCACCTGACTTTTATTTTTGCCCCAGGAGGGCCAGAAATAAATCTTCCATTTGATCTGAGCTGAAGAGGAATAATACGTACAGCAAAAAATGTGCAGAGGGAATCTGGGATCTGTACAGAAGGGGCAGGAAAAAAGCCCCAGGACTTAAATTCACCACTGACAGTGCTCTTGACTGCTGAGTTGTTAAGTCAGTGTGTTTGTGCAATGGTTTACTTATAATCAAACTCGGGACCCGAAAATGATGAAGTAGCTTCAGCGAGTTGTGTTACTTTACGCTACCAATCCTTTACGTTCTTGTTGTTGTGTTTAAGTTGTGTTACTTTAAGCCACGGTTCTGTGTGCCCTGGGATGGAAGGCAGGGGAGAACATCTTCTGGCCTGCTGTTTTTTACTTCACCACGTGGAAGTGCAAGTTCCCTGTTGAGTCCCTGCCTGGGGGCTGGGTTTCCTTACCGTGTGGGAACAGGGACCTCGGTGAGAGCTCCCAGCATGACCGCCTGCTGCAGCCGCACAAAGGCAATGAAGGGGCTCTCCAGGAAATCCACCTCCCCGACCAGCACGTTGGAGGCCTCAGCGTCACGAGGCAACTTCTTCATGAATTTGTTCTTCAGCTGCAGCAGTGAAAGAGGAAGGAAAAGAAAATTAGGTTGAGCTGGGCACGTTCTTCTCATCTCTGTGCCATAACGGTGAACCCTGGGTCTGGATCCAGCCATGGAGAAATGTCATCACCAGGGAATGGGAAAACACTCAGCAGCAGCCACTGGGTTCTAAAGCTCAGCCCCTGCGAGACGCCTTTGTTTGAACTTCAACAGTGGCAGAATTTGGAATTGAAGGTTTTTGAAAACCCTGCCTTCAGCTGGTTCCCAATCTGCCCCTCTCCCTGGGTGATCTCTGGAGATGCTCTGTGCGTGCCTGGCCAAGGGTGAATGGAGAGGGAGGATGTACTGCCAGGAAGACCAGTGCCAGGGTGGGCACTGAACTGGGCTAAGAATCCCTAATAAGCTGCACGTGGCCACTTGAGGAAGGACAAAAATGGAAAAAGTCTCGGGAAAATACAGGAACTGATTAAACAGGAAGAAAACCGCTGCAACTATCCTACCCCTGCATGCTTCAGTTAGGATTACCACCAGAAGAAATAGCAAATAAGCATCCAGGAGCACAGTGGAGGAAGTCTGGAAAAATGCTATGAGTTTTTCCACAAACAGCGTTTGGGAGCATGGTGGTGGTAAAAAAATAATAGGAGGATGGCAAATCCACGGCAAACATTTCATTTACTTCACCAGGCCGGCCATTCTGCTGAACAGGAATCATTCAGCAACACCAGGGTTGTTTTGAACACCTGGCTCAGGTGATTCTCTGAGCCAGAACTGATTTGCAGGGTTTCCTGTGGTGTGGCCACCCAGCTCCTGAGGCTGAAGGCTCCAACCCCTTCCCCCCTGCCCAGCACAGCAAACCACTGTCACTGATTTTGAAGAATTGCCTTTATAGTGGGTTTCTTTAATCTCCAAATGAGTTTTGTGCCACCACTTGCCATTTCCTTAAATCATTCCTCAGACAGGTAATGAGTGCAGTCAGCACTTAAAATCCATTCTAAACCATTCCCCAAAGCAGCTTTGGAAAGATCTGACTCCTCAGCAGCATCCATGAACAAGGGAGGGACGGGAGAGCTTCACTTTCCCCTGCCAAGTTGAACATCATTCCAACCCAACCACTAATGTTATGCTAAAAGCCACAGGTCTCCAGCACTGTACTTGCAAAAAGGCACACTACAACCTCAAAATCCCAATATCCTGAAATGGACTGGAGCGCTAGGATGATCACCACCACTCCGGATCAACTGGAAATGAAAGCAGCTCCTAAGTAGCACTTAAGGAAGGTTAATTCCCCCTGGAACCTGAGCCTGCCTTTCTGTTTTTCTCTATCTGCTCACACATATGTTTAAGATCACCTCTTCACCTTCCCAGAACTTAACCCATGAACACCTGCCTCCAGGGGTACCTTCCAGGCTCCAGGCAGCTCCATCCACCCAAGGATGCTTTAGAGGGCCACTATGGGTATGGGGAGAAACCAGGCAGGCAAAACTGCTCTCTGCATCAAGAAAAACAGCAGAAGTAAAGGCAGTTCTGGTTAACTAAATTTCCCACAAAAAGGTTTCTTTCCTCCTTGCCTCCAGAAGGGTGGCATTGATTGTACTTTGAAAAACAGTCATTTTCCCTGGAGCTCCGTGGAGGGAAAGTACATCACCCAGGCTGACAGATGTCAAAATTGGGCATGTCTGCTTGCAGCTGTGGACACGAGAAGATGTTCCAATGGGAAAAGCTGGCAATCACTCCCACAGTCAATCACAGGACTGCATTCCCAAGAATGGGATCCAGCCAGCGCCTCCCTGTCCACGGGTCCCCGGGAAAGGCAGGAGGGTTTCTTTAAGCAGGGCAAATTTCTTTATGAACCTCAGTGCTGGCTTTGGCACAGATCCCCTGTTGACATGGAAACATGGGCTGAATACACAGTGTCTACACCACAACAAATAAGAAGGGTTTTGTGCCTCCCTCTGACTGACCGTATTCATTCAGAGCCAGGCTCGTCCCACATCCAAGCCCTCTGGAAGCAGAGATAACACCAGGTCAGGAACCTCCCTTTATATCAACATACATTCCCTTTCTATATGCTGTTGCATCAGCTCAGGAATAGCAGGTCCCTGGGAAAACAGATTTCCTTTCATGTCCCCTTTATTTGACAGGTTAGCACTGAAGGAGTCCTGGTGGTTCAAGCACTCAGAGCTGCCAAGGACATTCTAACAGAGCACAGCCAAAGGATTTCTTGCAGGAGGAGGGACTGGAGTGGGAACAGCAGCAGGAACTTCCCCAGCTTTCTGTGGTCTGCTGGCACTGTGGCACCAGAGGGGATCATAAAGCATCTACCTGACTCTTTTCAGTCACTTTCCTTTACACGTAAGCTGAAAAAAAATGAGTTTTAAGTGTTTTTAAAATATTAAGATGTGTCTGCCCCATCCCTGGAAGCGTCCAAGGCCAGGTTGGACAGGACTTGGAGCAACCTGGTCCAATGGAAAGTGGCCCTGCCCATGGCAGGGGGTGGAATAGGATGATATTTAAGATCCAAATCCATTCTGAAATTCTGGGTTTCCATGAAAACGGTACTAGTGAAAAACTTGATCCAACAACTTGATGTTCAGGAGCTGCAGGAATTCTCCAGCCATGAGAGTTCCTGGTTTTACGGACATAGCTCCAATACCACTGGTGCATCTGGCAACAGAGAGCTGGGAGCCTAGGAGAGGACAGGAAGAAGCCTAGATGCTCATTTATTAATTACTATACAGAAAAGAAGAATAAACTGTCCCAAAACGCCACTGCTTGTCTCTCCAGCTGCAAAAGTCCAGGGTATTAAGTGCAGCCAACACCTCCTAAAATACCACAGATGAAAGCAAATCCCTTCTCTGCACTGCCACCTCAGGAGCAGTGCCTGCCAAAAACAAACACAATCAAAGAGAATACACCTCCTTCTTCCCTAATCATCTTTATAAAGCGCCAAACAAGCCCAAAGCAAAAAACAGAACAAAAGAGCAAAGCCCAAATCCGTGGGCCCTTCCTGAAGCTGTTTCTCATCGGAGCAGTTTGAGTCGGGGCCCCGGCGGCTTGTGCAGGATACTGAGCCAGCCTCTTTGCAATCCCAATGGATCCAGCCACCATTCCCACGGCAGAGACAGCCAGCTGATGCAAACTGCCTGATTCAGGAGTCACAAGGAACACCCCTGAGCCAGGCAGAGCTGTCTGGGTCCCTGGCAGTAGGGATGAATCTGGGAGGATTCTCTGACAGACCAGACCTCCGACGTGCATGCGAAACTTGAACCTTACAACATCCAGAGAAAAGGAGCAGGAACGCCGCAGATCAAAGGAGTACGCTGGCTACAAATTCCCTAGAGTATTAGCTGCACCATTCCAAATGGCATTAAAGGCTTCAGAACAGAATATTAAGGATTTAGGAAGACAGGAAAATCACTGAAGGTACAAAGAAGTTTGGTCAGCGCCTTTTTTTCCTCTAAAACACAGGCACACGAGCCTGTATCCGTGTAAAACCAAGGATTGATTAAGGATGCAGGAAGGCAGTCCTGCTCCATGCTACTGCTATAAACTGACCTCACCCACTGCACTTCTTACAAGCACACAAATAAATAAAAATTGGCCTTTTCTGTGTCTCCAGCAGACTCCCCCCTGCCTGTATGCCCTCACTAACTGTCCAGCTTCCAGATGGGATGCCCAGATAACAACAGCAGTCTCCCTGCTGCCAAGGCAAGTGAACCTGCTCCTCTTGCAGCTCGTGTTGTGGGAACACGATGGATTATCGCCGTGCCTCCTGTATGGCACACCGAGTCCTGCTCCAGGAAGTTGCCAGGCACCATTACAATGCCACACTCAAGCCAGGCAGGACTTTGAGTCGACCAGCCATGAAAACTGAGCTCTAAGCTGATGTCCCAAGGTGCAGAGGACAAGGCTCCCACTTTTGCAAAGTTCATCAGCAGGACACAGGCTAATCAACTGAGAGGATTTTTGGAACTCTATTCTTAGCAAGAAACAGCTCTCACTACCAAGAGCCAGTTGTGTACACTGGAAGTTAAAAACCTTGAAGCACGCTCCCAGATGTATCTATTAACAGATTTCCCTATTAGTGCTACCAAAACATGTATTTTTATATCCAATTCTCCATGTAAGTCCATTATCTGAATTTGCAGAGACAAATGAGAGGCAGTGAGGACTGTCCCCCAGCATTGGGCTGATCTAGCATTACAACCCCAATTACAACGGGATTAAAAATATAACACAGCAGTTTGTCCAATGACAAGAAGTAATTTAACAATCCTCCTTCTTCCCCAGGTGTGGCTGTGTATATAAGGAAACAGCTATTCTGGAAGCACAACCAATAGAGATGATACTACAACATACTACAACACTGCCCGACACTGAGGTCAGTGCAGAACACTCTGTTCCCCCTCTCCTTCCATGGAAGTACATTTCTTTAGGCAAACATCTATTTCTTTTAAAAATATTTCCTTAGTCTGAACTCACTTTTCCACGTCAATTACATTGCTGTACCGCTTTCAGGACACAAGACTGTGACCAGCCATTGTTGAGGGACGAGAGTCATCCCCAACTGGCCAGCAATGCTGTGCTACCCAAATAATTTTCCCAAGTGACTCTCATTTGCATTCACAATCACCATGGGACTAGGGAATGCTGAAAGACACAGACAAAAAAAAGAGATTCTCCGAAAGAAACAGCCGGGCTTTGAGAATAACCCACTTCTTGAACCCAGACAAAGGTTTTTTTGAAACTTGCACAGAGACCTCATTGAGCCACCAGTTTTCTAAGAGTTGGAATAAACTTACTCTTACCCCTCAGAACCGGCAGCCTTCGGGAAGGACGGAAACGCACACAAAGACAGCGCGTATGCCACAGCACAAACATTACCCTAGTCTAAGAAAGAGGTCAAGTTCATGGACATTTGTCACTAGAGACCAATTTTAACTCAACTACTGACTGAATTTTGGAGCCGTTCTCCCACATTACCTGTCAGCACAGCCACCTTCCTGCTGGGACGAGCAGGGGAAGGTGGCACCTTTGTTCCACCAGCTGCTGCAGCAGGGACATGTTCCCCTACATTCTCCTGGCTCTACTTCATGGTTCCTGTGAACACTCAGCTCAGGGTGCTCCTTTGCAGACCCTTGTAACCCCTCAGCAGGAAGAGGATCCAAAAACCATCACTCCCTGGGTATTTTCCCTCTTTTCCCACAGGGATCAGCAAGATGCCATCTATGTGGTGTCATTTACTTCAGACCTGCTGCTTCCTAGGGTTGGTGATTAAAGTGTGGAGGAACCAGCCACAAGACTCAGAAATACTCACTCTTCTTTTTCAGGGCTAAGCCCTTTCCCCAACATCCAGCTCCTCTCCAAACACATCCCTGAGAGAAGACTGGACCTGGAGCTTACCTGGTCCTTCTCAGGCTTGTCCGAGATGTCGTTGAGGCTGGTGGAAGTCAGGTTTCGGTGAGCCATGGCTGGGCTGCCTGTAAGAACAACATCCACACCAGTTAAAGCACCTGCTTGGATGCAGTCAGAACAGAGGCTCAGGCTACAGCAACGCCTTTCCTTGGGAGGCTGATGTGGGGAATTCCTGGCCCTGACAAGCTGCGTTCTGTCACTTGATGTGGCACAGGGGGGATTTAAGAGGCTAACTCTCCATCACCTCTGAACCCAGCAGTCCAGCGACTGCCAGGGGAGCAAAAGAGTCCAAGGACTTTCCATAATTCCTGCCTGTGGGAGAAAAGCAAAGCACAACCACACTACTGGCCAAGTCACCCAGGATCCACCACAAACCCATCCCTTCCCAGGGCTGGGACGTTCCAGGGTTTTGCGCCCTGGCCTCAGCTCTCCCATGTGGCTGGAGATGCCCTCCTCAGCATCCCAGACACTGCGCACAGCACAGGCAGAGGGAGGGTGGCAGCTCCTGCTCCTTTGAGACAGCCCCAATAAACGCCTCTCTCGCTCCAAGTAAGCTCATTAACTAAGCTCATGAACCTTAAGCATCTCACTGGTTAAAACGTCTGTGCCACACTGATGGGCCAAGAGTCACCAATTCCTGACACCAGATTCTCCAGAGAGGTGAGAAACTCTCCAGAGACGCAGCAGAATAATTACATTCAGAACAATCCAAAACAAAACCAACAAACCAGTACTAAACAGAGACTTCTGGGATGGACATAGGATTGAAATCACAGTGGTCAGTGTGAATTGTTTATAAATGGTCCTGAAACGTTCCCATCCCTTCTCATCACGTTTGCAGGAACCTGAAACAGCAGCACAAGTTTTTATCCCAGAGTTTCTGACCATGAACTTCGTCGGAAAGAGAGGAAACATTTAAAGAAAAAAATGGCAAGGAGGCATCTCCCAACTGAGGCTGCATTTTGAGACCATATTTATTTGATATTATTAAAATAAATGTCCAAGTTCTCAGTGTTCTTCAGCTCCCAGCACAAACAAGCTCAATAATAAATCAGCATCAGGAGCAAATAACCAAAGGAGTGGGAATAAAACCTCTGGACTCCCCAGAGTCCTGGGTTTTCTTTAGAACATATGTAGGGATAAATTCAAAATAGCTGTACCTGCTGTGTGTTAAAGGGAAACAACAGCAACATCAGCACAGCCAAAGCCAAGCACAATTAGACGAATCATGTATTACAAATGGGGATCCCCAGCCTCAACTCTTCCTGCTGTTATTTAAGACCCCATTTAGCTGTTATTTTTCCAAATTACATCACTTGTTTGCTTTGTTTATTAGATTCCAAGCTGAATGTACCCTGGGATATAATGACTTTCTTCTCTGAAGAAAGGCTTGTGCCTTTCTCTCCCCTTGCTACCAGCCTCCTTCTCCTAATGGCTCCACACAGCCACACCAGTCCAGAGCATCCCCAAACCAACCTTCTCCTAATGGCTCCACACAGCCACACCAGCTCACCACAGTTCCACAAAAACAAGTGGAGTACAAAGCTTCGGCTGCTGAAAACCCTGTGGAGGATTTCTGGCACACCACACTCACCCTTAGGGTGTTTGCTAATGAAGGGTAATTTCCTGATCCAGGCCTACTTCCCATTCCTGTCTCTCTGTCAAAGGTGACATGAGCCTGTCCATGGCCACGCTCAGCCAAGGACTCATGAGGGAAGTATAGCAGGCTGTCCAAACCCCCCATCCTATTATCTCATCCTAGGAATCAGCTCCGTACTAACCTCTCAAGGGGAATACCCTAGAATTCAGACTTCAGTGGCTTGCCGTGGCCACCGAAGAACGCCTCTGTGCCAGCAGTGCCATAAGCTGTGCCCTCCTGGGAGGAGCACTGTGCTCCTCTGGGATCAGCAAGGCTCCCACAAGTCATGTCTGACACAGAGAATCACACAGGAGTGGTGCCAGAGACCTGTCTCTGGCTCACCCCATAGAGATCAAGCAATTTCAGGATTATTTATATGAAGATTAAAATATTTAAGCCCCTTTAACAGCCAAAGGATACTTCAAGAGACAAAAAAAAGTGCCTGCAGCCATCTTAGACTACCCTGGGAAGGGCATTATGACCTGCTTCATCCCAGATGAAGGAAGGAAGGAAAACAGAATGAAACAGTGCAGTGGAGGGGACGGTGGGGACAAAACGAAGAGCCAGAGCAGCCCCGCTCCCCACTGTTAATGCAGCAGCAAGCGTGAGGAGCCCAGCTGGTGGGACTCAGCACCTCCTCTTCCTCTCCTGGCCCCCAGCCTGCCCACCCAGAGCCTTGCCCAGCACTTACTGAGCCATCCCACGCTGGGGCTGCGTTGCACTCCCAGTTCATCGTCCAACGTGCGCGTGGCCAGGCAGGGCACGGAGCTCTCGAGCGGGCTGCGTGCTTGGGCCAGGCAAGCAGGAGACGGGAGCAGCAGCAAAGAGCAGGAAGAGAGCAAAGGGGAAAAGTTAAAAGAAAAGAAAAGAAAATTATGCCAGAAAGAAAGGCTCAAGCAGTGGTGAAGAGAAGCCAGGCAGAAGAGAAGGGGTGAGATGCACAGTGGGGTCACCAAAGCCCACTCATTTAGATCCTGACATCTCCTCGGCAGCTCCACCTCGCAGTGTTGTCGTGGCAGGGCTGGACACAGGTTCCATCCCTGGTGTCTGAAATTCAGGCATCTTTGAAGCAGACCTCAAGGAAATGAGTGAGCAGCTGCAGTGCCAGTGAAACTGAGCAGCTCCAGGCTGCGAGAGCATCAGTAACAGGTGTGCGAGAACAGAGATCAGGTCACGTCCCAGGAGCCAACTTTGAGCATCCTGACCCCATCCGTACATACTCAGGCACACCAATCCAGACTTGGAAATGCTCACCTTAGTCTGCAATGCTTCCAATGATGCCAATACATACACTGATAGGGGTTTTCCAAGCATTCCTCAGACACCACCTCATTTCTGACTTCAACTGCTCTCCTCTGTGCTGGCATGGTTCAGCTGATGCCAGTGTTCAGGTATCAAGGCACTGAGGTCACGGGTCACGTGAAAAACTCTGAACTGACTAATGCTGAACTGAGGAGCCATGGCTGCCTCATGCCTGGAAGTGTCCAAAGAACAGGGCTTGGAGTAACCTGGGCTGGTGGCAGGTGTCCCTTCCAGTGGCAGGGGGCTGGAACAAGATGGTCTTTCAGCTCCCTTGCAACCCAAATTCTTCTAGGATTCTGAAGTAGAATAAACCCTTTTTCCCCCCACAGACAGGTACTGTCCCACCTGTGCCTCAGCTGACACCTTGCCAACAGCCTGCTATTCCCATTCAACTGTTTCCAAACCGTGCTGCCAGCACAGTGTGAACAAACAGTGCTCAGGAGGTGTTTAGGCAGCACCCACATGGTGATGGGACCGTGCCATTATTTATGGTGCTTAAACACACACACCTAAACACATCACAGTTTTCTACAGGCTCTGCCAACTCTGGTTTCGCAGCATTTGATCGTTTCTCACTTGCCAAAGGCTCCCACGGGTGTTAAATTATTACAAAAACGCCGGCAGGCACAAAGCTCTGAAAGGCAAATCTCAAAGTGGGTATCCAATGTTGTCAGAGAAGGCTGGTAAATACTGATCAGTCCTCGGGCACCTGAAGGAGGGATGGGGAGCACAGATCCCATCTTATACTGCAGCAAACCCCAAGGTGTGCCAGCTGGAGAGCTGCTAGGCCAGGTCTTAGACACTGCTCCACGGGTGCAGGACAAGGGCTGTGCTAGGAAGGGATACAAAGAACTCTTCAAAAGTCACTCAACAAAACCAGTTACAAAAAAACCTGTCCAAAACCCATCAAAAACCCCTGCAGGAGTCCCAGCAACATGGAACACAGAAATATCCTTGCTCAACACTTCATACAACTCAACCTCCTACTAATGGGAGCAAGGAAAAGGACGGCGTCTTCGCAAGGTAAGGTAGAGGGATGGCTTAATCCGGCTTTGTATGCCCAGAATTTTGGCAATCATCTTTTTCCTACTGAACAGACAGCAAAGCAGTGTTGTGATTTATCCTACTCCATCCAGGGCACACGAGGAACTACTCTCTCTTGCCCAATTCCTTTCCCAGAGTAAAGGGATTCCTGACAAAACATCCAAGGGCCACAGCATGACCCATGTGAACCTCTAAGATGCAGCGATGAAGAGCAGGTGTCAGAACACACCTTGGCTATGTCTCTGCCCAACTGATCATTATGATCTCAACTGATCCCAACCGATCATAATGATCTCTGATCATTACCTCACCTTCAAACACAGTAGTTACATCAAAGATGGGGGCTGAGGATGACTCGCTCCCAGGGACCACAGAGCCACCCCCGGCCCTAGGGAGGGTTGGGAAAGGACAGAGATGCTCCAGGAGCAGTCATGACTGCTGGAGATGGGCAGTGCATCATCCTCCCTTGAGCTCCTGAATTTCTAGAGGCATCTAGGATAACGGCATGGGGCTCATTCATCTCAGAAGTGAAAAATAAGAACATTTTGGAGGCCCTAAGACTTCAGTTACTTAAACACTCTGAACCAAGTGAGATCGAGGTACCTCAGGATTTTTCTGACCCACGGCCCAGTGTATATTTCTAAATTTCAGATGTAGCAAACAGGTCCCACCCCTGGAAGTGCTCAGGGGCAGGTTGTCTGGCTTGCAGAAGGTGTCTCTGCTGAGCCAGTCAAGCAGGAGGCAGCCACATCAGCCGCCAAAACCGTTGTGCAGAGGGCAGGTGGATGCTCAGACCTGGTGGCAGCATCAATATTGGATGGCAGTTTCACTGACACCAAAATGAAAATGAACACCTACCTGGAAAGAAACTCTAGGGAAATTCAGGAGAGCTTGGGGCTGGCGGCACAGTCATTATGGTGATTAGCTATGCTAAGAGACAGCTGCACTCCTGTTGGCCTCATAAAATTTTTATCTGTCCAAAGGACACGCTGACACTCATTGAATCCAAGGCATATAACCTGATCAAATACATTCTGTAGTTACTTTTTCATTAAAGTGTAAATAATAAATAGCAGTAGTGACTATTCATGAGGTACTCCCCCCGCATGTCAGTCTCGCCCTTCTAAAGTCTCAGTGCACTTGTACTGTCATGGAACAGAATGTGCTACACATCCTCAGAGCACATAAATATCCCAGGTGGGAGAACAGAGACAGAGCAACATGAAAGGAGTGGCTGATGGCCAGACCAGGAAAGAATTCCTGGACAATCAGTCCAACTGAGCCAGGATCTGCACAGCCCATTCAAACAAGAACAAGAAATGAATCAAATTGAAAGCACTTCAAATCCAAGTAAAGAAGGCCTTGAAGCGACGAAAAATGAGAAGGAGGCGAGTGAAAATGTGAGGAATGCCCTTTGTCAGCATCACTCTTCCTGGGATAACCTCTGCCTACAGAGAGCAGGAAAAGGTTTGCAGCCCAGAACTGGGGCATCCCCTACAAGAGGCGACTGAAACACTCGAGCAGCAATAGCTGAAGACATGTCTGTCTCCTGCTCAGCCTCCCACACACCATGGCCACAGGCCAGGACTCTGCTCCTCACAGCAAACCTGGCCATCAAGGGTGCAGGAGTGGTCAGAGTCATGGAGGTGGTAACAGAAAGCAGATGCCTTCCACCCAAACCATGGGGAGCACACCATGGGAAGGCATCCAGGAGACCAGGCTGCCTGGGGCCTGTGGCAATGTGGTCTAGCAGAAGGAGTCCCTGCCCATGGCTCCTCCTGCTATAGGACTCATCTGGTCACGCAAAGCCCCTTCCCTAAAGCTGTGATTTCCTCAGAGCGCTCTCCCTAGAGTCCAGTCCCTCTCTGTTCCATAGGACTCCTGCAAGGATATTCATGAGGAATGCTCCCTTGGTTCACATTGCTGCACCTTGCGTTACTCGCTCCATCACCACCTTATCAAGGCACTGGGACACCACAAGAGGCATCACCCAGAGCAAGAAACACTGTCCATCCACATGCACACGTGACTCTGCAGCAAAATCAAAGGATGATCCAAGGCATTAATGAAGTGCAAGAACAGGTTAGGGAGAAAGGTTAGGGTGGTTTTAGAAGCCCAACACAGCAAGCTAAGAGGCCTTTGGTGGAGCAAGAAGAAAAGAATTTCTTCACTTGCTTTTATTGCTGGGTATTTTAAAATGGCAACTTTTAGCCCAATTCCCAGACTGCCACAGGAGACATTTGAGAAAACTCCAAGGCAGGACAAGAGGCTTAAAACTCCTCTTTTTTTGTTTGTTACCATGACCAAATCTCCACCCAGGGGCAAGCACTGAGTGCCCAGGCCTCCGTAGCTGTCTGCATACACACACACACACACACACACACACATTTAGGGACACCATTACCAACATGGCACTACCTGTTACACCTTTTTACCTTTTTTAGACAGAAGAGACATGTTCACAACACACACCATAAAAACTATTTTAGGACTAATAAAGCAAGATGGAAATCAGCTTTACTCCACTGGACAATGATTGTATGGCAATAAAATCCAAGCTCGATGTTACTGCCAGGTCATTTTTGATTCACAGTGCCACCGACACTGTTACAGACACGGAGTGTGGATGCAAGCTTTGTCTCTGCCCAAATGTTTCAGGTGATCAGCCTTTTAAGGTTCAGGCCCCACCAAAGTTTTCGTGCATCTCTCTTTCCTACTGTAGCTCCTAAACCATCTCCTAGATGCCAGGAAGAGCACCCCCCATCTCCCTGCTGCCCCTGGGGTCCCCGTCAGTCCAGTGAAGATGAGGTTAGAGTGCCGTGCCACGGCCGAAGCAGCTGTGGAGGCCCCGCTGATGTGGCATCAGCACGGTCTCACTGCTCCCACGGGGGTTAGGAAAGCAGCGTCAGGCCCACGCAGTTAGTTCTGGGCGGGTGGGTTGCTGTGACAGAGAAGGCTAGAGCCAGGTAGCCTCTGCATTACCATTATCGGGGTTGGAAAACATCCTACTTGCACTGGAGACGGTCTTTCCAATGTCAGCCAGCGAGCGCAAGTTGGATTTCTTGGTCTGGTGCCGGTGCTTCCTGAGCAGGGTGTAGGTGACCTTGTCCTTCAGTTCGGATTTCAACAGCCCCGTCTCGATCTGATTGTCAACGATCATCTCTGTGGCAGGCACAGGAAGGGGGAGGGACGGAAGAGCAAAATTAACCACAGAGCTCAAAACTGCTTCCAGGGAGAGCAGAGAGAGGGGTTGGAGACAATTTTCACTCTGCCTTTCTTACCATCTCAAAGCCAAGTTTCATTTGTATTAAAATCTGTTTTAGACATCCCTCTTGAAACAGAAGATAAGCATTTCCATCCGCCGTGAGCCACTAACACACACCTATTACACAGAAATTCCCTTCTGCTATTTCCTATATGCCACAGAGACTATTTCAAAGACCAGGGTAAGACAGCTCTTAGCTCAGCAATGGAATCCCTTCTGAGCCTGGGCTTTCGTGAAGATGTTGTAACTCTACCATAAGTTCCATGATGCTCTCAAAAAGCACACAGAAAAACTTCTAACAGATTCAACAAGGCCTGAGTTCACCTTGCAGGCTCCCAGTAAAATCTAATGTTAAGATAGAAAGAAGTCCTGGAGATGAGCCACTAATTAAATGATTCACTTGCAGGACTGAAGTGACGGCAACTACAAATGGCAGAACTCGCTCCAGTTATCACAGGATGTATTTTATGGCTTTACTTTTCATGGAGTCACCCGGAGAAAAGACCCCCAGCATCCTCAATGCCTGCTCTTTTCCCATCGATTTCCTCCTTTCTCCTCCCTTATCCCAGAGGAAAAAGGCAAAAAGGTGGCCACACTTATGAAGAATGTCCCCTGTCCAGTAAAACTTGCATGAAGTCGTTCCCTTGATGACTTGAGTTCATGCACTGTCCCCTGAGGGCAAGTGGCAGCTCGTATTTGTCTGCTGGTAACTTTTATTTGTGCTAATAATAAAAGTTATGGCAAGGGGGAGGCAGGACACAGATCACATTAGCTAACTCAGTGAGCCAGAAAGTCATCCTCTCCGTGCTGCCCAAGAATTAATGCCTCTTCAAATCCCTAAAGAAGAGCCTAGTTCTTCCTCTCCAATTAAGACAGGATGGGTATACACACGTAGGTACCCTTACACAACATGTCTGGCAAAAGGCTGACCTTTGTTCTTTGTTAAGTGCTACTTTACTACAAGCTTTTCTGGCTCATGGTTTTGGTTAGTGATTTTTGGAGTATTTCCTTCAGAACCTTCATTCAAGTTTATCCTTTAGCTGGCACTTCCCTGTTGCTGATAAAACACAAACAACAAAGACAGTTTTTCTTTGGAGTTTTTCTTTCCTGTGTGTCACTACCTGACACCAGACAAGTGACCATGATTAAATCATCCTGGAAATCCAGTCCTGGATATCCCTACCTGTCTGATTAAGGGTCTGGACCAGCAAAAACACCCTGCTCAGGACAGTGTCGCAGTGTCACAGCAACAGCAGCCACCGATGTGTAATTTAATCTCCTAGGAATTAGATTTAATTTGGGTGTTGAAGAAGGAGATTGAAGGTGACATCTCGAAGGGACTTCAAAAGAAAATTTAATGTTTGAGGGCTTAAGGTTTTGGACCATGAACATCAGCTTCTGAAGCAGGCTCACCTTCAGCAGAAAACTTCAGAGGCTCTTGGGGGGTTTACTTTGTTAAAACTTTGCAAAGTTGAGCATTTGGATACACAGACACAAAAACAAGGGAAGATAAATGTCACCGTGAGCACTTGTAAAACCAAGTTCAAAACCCTGTATTTAATACCAGAACCAGCTGCAATTGCGAGTCTCATGATGCAGTGTATGGGAGAATTCCATGCCAGGATAATTTTGACCTTACTTCCTGAGATCATCATTCAAATCACTGAGTTTTGGCAGAGGAAGTACTTAATTTTGCTCTTTTAGATCTCTTCACGTAATGGCTCTTAAACTCAGCATTTTGGTTCAGTGTCCCTCCACTGGATGGCTCACTTGGAAGAGTTGTTTTCTGTAAATTCTCACACACCATGGGCAGCAGGATCTGGCTCTCAGCATGTCACCGAGCGTCACCTCGGGCCACAGCTAACTGACCAGACCAAAGCTGCCCCCCCATTCTGCAGAGCAGAGCACCAGCTGGTGCTGGGGGTGCTCTCCCCTCTCCCTTGCTGGGGCTGGGAGGGATGCCCTATCCTAAACACCTGCCTTCAGTGGCAGCTGAACACCTCACCCAGGAGCAGCTCCTGGCCCGAGCGGTTCTGCATGAACGGTACCTGATGGGTATCTCTGCCCTCAGAGATGTGGCCCTTTCACATGTCACCTTTTCCACAGTGACCATGTAACAAATTCATGTCTTTTACTCTTCTTCCTGCACTGAGAAGGACTCTTTTCATCTATCTGCTATCCTTTTCTAGCTTCCCCTACTTCCTGCTTATTCTTTCTCTTTTTTTTTCCTCTTTTATTGGCAAAGCATGCTCTTTCATTAAAACCATCCATAAAACCATACCAGGGCCAATAAAAACTTGTGGGGAAGCAGTGAGGGGAAGAGTCGAGACAGGTGCACTTACCCACCACCTGTGGGAGGGAAGAGGCCTCCATATCCAGCATGATGGAGCCCTTCTCAATGCAGGTCCTCAGCTCAAACAGGCTGTGCAGAGACAAGGTGGCCACGTGTGGTTTGCTCCATCGCTCCCCGCCTTGTTCTACCTTCTCCTCAAACTTGATCCACCTGCAACAGGGAAGAGCAATGACTTGGGGTTAGGGCTGCTACCTCCTCACAGGGAAATAAATCAGCATTTCTGGAAATAAGGCCACTTGACCTTCACTGCCTTGGCAGTTCTGGTTAATGGCAGGACTCTCTTGTCTCAGAGGGCTGGTCCAAACGAAATGATTCTGCGATTCAAATTCAGGCAATCAAATACAGAATCAGCCACTGCCAAGATGCAGGCAGCATGGAATACTGCTGTCCCATGCCCACAGGCTGACAAAGAGGGGAAGAGAGGAGCACATCCCAGCCAAGTCTGAAGGTGCTCTTACAGAACAAATGGGTCACCAAAGAAGAAGGCACAAATTAAGGAGCCCATTCTTTCCCTCCAGCTGCTGTTTAATGATTTAACCAAGCATGTCTGAAAAATCCAGAAAACTTATCTCTAATGGAAGGTGAGAGCAAAGGGTAAAGCCTGGTTGTGCAAAACATTCTTTACACCCCAAAAACTCCATCACAACAGCAGGCAAGCAGGAGGTTCCACGTCCCCGAGCTGCAGCCCACCCCCACTTCCCCCTGCAGCCTTGACCCTGCCCTTGGCTCCTCTGCGTCCAGTCTGGAGCACGCAGGGATGGGCAGCTGGGAGGGGACAGGATGGGCTGGGGAATCTCACCTGGCCCACACCTCCTCCCTTAGCAGCAAGGGCCTTGGTGTAAACTGGGGGTGCAGGAAAAGGTGGTTCAATGGCAAAGCAGAAATGCTTTTTAATCCCCTCTTGAGATACCATTTTAATAGAAGCAGTAAATGAAAATTCAAGTGACTAATATAAAGGGATTATTAAGAAAAAACCCCACACATGTAAGGTAAGGAAGCTCATATATTTGTTCAAAAGAATATTATTAACAGCAAGCAAAATTATCTTTAATCCTGAAAAAAGTATTACTTGAGAATTAATCAATTATGGTTCACAATTGCAATAATCTCTTTTTGAGACTTTGTTTTTTCAAAGCTGCTTTTTAACTCAAGCTAAAAGACTGATTTTTATCTCCAACTGATAAGGTCCCTTTAGGTCACAAAAACTAAGGGTTTCCTAGGACACCTGAGGGACCTGGATGGATGCAAATCTGCGCATTTCAGGGGCTTTGTGCGATGGGGGAGGGAGTTACATTTACCCTGCACCAGCAGGAAGGCTGCAAATTACCAGTGTTTGTCCTCCCAGGGAAAGTGATTACTCACGACTATCAATATTTACTTTTTGTTTACTTTTCTCACTGCAATCCACAGTCCCAGCACAATAAACCAAACATTGACTTGCAGACCTGGGTGAACAAACGCCTGCTCTGTTCATGCAATCGGAGAGCGGTGTGGGCTGGGAGGGACCTCAAAGCTCGCCTGGCTCCAAAGTGCTGCCATGGGCAGGGGCACCTTCCAGGAACCAGGCTGCACCAGTATGGGAATGCCTGCATTCCAGAGGTGGCCGTAGGATACTGGGTGAAGAAGAAAAAGGAAAGGACCTGCAGCAGCTGGAGGCCCCCAGCCTGTCACGGGGCTCAGTGAAGTATCTTTGGGGACTAAGGCAGGGAGATGGCAGGAGGATGATGGCATTACAGAGAAAAGGAATTACAGTGTTGGACTGTGGGATGGTGGATAGGGGTTTTCTAAACTTCTATTACCATCTTTTTTGTTATACAGGCAGTGCCAGGAGTTACATTTTTATCCTTCACCCTTTCACACCTGGTGATGTGAAACAGAGCTTCCACAGGGCTGCTGGGAGCGAGGTGCAGCAGACGGAAGGAATGTGCAGATGTCAGAACAGAGCAGGAGGGAGATGAGGAGGGTAATTAGATTGTTTGTTCTCTCAAATACAAGTGCAGCCTTTAGCCCTGCACCAGCATGCATGCAGTGTTGCTCTCCCCAGCTGGGAGCTGAGCAGTTCTACCCTGGGGCCAGAGGAAGCATCAACCCCTCAAGGTCTCTTCTGCCCTCCCCTCTCTCCTCCACCCACACAACCCTGCACGTTTTCCTGTGTTTAGTACCTGGTCATGCAACTTCCCATTTGTGGGGGGGCTTTTCTGCAGCAGCAGATGCAAAGCAACCCCAAAACAGCTGGCAGACCCCGTGCCCACTGGAGCACAGCACCAGCCAGCTCTGGATGTACTGGGAAATGCTCAGGAGCTCTCAGGAGGTTCTATGGTGCAAGATGAGGAAATTTCAGGAGTGTACTGAAAAATCCTGAACAATCAGACGCTTTGTAAGATCACTATCCACAAAAGCAGGAGGTTAGACCAATTCAGAAATTAAACAGCACCTCAACAGGCTGCTTCATCACAATCTGTGCTATTCCTACAAAGAATCATGGATCCATTCAGGTTGGCAAAGTCCTCTAAGGTCATCCAATCCAAACATTAATCCAGCAAAGCCAAGGCCACCACCAACCCACGTGCTTAAGCATCACATCTACACACCTGTCAAATCCCCCAAGAGGTGAGGACTTCACTACCACCCTGGGCAGACAACACTATGGGTGAAGAAATTTTTCCTAATATCCGACCTAAACCTCCCCTGGCACAACTTGAGGCTGTTTCCTCTTGTCCTGTGGTTTGCTGCTTGGGAGAAGAGCCCCAGAAACAATCTCACACACAGCTCAGTGGAACACTCCTACCAAAGACGTGCAAAAAAAACCTACATCAAGAAGTGCTGAATTCCTGGTAAGAGGAAAGAAGAGCAATAAAGGGAGAAAAGGATGAGCAACAAGTCACAAGATAGAGAGCAAAAGGGAGAAAACCATTAAGTAAGTTCCCCAAGCAAATGAGAAGCAAAAATAAAGCAAGGTAAGAGGTAAAGGGGTGGGTGGTGGACCAGCTCATTAAATCACAGGTGAAGAAGTGTAAGGCGACCAAACAGGGGCTAACTTTGAACACAGAGAGTGTCCTTAAGAGGGGAAGGTGGGTAAAGAGCTTAGCCCAGTACCAAAAAGGAAAAGTAAAACCCCCAGGCTCAGTGACAGCAATTGGAAATAGGTCAGTGGTGTTCAGATATAAACTGCATGTAACTTGCGGCAGCCACACCCTAAAAACATTCCAGCTTTTTTGTCATGGCTTTTTGACCAAACTAGCAGCAGCATCAAAGAACCCAACCAAGGAACTCAAAGCAGGCAACCCCATCCGGCATTTAACATGCACCTTGAGTAATTTCTTCACAAGAAAATACCTTTAAGCTTTTTTCCTATTTAAAATTAATTCCATCAGTAACTGACTAGGACACGGAGAGCTAAAATTTCCCAGCCTGTGGTGTGAGCTGGGACCAGGCTGAAAAGTTACTTTGGAGCAATTGTAGTGAAGCGGCTTTGATTCAGCCAGCAACTTCTGGCAGTTCCGGCCCAGACATGTCCCCCTTTGCAAAGCACTACTGAGCCCATACTTCTCTCTCCACAGGCAAACTCTTGCAATCAATCCGGCACTCTGCTCTTTTCCTGGTTTTTCTTTTGGAATATTTAAACGAACCCTAAAATCCTTTCATTTATCAAAGAATGGCAATTTGAACTACCCAGGCTCCTTTCTGTGGCCGCCCCACGCGATTCCTGCGGTACCCACCGGAATGCTAAACCAGGGATTTCCCATGGGAGCGCTGCTGGCTGCCCTTCCCTTTCAGGGTAAAGGAAAACCAACCCACCTTGCAGTCTCCTTCCACTCCATCTCCTGTCCATCGACAGCCAGAAGCTCGTCCAGCTCGGTGAAGAGCTGCGGGGGCGCGGGGCTGTCATCTTCCTCTCCCAGGATGAAGCGGATGCGCTCGGCGGCGGGGGAGACTGCAGAGGTGAAAATACTGCGGTTAACGGCCTGCGAGATGACCAGGGATGTGCGGCTCCTCTCCTTGCCCTGCTCCCCAAGGCCATTCAGCTGCTTCTCCAGGCTGCCTCTGCCATCTGACATCCTCGTCGCTGCGGACGCAGGGGTGTGAGCGAGGGTGCCTCAAGCTCCCTCTCTCCCCTTCCTTGCCTCTCACTGAACTTCTGACAAGTTCAAGCTGGGAGTAAAGTTCAGGAAAACTTGTCTCTTCCTACAGACCTTAACTGTGTTACAGCAATTTGCAGTCCTTGTGAAAAAAAGCACAGTGGAGCTCAGCACCAATGTGCTCTGCGGCGCTGCCCGAGGACCTGCCGCTCTCTGAGCAGCCCGGATCCTTCACCCCCTTTTTTATATGACCTAAAACCAGTTCCGGCCAAACCAATTGGGGGCTTGCTGGCACAGCATCCCACTGCTGGCTTTCCCCTCCCTCCCTGCCAGCCAGGTTTGGACTGCCATTGGCCTGCAAGGCAGGCTGGAACCTCCCCAACCCACCATTGGAAAACACAGGAATACTTAACAGAAGGGTTGTCTCCTCCATACATGAAGAATGCAACCCAATGCATTTAGTCAGGCACCAATGCACTGAAAAAAAACCAACTGGTCCTGGTTGGAAAAGACTGCCTGTTTAGGCAAAAGAACTATGCTCAACACACAGCACAAGCAAAGTCTGTTTGCATCGTAAGCTCAAGAAAAGGACAGAAACCCCCTCCTGGTTAAGGATTCAGAATTCAAACCCAAGAACATCACAGCCCCCATCCCAAAGGCCGAGGGCATCTCCTAAAGGTAACTGGAGCCCACACCACCAGAGTCACCTTGCTGGAGGGCTCCTTGGGGTCTACAGCCCTTTTCTCAGCATATCACCTTAAAACAAAGAGGTGTGACCCTGTGAAATTTTAAGACAGGTGTCCTTTCTGCTGGATGTTTATCAGCATGAGAGATACAGAGCAGACTATGAACTTTGAACAGTACCGCTAAAAACTCCTTTCTTTTCAAAAGATCAGCTGTCTGTCTCTTGCAAAATAATTAATTACACCAGGTGTCCAACCACACTGATTTTTCCAGGGTAAGTAGACTCTCAATTTGCAATGGGAAAAAAAGAAATCAGTAAAAAACATGCCCTTTACTCCTTTTTCTTTTCCTTAAATAAACTTTCACAGCTTTCTTCCTAAATTACTCAGAGGGATGATGCCTCAGTAATATAGATTTCTTTTTGACTCAAAGTATATTTGTATTCATAAATGCCCTTGGAATCTCCTGGGAGCCAAGGACCTTGCCCTGATGCTACAGCAGCCTCCCCATCATGAGGCATTCAACTTCCTGCAGGCTTCAGGAGAGCTGGAGAGGGACTTCTGAAAAGGGCCTGGAGTGACAGGACAAGGGGGAATGGCTTCCCACTGACAGAGCTCAGATGGGATATTGGGAAGAAATTCTACCCTGTGAGGGGGGTGAGGCCCTGGTACAGGTTGTCCAGAGAAGCTGTGGCTGCCCCTGGATCCCTGAAAATGCCCAAAGCCAGGCTGGACACTGGAGCTTGGAGCAACATGGGATAGTGGAAGGTGTCCTTGCCCGTGGCAGGGGGCTGGAATGAGATGCCAGACCATCCATCCCTATGTTCCATTATCCTCTCCCTTTACCTGCACTAGTCAATCTCAATATACTTTTATATTCAAAAATACTATGAATATCCCGGATAGAAAACAAATAAAACACAACTCCATCTTCTTGCTTCAAAAAGCAAGGTAGACCACAGAAGTGGCTGCTGCTTGGAAAAGGCTGTAAGAGAAAGGACTGCAGAGCTTCTTGAGCTGCTGAAGGCATGCACTGGAACCAATGGGAAAAGTCTCTCTTGAGTCCCTCTGCAGTGGTTGTACTACACAGAAGTGTTACCCCTGATCTTCCCACCCATACCTTGATCAGTCCACACTATTTTGCACACTGCACCTAGGTGCCCAGGTCCATCAGCCCTTCTTTCTTGCCTGCCTCCCCGCCCTGCTGCTCATTTCCCATTATCCACACTTAGGGCCGATGACAAGGTTCACAATCCCATTAGGGCGTTTGCTGGGTCACAGGTCCCTGATGCTGGCTTGACCACATGCTCTTGATGGCAATTTTGTGGGTTAATGGGCCGTTCCTGGGTTGTTTATATGCTCTCTTTAGCAAGGAGAACACGTTTTCACCTTAATCTGCAGGCAAACACTGTGTGCTGGGTGCGGGCAGCGGGCTCAGGGGCTGGAGAGTCATTAACCCAGGGAGTGACCCCTCAGCCCTCTGCCTGCCCGACCTTTGAGCACCAGCTCACCAGCCTGCCCCAGCCTTGGCCATCACCTTCGCTTCCACCTCGGCCCTCCAGCTTGGGAGCTGCTCAAACCAGCGCTGCTGATGCCAGGAGCTGCTCAGGCTGGCCAGTACTGTTTTCCTTGCTGTCTTATTCAGCAGAACAACCTGATGGTCAGCAGACATTTGCAGCAGAGAAAAGGCTAATCCACTAATTTAGAAGGCCGGGGTTGTATTTTTCCCCTGAAGGGCAGAGGAATGAAGATATTGACTGCAGAGGGTTGAATGTTCCAACACAACACGGATACAGAGGCAATGCCATCCATGGGAGATGTCTCTCACTTCCCTCTCTCCCCTTTCCTGTTCCATTCAGCCACCTACAGTCTATGAGGCAGCTTATAAAATCGTAACTTGCTCAAGAGCAAACGTATCAGCAGTTTCTCCAAGTTCAGCTCAGGCCAATTCCGAGCACAATGTGTACCCTCGGGTTCCCAAAGGCAAGAATCAATCTCCATCAAGAGAGAGCAATCTCAGGGAGTTTGGAAATGGGGAGAGACATATTCTAGCAGAGCAACCTCAAATCAGGCATGGCTGAGCTTCCCAGCCATGCTCCAGTCTCGGCTTTGGGTGCAGCCCTCCCTCACTGCCCGCTGCAGCGGCAGAGCCACACACAGAAATGCCAGGGGCCTTTGTGCCATTGGCCCCTATCCTAAAGCCACCTCCTGCTTCTGTGCCAAGGGCCTGGCTGGTGCTGGGTGGAAGGCACTTTCAGCTTGGCTCTCTGGGTGTACAATGCTGCCTCAGGAAGGAGGGCAGGGGGTATCTGTGTTGATGCACAAGTTAAACAGCCTGTTCTCCACTCAGCCAACATGCTTTTCCTCCTGCTTTTTCAGCTGGCTGTTAGCAGGACACTTCTGAAGACCCTGGGGACCTGCACATCAGTCAACTGCTTCCTCCACCCGAGGCAAAAGGACCATCAGACACAAAGTTCTCTGTTACTTCTAAGTGCGTTGGCAGCTACAGAAATCCTCGAGAAACCTGGTGCAAATCCCTCCCCAGAGCCTGTGGAACCAGCATCGAGGAAAGCTCTTTGTCAAAGGTGCTTTCCAGGCAGGCTTATTAAAATAGGACATGATCAGCTCCCCTTCCTTTTTGGGGCTGCCCACCCTCTGCCAAAGCTCGGGTCAAACCCACGGGCAGTCAGAACAGTGACACGCTCGTGCAGACACCTGTAACAGATTACAGCTTGTTTCCTTTGCAGTTCAGCTGACTTCCCCTCCCAAATTCTCCATTACCAAAACCAATTTTAATTGTGTGTCCATGTCAACACAAGACACCAGTGAAAGGCAAGCAGGGAGGCTTTGATGGCCCCAAGTCCTACCAGCTTCCTTTAAAGACAAACCTGAACAGAATCTCACCTAAAAGCAGGAGTCACTGAAAACAATCCCTGGGACTCCTTTGCTGGCATCCTGTGCGGCATCCAATGCATTGGGCCAAGGCCACAGGGTAACACAAGGAACGCTTTCTTGCTTTGCCAGCAATACTGTCCAGCATTTCCAGAGCACACAAACCCTCCATGCCTCCTGCATCTTCACAGGTGAAAACTGTTACTTCCTTTATGGAAAGGAGAGCAATCACTTCAGCTAACAGCCCAGGTGAGAATTGACTTCCTGATTCCCCAAGTGCTGCACCAAGCACGAGCATCCCTGAGCACCACTGAAGAAGCCAAGCACATGTGGATTTACACGTGACACCTGATTTTGGAAAGCCTGCACCAGGAATGCTGCTCCAGGGCTGCTCACCGGCCTTTCCCAGGGTCCACAGAACCAGCCCTGGGTGATCTGCTCCCCAGCTAATGGCTCTAAGCAAGCGTGAGAATTTCTCCTTTGCTTGTTTTGTGTCTTGGCTTGTGAGCCATTACTTTCTGACCCCGTGCTGGGGCGGGCTGGCAGTGAGGCAGATTAGAATTTCCACGGGCAGGACTTGGCAGGCGGCAAGGAACGCTCCCCACACTACCTGGATCCCACCCCAGGCCACTTCTTGCAAGCCTGTGGAGTGCAGACAATGCTATTCAGTGCTTGATCCATCTTGGAGCAAATCTACCCTATCCCTTGATAGTGCCCCTTCCCAGACATAATCAACAGTACTGACTGCCTGTGGAATAATCCATTTTTTGCTGCACTATTGGACTGCATGATTGTACATGTTTTGCTGTAAGCTCCTCTGCAGCATGTGGCATATATTAAGTGTTTGACCTGCAAAAAATCTTCAGTATTGGACAAATTCTTACTAAGACTGTGCTCTCTCAAGTGCCAGAAGTACGGCAGCATTTACGTAACACCTTGCTGGGCATTCCCAGCTCCCTTGGCCTTTGGTGCTGTGCATACCAGATACTTTATTAAAACATTCCTTGGAGATGCAGGGAGAAAAAAAGGACCCTTCTTCCAAAAATGTTTCACATTCACTCATCTATGGCTGTAATGTGGACAATCAGTCTGGGAAACTTCTAAATAAACTCAGCATTATCTCATGAACATTTGGCGACCCTTATCCCAGAAGGCAATTCCTATAAAAGACAGCCAGCCAATTCCAATCCACATGGCTATGATGGAGAGACGACCACCATCCCATGATAAGCTTTTTCCAGCATTGCTCCACTCAAGGGAGACTATGCCTTCCAAGACTGTTTTTCCCAGCTGCAGCCAAGACCAGTAATTATCTACATAACCGGCCAGAAGCAGAGGCAGCTGCAGAATCCCAAGAAAACGGGAATGGATAGCCTCCCACAGACACACGATTTAGCCAGCTAAGCCAAACTTAGCATTTTATGTATTAACAGTGTGAGGCTCTGCCTGTTCACATGAGTGCCAGGCTCCCCTGATAGCAAGGGTGTGGAATTGGGCATACAGGGACACTGCAACTGCCCGTGGGTATGCCACAGCTAGATGCTAATCAACAGTGACTGGCTTCCAAACTGATAGAAAAATGGGAAATTTGTCTTCCTAGATCACATTTTTAAAATTTTCTAGATTTTCTGAGTGCCATTCCTAATTGCATTAAAGGCAGCAATGTCTATGACATTTTTACAAACCAACTAGTCCATAGTGATAAACCATACTGGTTATAAACCCTGATATAAACTACACCACAAGAAATTCATTGCACAACATGGATAACAAAGGTATTTTTGACTGTTCCTGGAGTTCAGCCATCTTAGTTCCAGTTGTGTCAAACTGCTACAGCAGCGCATTTTTAAGGAGCTATTCCCAAGCAGTTACCAAGAAGACTTTAATAAAGAAAGAGGAGCACCTAGAGAAAGCCTAGCTTTCTCTGGAGCTCTGGAACATTTCCTGCTGTCACACAGACACAGGATGCTGTCTGGCATCACACCTCCATTAGATCTGAGCAACAGTCAAGTCCCCAGTGAAACAGCAGTACAGTAGCTGACACAGACAACTGAATTCAAAAATCACTCCCTAACTCTCATCGTTCTCCTTCTTTGGATTTTTTTGGTTTCCCTTTTTAAAGCATGTGGCTTTCACAGTCTCTTTACTGGACAGACTGGTGCCGTCCACCTCTCTGGGCTCCTGCTGGGTCTTGTTCTGGTACCTTACACACTGTAAGCACATCATGATCACACACAGCTCTTCTCACACTCCATCAGTATCACTGCACCATGTGGCCACAAAACAACTGCTCATTGTCGGCACAAAGGAAAACTCCTGCTCCTCTGGTGAGCAACAAAAAAAACTCCTTTTCTTTTCCAACAGTGAAACGTTGCTCCCCACAGACGGTTTTAAAGCTGGTTTGATGTGCTGCAGTCCCTGTGTCGTTTCCTTGCACCAGCCACAAGCCCTCCTGCCAAACTCTAACTCAGTCTTCCACTGCTCATTTACCTCGTAACAGGTAACAGGGAGGATACAGAGACACTTCTAAGGACACAGCTGTAACAACTCTGGGCTCTTCCCTTGACTTTAAGCTTCCACTCAATGACAAGAGGAAACTTCCCTCTCTGTGCTTCCCAAGCAGCCCTCCAGCTGCAATAGCCAATTTTCTGCCTATTAAGCTCTTCTCACAAGCAGGGTTTCATCACTGTCTATTTGTCCCGTTCAATCAATCTCCAGAGCAGCCCTGACTGTTCCAGTACTTCTGGAAGTCTCCTTCAGCAGGGGCTGGGCAGGACAGAACCCACCCACAGAGGAAGGAAACTACACACATGGGGCTGAGGATTTTCTGGATTTATTTCCACAGTTTCCGTGCATCCTGAGCCCTTCTCACTGAAGGGAGTCCCATGTCTCTGGCTGCAGCAGAGCCCACCTCCGTTGCCAGGCAGTTTTTCAAGGAGTACTGAATGTTTCTGGCATCCACACTTCTTGCTTTCAGCTCTTTTCATTCTGTCCCCTCTGTTTTCCGTGTTGCCAAACACCTCACCCATTCTGGGCACAGAAGGAAATGTGTGTTATTATTCCTTACCATCCTTGCAGAGACCAACTGGTGCACGAGAGCTGAACGCACGTGTTGGGGGTTCTGCAGGTTGTTACTTCCTCCTGCTCACCTGTCCTGCTGCTAACTCCACATAGGAGAGGGAAGCCACAGTGTAAATATGTATTTTATAGAATCCCAGACTGGTTTAGGTTGGAAGGGACTTAAAAGATCGTCTTGTTCCAAAACCCTGCCACAGGCAGGGACACCTTCCACTAGCCCAGGGTGCTTCAAGCCCCCTCCAACCTGGCCTTGGACATTTCCAGGGATCCAGGGGCAGCCACAGCTTCTCTGGGCAACCTGTGCCAGGGCCTCACTGCCCTCACAGGCAAGAGCTTCTTCCTGACATCCCATCTAACCCTGCCCTCTGTCAGTGGGGAGCCATTCCCCCTGTCCTACACATACCTCCACACTAAAAGCACTATCACAGAATCAGAGAACTGTAGGACACCAGGTTGGAGATACCTCAAGGGTCATCTGGTCCAACCAGCTCAGAAGCCAGAGCTCAGCAAGCCACTTCACCTTGACTTGCAGCAGGAGGAAGGCGCCAACCTCCTTTGAGATGCTTTGAAAAAGGCTTGTCTGTTTTTCCAGCACCTTCTGAAAAGCTTTTTCAGTGACAAACTGCCGTTTTGGCTCAGGACAGCTCTCAGCCGCTTATCTAAAAAGCTGCAAAGCCAGCCTGAGAATCCAGACAATGCTTCCATTGCCTAGGAGAGCACCAGGACTGACATGACAGGGTGGCTACAAAACCAGCTGGCTTCACGTCTGGGTGTTGGTTTTACTCACATTTCCCTGCTGCTACAAAGCAAGCTCCATGGGGTGGATCCACCCCTACAGACCTGCCCCTCTGGCTGCCTGCATTTATTCTGTGTGTTAAATCCCGATTACCACCACTTCCCTCACTTGGCATCCCTGGAGATGTTATGACCATCCCGATGGAACTGTCCCCACCAGTTAGCAGCGTGGCAAAGCAAAGTTTTGCGCGAATAAATCACTTCTCTGAAGGCATTTTCTTTTTCTCTCTGGGTCAAGTCAAGAAAACTCAGAAAAGGGCTCTTGCAATGGCATTAGGGAGCAGAAAGACCCTATTGAGACAAAAACACAGTAACCAGTTTTGACCCTGCCTTTAAAAATTAACCGCCATTAACTCCAGGCTCGGCAGGGCTCAGGGCTGCCAGCAGCACACTCCTTCCAAGTGGCTTCCCAGAAACTCCCAATTCAACTCCTTCTCAAAAGCCTGGCGACATTTGGGCAGCTCCTGCTCTTCACCGGTTTCCCCCTGCGACAGCAAGTGAAGATCAAGCTTCTGCCTCCTTTTAACTCTGAGCTTCACAGACTCACCCCCACCTCCTACACAAGCACCGAACTCCAGGGAACATGAGTATGCTGGAAAAAAACGGGATTTGCAGGGGTCTCATCCATGTTGAAAGGTACTCTTACAGCTTTAAGCAAATTTCCGTAATTCAAACAAGGAAACTAAGTGCAAAACATTTCCACTTGCAGGAAACGAACATGACCAGGACCTATTCTAGTAAAACTGTGCGCAAGAAAAATAAAAGACCATTATCCAATGGATTTATCCAGGAAAATTAAGCCCGGGTTGGCTTTCAGTAAGTGAATGCACCGTAATTAAGATCAATATACTCCAGAAAAGGCTACTGCCAAAACTGGGGAAGGAGGAAAGCAAGTTCAAACAAACCCAACTTGTTTTTACACTGAAAAATGGGCAATCTGGTATCTAGAGACACATTTGGTGACTCCTTATGGAATGCAACACGAGCCACACAGAGAGATACTTTTACCAAAACAACAAAGAGGCTCTAAAGCAGCAGCGAAGCACAAATACACAGAATAAGGAGGCAAAACCACACTTCACTGCACCACTTAGGAACATCTGGGTCTGACACAAGACCAGGTCAAAGGAAAACTACCAGTAATGAAAGATTCCACTAAAACCTGGAGGATACCTCCGTGAGGCATACAAGAAGAATGAATTATTTAAGACCATTAGCAGCAGGAGCTTGCGAAGCAGTGGGTGACCTGGACCACCTCAGAGTGAGATGGCCAATTAAGGGGATTAAAAATCGTGCAGAAAAGCAAAGCAGCCTCTTGGTGTGAAATTATAGCACATAGGTGGGTGCAGAGGCACTCAGCCTTTTCCAAAGGTTAACGTGGGAGGAAGCAGGCGGCTGCAGAACAGAGAAGATGGAAGTGAACCCCACAGCAGTGAGTGGCCAGGCCCTTTGTGCTTACACCTCACCAGAGCCTTCCAGACCCAAGGTTTTAGTCAGGTCTCGAATGTTTCCCGCAGCCTGGATCTTAAGAAAGCAATAATCAATCCACAGAATTACCTGGAACTGCTATCTATCAGTACACCCATCTACCTTATTTCTACCATTTCTTCCTAGACTCCAGGTGCCCTTTGGAGGCTTTCCTTGCAGATTCCAAAACTGCACAAGGTTACCATGCCTTTATTTTTCTTACACAACTAAAACCACATGGGATCTAAGCTGCCCCAGCCTGATGGGACTTAACCAGACCGGGGTGGCTGCAGTTAAAAACAAAACCATTAGCAGAGTTCCCCGAAGTGCTACTTAAATAGATTTTCTTCCTTTCTTTTAAGCTCTTACACGCAACTTAAGCAATTATTGGTTTAAGTAATTGCCGAACATTTAATGTTTACAGCAACATTTTACAACTAATTTACATGTAGTTCACTAAATGCTTTAGGGTTAATTGGTCTTTTGTTGAGCATTAAGCAGCTTGTTAATGATTAGACAGTTGGGAAGAAAACCTAAGTAGGAGGTCGGTTTAGGGATGGCTTGGAATGGCTGGGGGGGATTTTTGCAGAAGAATTGACCTTCCTAATGGTCAGGCCCCAGCCTAGCCCCGAAGTGGCACGATCTGGCATCTTTTACAGGGTCCCTTGGAGGATACAAGAGGATCAATCTAATGCATTTGAGGGCAGGATGAAACCACAGCACAGTACAGAGAGAGGAGATGCAATTCCTTGCACTTGGCAAGAATAATGCCTGTGCTTAAAGGGAGTCCCAGGGGACCCAAGTATTCCCTGTCCTGAGCATCCAAAGGTACCAGGATGATTCCATGAGTAGGAAAAGTAAAAGTGTGCCTCCTTGGAGCCCTGTGTCACTGCACTACCATCTAAGAACAGAGCATCACAGACCTGAAATCGGAACTTAGAAAGCAAAGGTAACAACTTAATTACTAAGCTGGCCCTGCTTCGAGCAGAGGTTTGCACCAACCTCATTCTATCCCATTAGCGAGCTTCCCAGATAGATGATCTCCACTCGAGCTACCCCATCTGCTGCCCAAAACACCACCACTTTCACACAGCTTCAGAGCAACTTTTAATAATGAAGAGAGACTGGAAACCCCATGCTGGGTTTAAGAATCTGCTTGGCATCCTGGTCTGGAAAAGGAGAATGGAGAGTAACAAAACACCAACTCTGTATCAGAAGATACTTACAAACTCTATGGAAACAGCAAGGGCTGCACCAACACAACCAAGACCAAACAGGAAAACAAAGCTGAACTGTTTCCTTTGCATTTAGGGAATCGACTGTGACCAACCCAACAGGGAGTCAAACTCTATGTTTCGAATCCTTCCCCAAGCATAAAAAACTGGCAGTGGCATCATAAGCACTGAGCACCCAGCTAGTCTTAAACATTGTCCAGGACTCAGGCAAAAAAAAAAAAAAAAAAAACAAAAAAAACAAACTGGGGAAAAAAATAAGAGGGGAACAAATCAACCAGGTATTACTGGTAATCTTTTAGACAACTCAGGATGAAAAGAGTAAAGCAAAAATAAGCAGGGTTTTCCAAACTGTATTCCATCAGAACAGCATTGCCTCCAATGTAAATCTCTTTACAAGTACTGATCTCTTTAGAGTCATTAAATGCCATCTTTATTTCTTTGTAATTGGTCCTACTGCATTGTAAATTGCTTTTTTAAATTATAGCCAAAGCATATAAACATGATGTGCTGAAACACAGAACTGTTAAAATACAGGAAATAAATTTGACAAGTTTGTGGTTTTACTGGTACTCAAATGTCATTACCAGAAATAATGAATGTACTCATTTTAAAACAAAAAATACTTCACTGTTTACAAAGTCTCAGTGCCTGCAAAGTTTCTGCAGATGATTAATTATTAAAACTCAGCAAGGGGTGCTGCTGCTTTCCTTCTGACCCTGCATATGCTCCAGGTGGGTTTAAGAATAGCAACAGCCAAACCTCACCCTTCCCCACGGATAGTGTCTTCCTGCTCCCAGCATTTCAGCCTCCTGTCCCCCTTCCCTGTTGGGATCAGGACTCTGGACTTGGACCAGTCTGTTTTGCTGATGCAGCTCAGTGCACAGCCACAAAACCAGCGAGATGGCCTTGAAACCAGCAAGATGGCCATGAGACCAGGGAGATGGCCATGAGACCTGGGAGATGGCCATGAGACCTGGGAGATGGCCATGAGACCAGGGAGATGGCCATGAGACCAGGGAGATGGCCTTGAAACCAGTGAGATGGCCTTGAAACCAGTGAGATGGCCATGAGACCTGGGAGATGGCCATGAGACCAGGGAGATGGCCATGGCTTTTTTTACAAAGAGGGTGGAAAAACATTGGCACAGAGAGGTGGGGAATGCCCCATCCCTGGAAACATTCAGGGTCAGGTTGGACAGAGCACTGAGCTATATGGTCTAGGGAAGGGATCCCTGTCCATGGCACCAGGTTGAACAAGATGACTTTGAAGGTTCCTTCCAAACCAGACCACTCTGACATTTGTTACCATTCCTTGAAATGAGTTGGATGGCTACAAAACCAGCTAGGTGGCCACAAGAGCGAGAGGGAGCAACAAAGGAGTAGGGGTGCGACAGGAGCCTCATGGAGGAGACCTGCCTCTGATAAAAAGCTGAAGTTTGGGACAACCCCTCAGTGGAGCTGTGGAGAGCTCCCAGGCCAGCAGCTGGGCCCGGCTCAGCTAGTGCTGAGGATATTCAAAGGGCCCTGTCACAGCGCCAAGCACACAGCTCCTATGACAAGGGTCGCTTTGTCTTGCGTCCCCTCCACCTCCCAGCACATGGGAAACTTCAGAAATTCCCTCGCTGAGGAGAACAACTAAGCTGAGTAACTTGGAATTACAGGCTTTCAAGGTTAGTCTGCTGCTGGAGCCAAGACATATTTCCAGAGCTTGTCAGAACTGAAAACAACCTCCTACTTTTAATGACTTGCCTTTTATCTTTAATAAGGGATTAGGAGCTATTTTTCCAGCTAATACCTTAAAATCCAGATAATCATAAAAGCAATCAGTAATACCCAATATATGTTAATTACTCATTCTCTTCTTGTCTCTGGCTGCCCTGCTGTCACTCAAGGCCATTAATTTGCCCATAACAAGGCTGCAAATCAAAATCAACTAAAGGCTTCAGGTCCTCTGGGGAGTCACAGGTTCGGACTTGGGGGATTAACCACAGATTATATCTGCAACAACAGCAAGGAAAACAACATAATGGCCAAAGAGGTGCTGAACTATCCCACCAGCTATTTACCTACGCCTAGACCTGCTCATTCCTACAGGAGTCAAGCAAAGTTAAAGACTGATTTAAAATAAGGCAACGAGGCACTGAACAAACTTGACAGCACTAAGGGGAGCCAAAACTGCACTCACCGAGTTACTCCCAGAGAAATGCGACTCTAAAATAATTTGACATTTTCCACACTAACCTGCACTGACCTTTCCAAAGGGAATTTACAGAAACAGCAGGTGTAGAAGCTTTACATTCAAGATCTGGTGCTGGAATAATGATGCTCATCAGCACATTGCTCAGACAGGTAATACCTACGACTGCTCACAGAAGAGGAATTCACAGTTCCTTGGATGCCATGATTTTGAAGGATCCCTTGGATTTACCAGAATATTATTTAAGTCATAAGGAAAAACTGAAGCAGGAGCAAGGATGGATACACATACTTGGATTTACATGCAGCGTTTATGTTCTGCCCTCCCTGCATGATCATTTCTTCCATTCCCGAGTCCTGAAGAGCTCTGCACTGCCCTGAAAGGAGTTTATTCCCTCGTGCCTCAAACCCAAACTGTCCCCATCACACTCCTGTGGTTTTCTCATTCCTGCATCTCTTGGTTTCAATGCGATCGTGTTTGCAGTCCCGGCTCCCTTGCAAACACTCATGTCCCTACAGGTGATTTCCTGATGCCCCAAAACACCTTCCCCGTAATCCCCGGAGTCACAGTCACGTAACACCAGCAATCATCTGGTTCTCAGCTCTATTAATAGAGCCTCTGCCTGCAGACAGCGCCAGTGCCAGGGCTGCTCCTGGCCCACGTAACCGCGTGCGTGTCTGCAGCGGGACGTGCCCACCCTGCCCTGCCAGCACCCACAGCACCCCGGGAGCACGCACAGGATGCCAGCACCCACTGCTTCCCAAGGCACGGGAACCACGTCTCCCGCAGGAAAACAGTGGGAGCTTTCCATCCCTGGGAGCGTCCAAGGCCAGGTTGGACGGAGCTTAGCGCTACCTGGTCTAGCAGAAGGTGTCCCTGCCCATGGCAAGGGGATGGAACTAGATGAGCTGTAAGCTCCCTTCCAGCCCAAGCCATTCTGTGATGATTTTGCGAACAGAGAGCACAAAGTACATGTTTGATTCCAAAGATTTGAGCAGATCAAATGGCTTAATACAAGCAAGAATCAAAAACTGCGATTTCAGCGGCATCTTCTATAGGGCAGAGGGAATACTACCGTCAGTTCACATTATTAAATTTATTAAGTTCATTAAAGAAATTAAATACAATGTGACAACAGGAGAGGTTGTTTATTTCTTCAGAATTCAGCTAAAAGGAAGGGGTGGGAAGATGAAATCTAAGGAGAAGAAGGAACTCAGCTAGCTCACTAGTTTGGATAAGGCTCCCTTAATCCCTAAAGGGATTTCAAATGGGGAGACAACCCAAACACCCAGTAGTTGCACCATTATCAAAAGAGACAGCCTTCCCCTCGGATATTTTTTTAGGGAATTTCAATTTCCATTCACATGGAATTTGAAAAAGATGATCTAAAAGGAAGTCCTCTCCATTTCCAGGTGGATACCAGCAGGAACATCTGGCCATCCAATGAACAAAACTCCGGACGCTGGATACCTGACATTATGATGTCAAATTACACCACGTATTATAAAGTTACCAAAAAGGAACAGCAGATTGATGGTGTAAGAAATGCTAACAGCAAGTCAAGTCCCCTTAGGGAAATCATGACAATGATATCACCAGATTAAATCCATTATTTAAAGTTCCCCACTTGCTGATTCAAATGAAGCATGATTTCCTGTACTCTGTTTTTTCTTAAGGCAAACATGAGGAGCTAATTAAGTTACTTCACCCACTGAGCTAAACTCTCCCTGGCGAGTAGCTCATTTTCATGGCTCCAGGGAAAGAAGAACCAGGACCCCACTGAAGAAGGTACACAGCAGTCTGAAAGCACGAGGCAGCACTGAATCACAGAACCCCCAAAGTTGGAAAAGACCTCTGAGAACTGAAAGTTGCAGTGAAGCTGTGGTATGGAAAGGAATTCCCCAAGAATGTGTAATACACAAGCCAAGGCACACATGGATCCAGCTCAGCAATTCTGGATTGCAGAATCGTAATTGATTTATTTGTGTATACACACCAAGAAGGGATTTTTCTATTTCTTCTCAAAGGCTTGGCTTAAAGCCTATTGAACTTGGGGGGGAAAAAAAAGAAAAAAATACTACGTTAAGAAACACACAGGTAATTTTCAGGGAAATTAAATTCCCCAACTTCTGCTCTCCGGCCTTCCAGTTTCAAGTAAGCCCTAAGTTAAACCAAGGTGCTGAACAGAGGGATCCATCTCCTCCTTCCCCAGTCCTCCACGACAGAGCACCAGGTAAACTTTGGCCAAGACACAGCTGTGAGCAACAGGAACTGGTGCTCCAAGGATCCCTTTTCCAGGAGCCATCATGCTCTGCTCTGTCACTACACCAATGAAGTTCTGAACAAGGAAAATGAACTTGGAAGGGGGGTCCATCTAATTCAGAGCAAGAAACTCCATCACATGGAAAAGCAACACCAGAAGAACCAGGCAAGGATTGTTTGCTACATACTTCCATTAAATGCATGAAAGAAAAGATGGTGTAGGAAAAAATATTTGTTTCCCAGGTGCTCCTCAACTTTGTGGCACCAGAGAAGCCATGGAGCAGACAACAGCTCTTTTATATATACCTGATCCCTCAATGGCAAACCAAGTTCTGCTTAATTTCGAGATGGACTCAAACTTCTGCCTACAAAATCACATCACAGATGACAACAGTTCTGTGCACTGATTTAGATAAAATAGCTTTTCTTCAAGACACGTTTGTTTTTTATCCCTCAAAGAGACAGGAAACTGTGAGCAATAAACCTCAAGGATGTCTTTTCCAAGATTTCAAAGCTGCCCCCAGTTTTAAGCACATGCTTTGCATAACTGAAAGAAAATATGTGACCTTGATAGTAAGCAAAATATTCCCCGCAAAACATCTACTCTTTTTCTTGCTGTGCAAAATCTGTCTACTCTTCCCAAATGAAGGACACCAAATCCACATCCCTCAAACAAAAAAAAAAAAAAAAAAAAAAAGTCACACCAGATTTAATTGGAGGAGGGTGTTTTTTTACAAGAACCTTATGTTTCTGAAGCTGTTAAGCAAAGAACCACGTCCCCTCTGCATCATGTGCTGCCTCGGCTGTGAGGGTTTACCCAGAGCCAGAAGGATGTTCCTCACAGATATTGCCACCTCCACATCAAGGGCATCTGACAGAGCACCAAATACCACCTAACGCTGTCCCCCATCCCTAAAAACATCTCAAGCACTCTGAAAATTTGTGTACCCAGGGTCCCGCCTCTTACAGCCTTAAGCTACAGGAGGAGCAGTATCCCCATCATAGAACCACAGAATGGTTTGGGTTGGAAAGGACCTCAAAGTTTATGACATTCCAAAACCCTGCCTTGGGTAGGGACGCCTTCCACTAGCCCAGGCTGCTCCAAGCCCCATCCAACCTGGCCTTGGACTCCTCCAGGAATGGGGCAGGCACAGCTTCTCTGGCAACCTGGGCCAGGGCCTCACCATCCTCACAGGGAAGAAGTTTTTGCTGATCCCCCATCCAAGCCTGCCCTGTCAGCCTGAAGCCACAAGGAGCCACCCTGCCAGGAACGAGTCACCCGTGGCAGTGGTTCCTACACACACTGTGTCCACATAGAGCTGACCTGGCAAAATCCACAGGCACCGAGTTCAAAGCCCTGCAAACAGCCCACAGCATCATCGCTGCTTCCACACACCTCAGACAAGTAGAGGCAGCAAGAGAAACTGCTCACAAGAACTACTGTGTGCCTGGCCCACAGAGACCAAAAAGATGTCAAATTCCAGCAGACTGCCAGAGATGGCTGCACAGGCCAGATCACAGATGCCACAGGCTTAAGACAGTCATCACTTCCAAAACTTTCCCATTGCAACCTCTCTTCCAGACGAAACCTCAGAGGAAATCCCAATCCTTATTTCCAAAAGGTGCTGAAGACCAGCAGGCTGCAGCCAAAAAGGAGATCAACTTTCCAAGTCTCCAAAATGTAAAGTAAGCCCAGAGTAAATACTATACTTCATCATTTCAAGAAAATGGGTGCAAAGAAATACAAATGCTTTTCTAGTCAGTCTCGGCCTCGCAATTCCAAAGTCATTGTAACACAATCTTTGCCAAGGGGCTGAAAATAAAGAGCCACTATCAGCACGTATCAATGGAGGTACCACACAGCACTCCTGCGATCCAAAAACACCTAACCTCTCTTCCCTCCCAGCCAGCAACCTTCCCTGTAGCTCCTTATATCTGCATATTAATATTATTTTGCCTTTTCTCTCTGTCTTCAAAGGCATCCAAAGCAGCCACATTCCCTTTTGACAACAGGAATTAACAGGTTCTCCCCCAGAGCATCACACCTTCCATTTCTTTGCCCTGCTCACGCCTGTTCCAAATTCCTTGGCAAAAATAGCTACAAACACAGGAACTTTGATCAACAGGGATTTTTAGCACACTCATTAGATGTGTGCAGTGACCACTGTGGAGGAACGAGGCAAACGTCCCGATATCTTTCCATTTTTAGAAAAGCACATAATTACGGTAACGAACAACACAACTATGAGATTAGTCACAGCACCACAGAGAAAAGAGCCAAGTCACCAAACTTGGATTAGCTGGAGATGTAACGAAGGCAAACTAAACATTTTCCCAACCCCAAAATAACCTTAAATTGAACTTGAAGGTGATCTATGGTCTTCCAAAGTGTTTGGAATTTGCCATGGAGAGAAAATTAATTGCCTAAAAAGGGTGTGCTTTTGGACAATTTCTAACTGCAAACAATCCATCTCCTCTTGTGGAGAAGGGCAAATAAAAGCCCCTTTCATCGTTCATAGATATTATATCCACTCTGGGAAAACAAAGGAAAGAAGACATCCCCAGCCTCCTAAATGCTGCCAAGTCGCAGTTACAAGCCTACAGCTCCAACTGCTGTGAAATTTGGGATGTCCTTAAAGCCAACCCTTTGCAGGGCTGGTACCAGCTGTGAGCTGGATGCTGGATGCAAGTCATCTGCAGGACTTGGCTTCTCCATAAAGAATTCACGGGGTAAGATTCACTAAAACCTATTTTGCTCTAATCGTTGAGGAAGGACATTAGGAAGAAGCTGGAGAACAAGACCTTCTTCATCCACAAACCTTACACAGCTGCCATCTTTTCCAGCTTCTTAATATTGAACCCTCCTATTAAGAAGCGCCATAAGCACAAAAAAAAAAAACAAGTACTCCACAGGCTCAGGTTTTGGACAAAAATCCAAATGTTACCACTCTCACACAGAAAAAAATACGGTATTTTGAGACTGGAAATGAAACCTGAAAGCAAAGAAAGTGTTTTCTAGAACAGGACAGACATAGCTGACCAAGGCAGCACCAGACAAAAGGGTGGGCACGTTGCTGTGACCATCACCAGCAGCTCTTGACAGACATTTTCCACGTGGGACATGTGTCAGTGCCTGACCTCCCACAACAGGTGGGAAGTTTGTCTCAGCTGTGACTCAAGGACAGGGTTTGCAACTGAATCACTGCTTCCAAGGGGAACTCCAAAGGGAGCTGCTCATCTCCCTAACTCTGACCCAAGAAAGATCCCAACCCAAGGGAATGAACCCTTTTTTATGAGCCCATTTTCACAACAGGGGAGAGAAGCTATGAGATCACCTGGCAATTAATTTAGTGACAGCTGAGCTGGCATTAAGGCAAGTACAAATAATTGGGAAAACAACAATGCTCCTCCTAAGTACTCCTGGGGAAGAATGCTCTTTTTATGTGACTCCACTTCCCAAGGGACAGCAGGACAGGCCATACAGAGCAGGCTGGCTGCTTCCCCAAGAAGACTCATCTTCCTGGAATCAGTTTACAATAAAGCTCAGGGAGGGAGACAGCCCTTAGCAGAGCCACACTTTGGGAAAGTCGCGCAACTCCGGGTCAGCCCGGTCAGCGGGCAGGGAACCGCCAGTCGGACTCAGTGCCCTGAGCTCTGATTCTCTCATCGCTTGTGACAAAGAGAAGCGATACCAGGAACAGTCATCCCAGCACAGCAAAGCAGCTGAGAGTGCTCCCTGAAATCCTGCCCGCTCCCAGGTTTCCCCACATAGCCAGAGCAGCTCCAGTGCGGGTAACTATTTATATCAGCAATGCGCCCGGCACTTCAGCAGATGCTCAGCTTTAAATATGGCTTTAAATCTTCTTGCAAACAGCCAGGCTAAATATATGCTTTGGGTTAAATTTGTTCCTGGTGCTGTCCGGGGTCAGAGCTCTCGCTCTGCCTGCGTGTTCCTATAGATAGGTGCTGGCATAAGGTATCCTGGCAGCCACCGAGGTCCCTCCCATCCTTAGGCCAAAGCAGGACCAAGCCCTCGGACAAGGTGACGCTGGAACATCCAACAATCAAAAATTGCTCACGCTTAACCCAAAATGTGGTTTTGTCTGCAGCTGGAAGCTTCTTATTTATTGCCAAAGCCCTAAAGGAACCCACAAGACAAAGAGCAATCTCATTCCAAAGGCAAACAATTCATTACAAAATACTGCCCGTTTTGCATATACATGCATACGTATTTTAAGCAGACGAGGCAAAAGATTTGGAAATCTTCCCCCTTCACCACTGAATAAAAGTCACACTGACACAGCTGCAATAAGAACCAGACTGAGCTCAGCATAAAGCCCCCAGCACCATTTTTCTGGGCAGACCCCAAGGCCCACTGCCCATCCCTAGACCTTCATCAGTTTCTGGCTCCCCCTTCCCATACCCACACATGACACGCACCACTGGGAACTGCAACATGCTGTGAAACCCTTAGGCCAGGCCAAAGGAAAGTCTAAATCACTCCAGGATTAGTCTAAACTAGGAATTTAGAGCGCCAGTTTGATATCTGAACTGCACAACAGACCAAACTGAACTCTAAAATAGCCCATGTGAATAACTCTAATCAGCAGGTTCTGCGGTTCCTGAGCTGCTGCTTTTGCTTCCAACCAGCACATGGGATTCTACAAGCTCTGACAGTCGCTGAGCTAAACCATCCTCAAATAACCCCCATTTCTTGCAGCAGACATGAAACAACTGTTCTGGATGACACTACTTTCCTGTCACTAGGAATGCAGAGTATGCTTCAAGCCCAGTTTTAATGCTAAGCCTAGATTAATCCCCCCGGAGAGCTTTAGCTAGGCTTTGCCAAAGGAGCAGTTGTTGCCACGAAACACATTTATACTATTGGATGGTGAGCAGTTTATTCTGCAGAGCAAGCTCCCATTCCCACGATGAAATTCATGCTGGAATGGAATTACTGGAGTGAACTTCTCTTTTGCTGTAGACTCATCCTTCTGATGTTTCCCATCCTTGGCAATTTACCTTGGAACAGGCTGGGACAAGGTAACCATGATATACCAAATAGGCAGAACAAGTCCCACACAGATAAAGGGAAACCCAAATAAGAGTGAGTCCAGCAAAACGGGGTCAGGCATGTTCTCTAGGAATACCCAAAGCACGAGAAGAGTCCGTGCCCAGCTGAACAGCCAAGTCAGTACTCTGCCTCTGCCTGGGAGCAAGGAGCAGGCAGCAGCCTTCTCTTCAGTGTCTGGAGCCTAAGAGGTCTGCAACACAGCCCAGAAAGCTTTGCCCAAGAACAAAGGCACACACTGAAATTCTCCCACATCCATTCAACTCGTTCCTAGCCTCAAAGCTTCCAGTGCCTGCTTTCATGGACTTGAAACTAAGCAGTTTCGGTTGACTTCTGTAAGCACATTTCCTCATCAGGACCCCCCTGATTTACCCCACCCACCAAACTGCCCCCAAATAACTCCCAAAACTTGGTAGATTCGCCACTTGCTACAGCCTCAGTTTGCTGTTTTCACGCAGCCTGCTCCACAGGCACCATGGAATGTTTGACTGTGAAACACCACTGCTCCCACAGGAGACTTTGCCACTCTCCTACTGGGAGAGTACCTGGTATACCACATCCAGTCCACAGAATGTGAATGAAGGTGCAGTGTTTCAGTATGGCACATCTGGAGCTCTCAGACAGGGAAGGCACAAGGCCTCATCTCTCCTGCAGAGAGACTCATTCACCTAGACCACATGGAACACCTTCCCTTATTTTCTCCCAGTCCGCGTGACACCCATCTCTGCCCAGATTTGGTGCAGGACACTTGTGAAGTGCCTTGATACCTAAGTATTGTACTTACCTAAACGTCACCATTTCAAAACAACTTGTCCGCCCTCTCTGCACCAAGCACACCAAGTTTCACCACCTCCAGCCAGTTCTTGGTGCTGCTCTTCCCTATGATTTGTGCTCTTCGGTCGTGTCCTTTGCTCCTCAATAAGAGCCACTTATCTGTCAGGAAGACACCACCAGCACCACCACAGGGCCACAATGCCACCAGCGCTCCCCAGCCAAGGACCGCGCCGTGGCCGCAGCACGGCCAGCTGCTGTCCTTATTCCCTGTATCACAAAGCTGCTCCACCATCAGTGTCACGCATCCCCTCTCAAACCACACTTGCCAGCTCCTCCCAGGGCCAGGCACTCTGAGCAGGCTCCTGTGGATGGGTTTCCAAGGTGGCTCACAGGGGAACCCACAGGCTCTTCATTTGCTGTGCAAATGGGATTTGACACCTACACTTCCTGCCTCCTTCAACCTCCCAGCCCCTTCCACTCAGCACTGCTTGCAATCAGGACAATTGGCTGGTTCCAAGGAAGCAAAGCATCCTGCACTGCCCCACCACAGAGAAGCCAGGTTATTCATGAGAACTTCAAGGCCAAGCCTAGTGAGTCCCATTGTTACAGAATACAGAGCGTAACTGCTGGAGGTCTCCACAGCTCAGGATGCTCAGAACACCTCTCCTTTCCTGCCCAGCCATGCAATTCACAGGGTACAGTACACCCACGGCTCAAAGCTCGACCAAACACCCCTGCTCCATCAGATGAACTCAGTTCCCATTGCTATATTTAATTATCAAAGTCTGCAGTTGGAAGCAAGGCTTGAACACATCCCAATACCACATTCAGGCTGGGACTAGTTCATTCCTAGGCTTCCCTACAAAGAGCAGGAAAAGCTCTGCTGATTTATGCATACTTTTATTTCCATGTAACTACTGAGGCCTACAATGCCCTTCCAGGGGTATCCAAACCATAAGGAAAAGGCGCCACAAGGGCTCTGCCTTTCTGGAGACATAAATCCAGCCATGCAAGTACAAGCACATCTATGCAGAACCACTTACATTTCAGCTAACATCTGCTTTCCTCTTTAGCTTGCAGATGACCAGGTTCTTCCTACACGTAATTTTGATGTACTTAATATCATTATTTGAAAGTTCACTCAGTGGGTATGAAATCAGCAAATAAATCCAACCAAAGACTCTACTCTGCTTGAACAGATGTCGGATCAGGATTCAAGGCTGAACAGAACAGCCCACAGCTCTTAAGGATTTTGTTGCAGATATCACACGGATTTATTTTACCAAATACACCATTTTTCTGGGAAATGGCTGATTCTAACAAAGTGGAAAGGAAACAATTTCCAGTGATCAAGTACTAGAGTTGAGGCTGTCTCCACCCTATCTTGTTTCTTCTTCAAGTTTTTGACACGGAAATCTCAACTTCCATTTCCTTTCATGGCAGCCCTTTGGCTGCCAGTGCTTTGCATCACAGCTACGAGAGCCAATTTTGGCTTATCAGGAAGTCAGAGAGATAAAAGTCAGAAGAGATAAAAGAAAGGCACCTCTTGCCTCTCGCTAAGTTGCTGTGTCCTCAAGGCATGAACACGTTCACAAGACAGCATCTGCTCCAAACTCCATCAGAAACAGAAAGGCCCGAGTGGGTCCTTGGACTCGACCCACAGCTGCAGAAGACACAGCCTGAACAAAAGCCTTGCCTCAAGAGCATTTGCAAGGGCACGTTGAGGCTTGCTGTTCCTGAACCATGACAAACGTATTTATTTCAGGGCTCACACAAAGTCCATGCCGGAGCAACATCCACAGGGGTGCAGATAGAGCCCTTTGCTATCAGCTCAGTATTCTGTATGGAACTGATCGATTTTTCTTCCTTTTGAACACTCTCATTTGGTCATTCCAGCCTGCTGGCACTACAGTACAGCAGGTTTTTGGCCTCAAGATATCCAGGTCCTCCTCCAAATGTTTCTTAATCATCTAATTCTCCGTGCAATCTAAATTATCTGCACTGCCGTTGTGCCAGCTCGATCTGAAGGAGATACATTGAGGGTGCCAAGTAAAAAGGGAAAGGGCTAAAAAGTACTGGTACCAGGGAGAAGGGAGCAGCCCTGCAGTTCCACAGACATCCCTACACTGCTCTCCACCACTATGCTGAGACGCCAGTTGATTCCTCTCATTAGACCAGCGGCATCTGCTACCATCCCAGCGCTGCCATCTGTGCACTCATTTCCCAAACCTACAATCCCAACTGCAGGTTAGTAGGTCATGGACATAATTCTCTGCCCCGTCTGAAATGAGAGGAGACTTGATTCCAAGCCCCAGGAGGCACTGAGAGCCCCCCTGTTACCCATCCCGACCCTCCCAAAGAGGCCAAGTGCCCCTTCCCGAGGGCACAAGCTAGAAGGGACTGGCAAACCTACCCCAGCTCTGCTGATGGGCAATTTACTGGTGAGAGAGGAAAAATTTAACAAATGACACCAGCTTCAAGAACAGCTAGAGCAAGGATCGACATCTGAAATGGTCCCAACAGGAGAAATTCAATGAGGTTCACATGAGGCAACTGAAAACACAAAGAAGGGTTCAGAGAAGAAAATCCAGGTGTTGGTTATGCTGACAGTAAAAGATAAACCCTTGTTTACCTATGCAGAGAAATGCAGAGCTCTAGGATGGCTTGTTCCTATACTGTCCAAAAGATTTGCATAGAGTTTAATCCAATATGGACAGCTCTGCAGTGCCAACCATCACGTCCCCAGATCAGCCCTTCTCAGCTGGAGAAACAGCTCTGGCTCCAAATCAAAATGCTTCTAAATGAGATTTTTTTTTTTTCCCACACGGTAAATTCCTTAGACTTTTCTGTCCCTTAGCAGTTTCACGTGAACACAGGGAACAGAATTAGGCAAAGCATTAAGGTGGCTTAGGTAATTACAGTGGCACATGCTATCATCAGTTAAAGACACAAGATTAACACAGCAAGCTCCAGTTAAAGCAGGTCTTCGCCATACTAGGGAAAGGAACCAGCCTCTTTTTTGCTCTAAGGCATAAACAGCCTAGCCTGTCACAGTGGGAAAAAAGACCCCATAAACTCTTCCGAAGGCATCTCTGCTGGTATTGGAACACAGAGGAAGTTTCAAGCTGAATCTGAATAACCACTTTCAATCCACCAAGCAGACAGTCAGACACCCTGTGGCTTTAAATACCACATGAAGGTTATATTGAATTATTTTCTTCTACACCTATATGACTAATTGTGTCCCCTTGGGCCAAGGGAGATTTCTAAGAGAATTGCCTGGTCAGGAAAAAAAGCAGCAAAGACCATTCTCAATTAAGGAAGGCTTAGTCACAGGTTTAAGAAAACACACAGTTAATTTAGGCAGAAGTGACCAGTAAATGAAAATACTGCGTCACTTATACCTACCCCAACACCAAAGGATTTTGAGACCAAACTTGCTTTGCAAGTCTGAAAAAAAAGCTTTTTTGAAAAAAGCTAGCTTGCTTTTTCCTCTGTGTTGCCCAGACCCAATGTGTCAAATAATTCTTGCTATTTTACCTCAAACTTTGCCACAATTAATTTAATATTAACCAGCTGGGGTTTAGGAATGTAACTCCTCTCTCGAGGAGAGGTTACTGCTATAGGAGAATCTAAACTTTGACTCACCCAAAAACTATTTCTATCAGTTCTTCAAATTGTAGAGAAAACTTAGAGGTGTGGCAGGAGGGCAGCAGCATTTGGCTGTGAGAGCCAAAAGGGCAGCAAGAAGTGTTTGTGCTTCTTCTTACTCAAATTCTTTTTTTGTACTTCACTGCGGCTGTGGATCTTGATCATTTCAAGCGGACAACAACCGAAGTGGAATCGCTCAACAGTCCTGCTGTCTATACTGGTGTTACTGCTGTGGCAACTGCTCTGGTTGTTTCTTAGAGATGCAAAGAGTGGAGGCAGGTTTTAAAAGCTCCCTGAAGAGCTGGCACTGTGCTTTTAAATGCACTGCCCCCCAGGAATAATCCTCAGCAAAAGCCTGTTAGCATTTTATCATTTCTTGATTTCATTCCCCCTTCCTCCCCCAGTGGCTGCTCCTTTCAGACACATCCACACATGTCTGAAGAATTCAGACCTGAACGATTTCATCTTGGTCTCTGCACAGGTGGAAAATTCTCTCATCTATAGCCACAATATTCCAAGCCCAGCTTGCAACAGTTTCACATGGCACATGACAACAGACTCCTCTTCGCTCTGCAACAACACTCTGACACGGTCACAGTCCAAGGAACACTGAAATCCTAGGAATACAAAACTCCTTCTAGATCCTACATGACACCTGAGGCACCCACCACCCTCGCTGCAGCTGGAGGTGAGTGACACGAGCACTACTGGAAACATGATACATAAGGAATAAGTCAAGCTGGAGAATGGAATTTCAGCCCACACTGCTGATTTCTTTTGAGGAACCACGCACGATGGCAAACATCAGGCTGGGTTGGGTTATGTGGTTGAACAGTCCCTTCCAAAGGACATTTGGTGGCACTTCAGAGGCTGGGTAAGGACAGAGAAGACAGAGAGCATAGGGAACGCTGCTGCATTAGGATGAGATGCATTTTCACTTGCACGAGTCCCCTGACGTAGCCATCCCTTCAATCAGCTCCCAGGAGTTGCCCAAGGGCAGCTGGTGGCAAGGGGAAGTGCAGATGCTCTGTGCCACCTCCAAGCACATCCTACAGGTACCTGAGCCATGTCCAAACTTGATCAGGCAGTGCACATGACTCATCCAGGGACAACTGCTTCTGTCCCCCAACCCTCACTCTGAAAAACAACCTCAGAAATCACCCTGAAGGGAAAAACCCCAACTCCCAGACCTTTCTGGTCTGGAAAATAATTAATCCCCTGTACCTGAGGCACACAGCATTTGCCTTAACAACAAGATTACTTGCTGCTTTTGTGTTTGGGAGCCTCAGGATACACCTCAGGAGGGAGGAAATTTACCTCTACCTTTTATCAGGCCCACCAGAAATCTGGACTTTGTGGGCTAATAAAAAAATCCAAACCTGACCTCATTTCCAAGCTGTCATGAGCAAAGAAATTTGCAAGCTGTATGTTCTGCATTTACCTAAAGGAGATGGATGCTCAGTGTAAGGGAAGTGCAAAGGGTTTGAAACAAACAGAAGTGTTCGTAACAAGCCCTGATGTGATTGGCACATGCACAAGTCCAAGCCTAAATGAAAAAAACTCACAAGTTCAGGCAAGGGTTGTTGCAAAAGGAGCATTTTTTTTTTAAATCAGCTGCCCGAGTGAAAGCCTGTACTCTTGCCAGGAAGAAAAGGAAAGACTTGGCCTTTGCCTAGGGTGATAGGTGACATCTAGACCCAGCCTCAGATCACCACGTCCCTTCATCCTGCCCAAGTGCCTCAGGGGGAGGTGGGGGGTCTTTGCAGTGAGGTCACAGGAACAAGAAAAATGCCATCTTGGCCCTCTCCTGGAAAAAGAGCTGGACTAAGTAAAGGGTGGAGGGAGACAGGTTCAGCTGCTGCTGGAAGTACCCCCTCCAACACGAGTCTCTTCTCTGTCACTCCCATGCCTCAAGAAGTCCTTCTGACTGCCACCACCGGCATCATCCTCTTGAATTCACACTGACACAGGGCAGGGTTAGATTAGATTAGGTACCAGGGAGAAACTCTTCCCTGTGAGGGTCCTGGCACAGGGTGCCCAGAGACCCTGTGTATAGCCTGGAAGTGGTTCAAGGCCAGGTTGGACAGGGCTCAGAGCAACCTGGGATAGTGGAAGGCGGCCCTGCCCATGGCAGGTTTTGGGACGAGATGCCTTTGAGGTCCCTTCCAAGCCAAAACACTGATGCTGTGGTTGGTTCTCAGGCTGTGTCAGCAGGGTGGGCCACACCCAGGCAGTCAGACCCCCATCCCAGCAATCCTGCATCTGTCCTGGCTTACGCGAGGCTCCTGGCGGGGTGGGAACGGAGCAGAGCCAGGGCTGTGTCAGCAGGCAGGGCCGACCTCCTCACCTGTGCCCTGCCCACAGCCTGCCTGCCCCGAGCACCTTCCCATGCCCTGTGCCATGGACACAGCCCTGCCAGCTCTGCCAGGCGCTCCGACAGGCTCCCGGCTGGGCACAGAGCACGTCTGCAGCCAAGCTCTAATTAGCTCTGTGCTTAATTTGCCTCTGCACTTGCACTACACTGGACCTAAGCAGGCTCCCTACAGTACTGGAGGGGCAGAAGAAGGCCTGTTTGAGCTGACCCCACTCCACAAGCCTACCGTGCAGTTGTCCAAGACAAAAACACTAAACTTCCCTTCTGTTTATGGTAAAGTCTCCCTCACGTCTTCCCCTGTGTCAAACGCCAATACAAAAACAATTAAGCTTTGGCCATCCTGCCTGGTATTTCTCAGCTACTGTCACTGCTCTCACTGTGGGGAGCTGAGGCTAAAAGCTTTTGGAAAATCCCACCCCACACCTTGAAAAGTCAGGAAGGAAACTGGATGGCTGAAAAATGCAGTAACAGGAAGAGAAAGAGAACGCTTGGCACAGCCCTGACCGTGCTGCATCTGCTCTGCTAAGTAGGTTCATTTATTTCCATCCTGTAGCTCTCTCCCTCTATTTATAGCACCTGCATTAATGAACTTTCAAGGTAGACACCAAGCTTGAGCACCCCTAAAGAGATGTCTGAATATCCTTGTCAAATTAATTTGATCTTTTTACAAACGGCCTGTTCCCGTTAGACTGGCACTCCTCACTGGAAACCCCAGAATCACAGAATGGTTTGGGTTGTAAGGAACCTTAAAGATCTGCTCATTCCAAAACCCTGCCACGGGCAGGGACACCTTCAACTAGCCCAGGTTGCTCCAAGCCCTGTCCAGTCTGGCCTTGAACAATTCCAGGGATAAGGCACCCACCACTTCTTCAGGCAACCTATCACATGGAACATTGTCCACAACATACACTTGAGGCAAAGCAGGCATTCCAAGCTGGGAAGTACAATCAGAAATGTACCTGCCCCCATCCAACTGAAACCTCACCTTCACTGGGAGAGATGCACTCCACGCAGAATGGCAGCACAAGCCCCAAACAGCACCTTAATGAAATTACTTCTCTGCAAACATGAGAAGTGCTCCTCCAAACCCACATCTGAGGGCTCGAGGGAGGATTTTTAGTCAAACCCTCAAGAACTATTGCTGATGGGTACAAGAGGAATTCTCTGAGCCAACTGGAAACCTTTATAAAGCTTTGATACGATATATCATCCTTCCCACCTCTCTTTATATGGGTCCTATAATCCCTGCTTTTAGGTATTCCAAAATTTAGATTCTGCAGTTATATATATCAACATGGCAACATTGTGACACCTGACAAAAATAAGGTTTTACTCTCTTCAGGGCTGCAAGCACTAAGAGAATTCTATTCCTTGGCAGTAAGACTTCGTCAGACCCACAAGTGGTTTTAAGAAGTCAGCAAGGTATTGCAACACCTGGGTCTGGGCCAGGGAGGTGAGCCAAAGTGACTTGGAGGGCAACCAGACAACGAGAAAAAACCCCTTCCCAGAACAAGCAGAAATGCATTTCCTCATAGGAAAATCTCTGCACACCTGTAAGTAAAGAATGAGGAAGAGGGAAATGGACTCAGAGAAACTTCATCTGCCTTCTTTGTTCCTCCCTTGTCTCATCCCTTGCAAGTAGCAGCAAACTATAGCATCCTCTTTGTGCTGACACAAGCACCAGCAGACCCAAAGAGGCAGAGCCTAAAAAGCTTCTCCTTACTGGCCCTAAGTGGAAACCAGGACTAGGCTGGCTGAAGGAGGTGCTGGGATGTTTCACCTGGAATAGGGATTTGTCATGGTCTCCAGTCCTGCCTGAGAACCAGGGTGTGAATGCCAAAGTTCTTTGAGAGCAGAGACAGCCCTGCAGGCCTGGAATGTCCTGAAAGGGCTCTGCAGAGGGAACATTGTCTTGCTGCCTCCTCCTCAGTCTGTCAGAGTAGCCCTGTCTGCATTTGTGAAGGAGGTTTCATTCCCAAGCAATAATTTCCTTAGGATAAAATCTATCTGTACAGGTTCCATCTGCCCAGCTCTCTCCAGACTGGAGAGCTGAAGGTTGTCTATAAACTACCAGAGTTTGGCTTGTTAGGCTCAGCTGGACACAGGCTAAAAAAGAATAAGGACTGACATTTCCATACTGCACCAATTCCCAAACACAGAAGCACAGCTAGACTGGTTTGGAACTGGAACAGAACTTGTCCAGGAAAGAGCTGCATTTCTGGACCTCGCTGCTATCAATGGACATGTTCCATCAGGTTCAGATGGTGTGAGCACCTCGACCCGGTGAGTCAAACCCAGACTTGGTCAAAGTCTAATTGCACAGTTTGCATCCAAGAAGCTGAGAAATCATTTTCAGCTAGGATACTGAAACTTAGTCCTGTGGTCTTTAGGGACAGACCAAGAAATCCAAATGATGTTCCAAACCACAACTGTCTTAAGTTTCTACTCAGGAAAAATAAAGGTGTCGATACACAGGACAATTAAGTCATTCCCTGAACTTCTACAAATTATATTAACAACTACACCATTAAATATTTTGCAAATCAAGCTCTAGATACTTGTCCTTGTATTAGAATATAAACTAAATCACCAGTTCTATACTCAAACTGAGCTGACAGTGTCTAACACTAGCCAAGATGCTAACTGCAAAAATCAACAAAGAGAAGGAGCTCTGTAAATTCAGGATTTCTTAAACTGAGACATGTTGGACCAAAACTCACAATGTTTGAGGTTTCTTCACCTCAGATCAAATTTTGCTTGTTTTAAACCACGCAGCCCTCACACATATTTCAGCTTCTGATATTCCACACTCTCTAGTGACTGCCTTGAATACGTGTAATATAGTTCATTTCAGCTTTCTCCCAACTCCATTAAAGTTACTGCACAGTATTTCCCAGCTCTTAGCTTCTAATATTCTTTTGAACCTGAAGTTGAGCCACTCACCCCTCCATCAACGCCTATTATGGGATGAAGATTAAAACCTCAGGGTTCTAACCGAGGTTTCTGGCCAGGATTGCCAGCACTGGACACCAGCCTAAGATGGTACATGCTGCCTGGAGAGAAACAGGCTTCTGTTGGACACACTGGTGTGACACAGCTGGTGGAGAGAAGAGAAAGGTTCTCAGAAAGCAAAAGAAAAGGTGGGAAACACAAAATTCAGGTCAGCTCTGCAGACAAGTTTCAGAGGAGAAAAAACCCAGGGATATGAGGTAACTTGTAATTCAAGACAGTAATCTGAACTACCTCTCTCCTTTGCAGAGTTCCGAGCTAACTGAGGCAGCCTGTAAAAAGATCTGGCCAGCAGCATGAAACAGCAGGTCCCTGCAAGGACCTGGAAAAGTATCTGGATACCTGAGATGGCAAACACCTGAGAAAAGGGCCCAGTTATGGGGTATGAATGCTACTGCATGGGACACCTGGAATATTTATGCAGTTTCACTCCAAAAATCTGCACTGCAAAGACATCAGGGAGGAAAAGCCAATGGGAAAACTGCAGATGGAGAGTGATAGCAAGACTGCGTATTTTCACATGCAGGTGTAAGGGCAGGTAAGAACATAGTAATAAAAAACAGTAATAGAAACAGCAGAAATAAAACACCACAAACTCGTCCTCAAATGACACAGACACAATGATGGGCAAAAAGAAAGGCAGGACATGAAAACCCAGCAGAAGAAATGGGTTTTCAAACGTAGGTACACGTAGCCCATGGAAACAATTCCCCTGGGATATGATATATTCACAAGTGAAAAAGCAATTTCTACAGGCCTCGTCACCTGCATGCTCAAGAACAGAGGTGTAAACATAAAAATTAAGTTGAAAACATTTCAGTTCTTGAACATGGCTAATTATTCAACTGTAAAACCAACTCCTGGTTTCTGAGCACTGGCAAAAATCCTTCTTTGGGACAACCAGGGAACAGGAGTTAGGAAGAGCAAATGGAATCTGTGACTTGCCTTCCTTTCCAGGCTGTTCTCTGAAGATGGTAACCAGGCTACAGACACAACTGATCTGCCCCACATGACTGTATCCATCTACAGCAACTACCCAGCAACACGAGTTCAAAATGAGAAATGAACGTACTTCAGTCCAAGATCCAGTTGTATGGATCTCTCACACAGGAAGCATTTCTCCACTTAGAAATTAAGCTCCAATCATCTGGAATTAACCTCAACAACCCAACTGTATCACATCCTGGGCTGCATTCCCATCAGCCTTCCCAACTCCCCCGGCTCCTATCCAAGTGGCCACCTCCCACATTTCAGAACAAGCTCGGGGCCAAGAGAGAATACAGCAAGAAGAAGGTGACCCTGTGACAGTCTCTGCACAGCGATGGCACCAGCTAAAGGTGTCTGTCTTCTGCTTAACAATTCTGGTGGGAATAGAGGCATGGGACATCCAAAATGGACCTCATCTGCCTGTCAATTTAGATATTCAATCTTGACAGATACTCAAACATACAGCAAATCTCCATTTGATTATTCTTTTTGTTTTCAAAACCTAAAACTGGCTAATAACCAATGAGGAAAAAAGCTGTTAGCACAGCAAGTGAGCGACACATGAGGCCAAATCCACGGGGTGCTGGAATTGCAGAGCGTGGGCACGTCCCAGAGCCAGGGCAGAAGCCGCAATAGATCTACCCAGGCACTACTCAGTCTTTGCCCTTGCTTGCTATCTCTTTACACACAGTGTCATATTGCTTTTCAAATATTTGGCCTGTTCCTGCCTGGCGTGCGCTCAAGGGCCAACTCAGGTGATACAGAGGGATGAAATGTCTGCTCTGGCCCACGCCTCTCCCAAGCCACAGTAGCTATCCCACAGCAGCTGGCTACGACCGCTCCAACCCTACAACGTGAGCTGATTGTTTTGGTGGATCACGCTTCGTCCTCCGTGAGCAGATCCCTAGATAACAGAACATTGTAATGGGTGACAACTGGAACCAGTACTCACTGAGTGGTTTAAGGATGCTGCTGCTTGTCTCATCAGTGTTTTCTACGTCCGATTTGTCCGAGTAGTTCTCTGAGATTTTCTCCTTCTCTTTCTTTTCTTTGTGCCCAGGTCTTCTTCTGTGACGCCTCCTCCGCCGGTAGCTCTTGGGCACATGGACCCCGATGTAAATCGTGTGGTGACCTGGGGAACGCAAGCACACCAACATGAACATCAGCACTGCGCAGCTGGAGCGCCAGTTTGGGTTGCGAGGACCCTTGAAGCCCATCTCATTCCAAAACCCTGCCATGGGCAGGGACACCTGCCACGGTCCCAGGCAGCTCCAAGCCCCATCCAGCCTGGCCTTGGACACTTCCAGGGATCCAGGGGCAGACACAGCTTCTCTGGGCAACCTGTGCCAGGGCCTCACCAACCTCACAGGGAAGAATTTCTTCCATATATCTAACCTGAATTTCCCCTCTTTCAGTTTGTCCTATCCCCATTTCACTCCAAAAGGCAAGTGAACGATCCCTCTTTGCTGGCCTAATGCTAATTAGCCCTGATTTTCTTGTCTCCAGATGTGAGTTTGGAGCTCTGTAGCTACCATTTGGACAAGTATTTTTGTCCCATCATTTCTGAGAGCACATGCTAGTGCAGACTCGGATAATTATTGTCCTTGTGACTCATTTAAATACAAAAATAAACCCCACAGAAGGCCATCATACTCATTTCATAATATTGAACAGAGTGCTTTTCCAACACATTCTACACTAATTTTTCCATTTGTTTCACCAAACACACTGGCTGAACTTAACAGCTACCTCATGCCAAGTAATTCAGTTGAATTGAAGAACTTAGACCAACAAAATCTACATCACTTGACTGCGCAGTCCATTGTATAACAACTGCCAAAGTACCATTAGGTACCTTACACAGGGGCCGCTATAGAGGTCCCATGCTCTAAGTACCATTAGGGTGTTATTTTAACACACCACAGGAGGAAGGACTACTCACACAAGTTCCTATCAACTTCCACTTGACACTTAAAAAAACCCAAAAAAAACCTAGTAACAGAATTAGTGCCAAATTTCATATGTCGGCTGTAAATCCCAAGGATGCCCTTCCACTGAGACTGGGATTTTAAACTAAAGCGCCTCAACTACATTTGCCAATGAATGTGCCTTTCTCTGCCTGATAAAAATGGTTTCTTTTCAGGGCTTTCTGCACTCTGTCAGCTCGGGATGAATATCCTCTGCTTACACAAAGTGCTTACATGTCATCTTCTCTGCCCAGATCATTCAGCCATCTCGCTGTAAGAGCAGCTCTTACAAAAGCAACTCTTGAGAAATGAAAGCTGGATTCTGTACTTAGGACCAAATTTGGTTTCCCCATTTCCATCCCAGAGCGGCCAAATGGAGAGTTTCAGATGAACAGACTGACTAAACAAAGTTATCTCAATGAATGACCCACAAACTAAACATGTGTCTCTAGTTCCTCTGTATGATAAATCCAATCGTAGCGACCAAACAACTGAAAATGTAGGCACAAAATACTCCATTTCTGTAACAAACTGATTCGCCAGTGACGAACAACCCTGCATTCGCCATTTAAAATTCCACACACCCCTGAGGCCAGCTGTGAGGCCTTTATTTTGCATGTCTGAACCTTTATTTTACATGTTTGCTCATCTTGTTCCAGCCCCTGCCATGGCAGGGACACCTTCCACTACACCAGTTTGCTCCAAGCCCCATCCAACCTGCCCTGGGACACTTCCAGAGATGGAAGAAAGAGGATTCTGGAGCTGAGCAGGGCTCAGTCTCAGGCAGTGGAACATTGACAGAAGAGGGTCCTGCGTCTGCTGCCTCTTGCCAGAATCACCATCTCTGAGGAATGGGTTCACACCACAGAGGGAAAGGGCAGAGCCACACAGACATCTAGAGCACAAAGACCTTCCAGACCGACACATCAACATCCAATTTAGCTCTTGCGTGCCAAAGGAAACCCAGAAAGCTCTTCCAGCAACTGGAAACACCGGCTTGAAGGTGGCAGATGGCCTGAGCGCCGCACAAGGATGGGGAAGGGGAGATCTCATCTGAGCACGAGCGGGAAGGTGGGGGTGACCCCAGACAGGGCAGTGGCAGCCTTTCCCAAGGGATTCTCACACCCAAAACTCCATCCAAAAGCCTGACGCAGAAGCTGTCTGTATTAAACAACATTCCCCTTTGAATCACTTGGATTCTGTGGTCAGCTTGATAATAGAAGCACATCATAGTGAGCCTGCAGTCTTAATACTTTAATATGCTGCCAACAGAACTGGACAATCTCTTTAATCTTTGCACCACGTGTGCGCAGCACAGATTTTGGTAATATGAAACTCGCTTGTATGTATGCAGGCTAACATCTGCATTACTTTGCTGCATTTCCCTAGTTTGAAGGCAGAGACTTTTTTAATGTTCCTTGCTGCGCCTCCCTCACCTCACCCCACCCCACGAGACTGTTCAGGGAGGCCAAGCAAGACATTTTCCTTCTCCGTGTACTCGAAGTGCTTGGCATCTGTTGATACTGTTCCAAACGCTGAGATAATCTTCTAGGCTCCCTTCCCAAAGTGCCTGGAAGGAAACAATTGACACATACTCTCAATACACCGGGCTCCTGGGACATTTCCGACTCACTGGGGGAACCCAGCCTTTCCCACGAGAACCACTGCCTGAGAAACGGAATGTGACACCCAGGCACCACAGGGACCTGGTAACCCAAACCTGCTCTGCTCAACACCCACCCAGCACAGCTCCTGCTGAGGGGCTGCTCCCACTGCCCTCCCCAGGGCATCCATTATTCTCTGGGTGCACTTTGGAATTAAACTGACCGGAGCTGAAATCCTGGACTTTTGTGGCCACAGAGAATGTTTACTGTGCCCAAAGCTCACGACGAAATCATTTCATCTGATTATTAAGAAAACAAAAAGCACTCATCATCAGGGAGGTTCTCCTGGAAAAACTCAGTAGAAACCACATCTTTTGCTTTGCCAAGAGCTACTGAAGAACAGCAGCTCATGATTCAGCACCCAGATTTGGAGTTTGGGTGTAGGAGACTCCCTCAATCAGTTTTACTGATGAAAACCCACTTGCACATCACACAGCTGAGGTTCTGTGAAATGAAGCGTTCCCTCCCTGCCTGCAGGAATATCTGCCCATCATCATCATCATGGCTAGGCTGGAGAGGGCTTAGAGCAACCTGGTCTAGTGGAAGGTGTCCCTGCCCACGGCAGAGAGGTGGAATTAGATATCCTTAAGGTCCCTTCCAACCACAAGCATTCTGAGAGATTACTTCATTATGATCCTCTCCATTTTGAAGCACTAGCTTTTTTTAAAAAGAGTACTAGGGAATGGCTCTTTCTCAGCAAAAGCAAAACTCAGTCACTTGGAGAAAGAAGCTGAAAGTTATGGGATCAAAGGATAAAGTCTGCCTGCTGCATCTAAGAAGGAATCCTTTCCACATGACTGGATTCTTCAGACTCAGAGCGTGGTAAGACCAGCCCATAAAAAATTTCACACCAGCACCTCAGAAGAAAACAAGATCAAAATCTAGTATTAAAAATGTATAAAGGACTGAAAATCAGCTGAGCATTAGCAGTTTTTACCCAGCCCTTGTTTTTCCTTTAAAGACTCCTTCGCAAAGAACAGGGAGAGCTACATTAAACCCCATCAGATTGCAACCGGACCATGTGGTTACAATTGGCCACAAAGCCACACTCTTCCCCACCAGCTCTGGCCAAATATTTTGGGTCCCCTGAAAAATGGGTTTTGCTCAGGATGCCCCAGCCATGTCACTCAGAAGCCTATGGCATGGGATTGGAATGAGACAACCTTTAAGGTCTCTTCCAACCCAAACCACTGTGATTTGATGAAAGGTGGGACCTACTCAGACCATTTTCACAGCCCAGCCATCAGTCTTACCTCCAGGTGGAACTGAAAGTCCCAGGTAGCCCCCCCCATCTAACATCTAGAGATCTGCTCTGCAGTCACATCAGAGGAACCACGTGTTTCCTCAGCAGAAGATGGCACAGCTTTGTGCCCAAGGAGGTGTCAGCACACAGCCAAGCCTGCAGAGAGTGGGGGCAGCAGCCAGGACATGGCCAGGATCACAGCCAGGTCAGTGCACTTTAGAGCAGCTGCTTTTCCAATTTGGGGTTGGTGGCAGAAGGTGCTTCCCATTTTGTGAGACATTCAAAGAAAATTAGCAACATAAAAAAAGCCCACGGCTCAGAAAGAGAAATAAATCAGAGGGGATGATCCATTTTAAAGGGGAGATACTAAAAGCAGCGCTAAGGAAGTCCCAAACTAAGCCCTGCTTAGTTTCAAATCAGCTCAAGAAATAAGAACAGAAGGCCACGCCATCACGTGCTGAGTGCCCTTAGCTCTACCTGGCTGTAGAGAGGATTTTAGGGGCTGGCAGCAGCAGAGGGGCAGGACCTGCACCCTGACCAGCTCCACCTTCCAGGACACAAGCTGTTCTGCACTCCCAGCATGGGATGCACAGCCTGCAGGACACCCCACGCTGGAGAAGGGCTCACAGCAGCTGTGGTAGAACCAAGGAACACAAGGAGCTCCCCTAGCACTGCCAAGGGCCAAGTGCTACTCCCATTCATGCACGTGGACAGAGACACTGAACCCCCAGGGAAAAACCAAACCATAATGAGTCCTCTAGACAGGCTGCCCAGTCACAGTCCCAGGCTCACCCACCGACTCCCACAGGGTTTTCAAAGCATGCTGATACTCAAGCAACCAATTTTCCATGCAAGTAAAAATCCATTGGTCAGGGAAACAGCACAAGGATTCACCGAGCACTTAGTGGAAATCTGAACCAAACCAAATGCACTAGCTGGAGACAGATCAGATCCAAATCCCTTCTCCTAGGAACAGCAGTGTGCAGTTAACCAATTCTTCTGTGTTGTGGCACTTTGCCAAGGAAAAGGGCCAGCATGAATCCATCAGGCAATGGGAACAACAACCATAAGGCTGAGCAGCAGCTTCACAGACTGATAAATGCCATCAGGAGACGAGCCTTCCATGAAAGAGAGAGAGCAAAGGGCAAAATGTAAAACAGAGGCTTCAGGTGACACAAACCTGAGATACTATGCCATAGAAAAAGGAAAGAAGGAGGAACAAAATTAAAAACATCAGGGATCTCTTTCAGTTTGCCAGCTCCAACAGAAGAATCCCAAATTCATGCCTAGGATTCAAGTGAGGATCTCCATCAGCAAGGAAGATGCAGTTCCTTAGTCAAACAGGGAACTTGTGCAAAGACCATTTTATATACTTGCATTACTGCACTTCACATCTTTGCACGCAGACACTGAAATGCCTACGAGGGGCAGGGAATGAGCTGTGCAGGGGAAGACAGTATGGAAATTGGAGAGCTTTTCCTCTTCTTCTACGATATCAGGCTTCCAGCACTTCAGTATCCTCAAAAAGCCAGCAGGGGATCTAAAGCATTCCCATGTAACAAAACTATAGTTAGACAGAAGGGAAGTCTTTCTAGCCATCTGCCTAAAGCTTGCACTCCTCTGTTCCAAACAGATGATCCATGACCCAGACTGGACCTGCCAGATTCCTAACAACATTCAGAAACCACTGACAGCAAAGCGTGTGCAAAAGGTGAGTTAGGTCTGAGCAACAGGACAGCTCTAAAAGACAGAGCTCACATAAATTCAAGGAAAACAATATCTAAATAGTGAAACAGGAGGGAAAAAAAACAAACAAGAATAAAATCAAGGTCTTCAACTGTCTTCCTGAAGATCCTAGAAACCTGCTTGTGCTGATGTAACAAAGTCAGCTGGGTGGCAGTGAACGAAGGGGTGGGCGTTGTTCGGACAGAACAATGAGCACGTGCTGGGGGTGCTCTCGCTGAGCTTTACGTAAGCCACTGGGAGACTCTTACCCACAACCCTGTAAGCTGCTTTTCCTCCTCTATTCTTTGGAGCTGTGAGAGGTTATAAAAGCCACTGAACCTGTCCTGCTGTGATCTGATCTAATCTGGCCAGAACTGCTCGGCTTCAATGGAAAGAAGAGTTGAAGAAAACTTCAAGAACGCAGGGCTCTGAGGAACAGGGCAGAGAAGGGAACATGCCAGACTGCTGGATCTAGCTCTTGGGAAGCATGGTACCTTTGGATTTTCTGGCATCCTTTAAAATTACGTCCCCTTCCAAAATGCTCCAAATGACCACTCAAGAGAACTGATCTTGGCTGAAACTCTTTTCCTATTTCCATCTCATGAATTACCAAGACTGAATGAATTGAGTACGGAGCTGTACTTGACACTCTCAGGCTGACAGATGCAGTCAGGGTTTAGACCCCGCTCCAAGAGAAGTAAGAGCTGCGGTGTGATGACTAAGGCATCAGAAGGTGCCTCCATTCCCTGGGAAAAGGCTCAAAGCAGTCCTCTGCCTATGCCCCTTGACTGCAAGGCTGCAGTTTCATTCAAAGAGGTGTGTCTGATGGAAGGCCATGCTGCTGCCAGCAGGGAACCCTGAAGGAATGTAAACAGAAAATGCTCCCACAAAGGCTCCTCACCCCTCTCCAGCAGCACACACTTCCTGGAGGGAGCCAAGAGTTCCTGGGTCACTCTTCAGCTTCTATTAAAATTTGCCCTGTGTTCTGCAACCAGAGTAGGAACATCACCAGAAGGAAAAAAGGGGACAGGGCTCCAGGAAGGCTGGGACGATTCTCAAACCAGCAAGCTACAGCCCTAGCACCAGTTTGCAGGTTAAGCCCAGCTTCAGCAGTTCTGGTACAAGAAGCACAGGTAGGAAGGAGAGGGAACAACACTCCTGTGTTACCTAGCCCTGGCTCGGCAACATGACCAGGCTCCACAACACATTTTGGGCTACCTTTTCATTTTAAGTGTCCTAGAAAAATCCAGGAAGGCTCACAAGCACATCTGTGACTCACATCTCACAAGTGAGCAAAGGCTATATCTGATTTTCCATCTCCATGCTGAACTGTTATATCCAGTGTTACTGTACCTTAAAAAAGAGCCGTTGGGCAAAGGAAGATGGGAGCAGAGAGTCAAACAAGCCTAGACTTGAATCCTGACTGAATCGAGAGCAGTTGCTCCCATCCAAGGCTGCAAGGTGCCATGTGAGGGCCGCCTTTCTAACTGGCATGGACCCCAAATAAATGGATTCACTGCCAGATCAGAGAACTGGTGAAGGTTTCCAATCATTTGGACCTGATGATCTTAAAGCTCTGCTCCAACTTAAATGATTCTGTGATTTTAAACTGACTGGAGATGGGAAAAAATATTAGTCACTGTCAGAACAGGATGGAAACACGTTCCTTCACCTCATGTTCAGCACATGCTGAGCACATGCTGGCACAAAACTCATCAGCACTGAAAAGAAACCACCACCTTTCCTTCACCATGGGCTGACCATGCCAGCTATTGACTCAGCTGCTCTTACACCGTTTTCTGCACCTCTCCTGCCTGCACAGCCAGCCTATCATTGCCTTGTGTAAAGCCAGTCTATCACCCTCTGAACTCGGACTGCAGCTTTTCCCGCTGAGCACGGAGTAGGCGGGCACCAAAAACCTCCTCATCCCACCCAACAACTTCAGAGCTAATGCTGATTCCCAACAGCAAGGAAAGACAGAGGCAGTGAGCACAGCAATATTCCGTGCAATGACCTGCTGGATGCTGCCATGGGGAAATAATGCTGGAAAGGAAAGCATCTCAAGACCTGAAATCTTTCATCACAGTGTCTCAAAGCTGGGGACATCTAAACAACCCGTCTTGTTTTTACTCAGCTGTGTGGAGCAGCACTGGGTTCCAAACCCCACCTGCCACTCCCAAGTACACAGAATCACGGAATGGTTTGGGTCAAAAGGGACCTTGAAGCTCATCCAGTCCCAGCACCTGCAATGGGCAGGGACACCTTCCACTAGCCCAGGTTGCTTCAAGCCCTGTCCAACCTGACCTTGGACATTTCCAGGGATCCAGGGGCAGCCACAGCTTCTCTGGGCAATCTGTGCCAGGGCCTCACCACCCTGACGGGGAAGTTGTGCCAGCTGCTGTATGGAAAGAGCACAAAGGCACTGCCGGAGTTCTCTGAGTTTGGCTTTTGCAGGAGTGAAGCCCAGTTCAGTTTTACCGAAGCAAAACACAGCCTGGTTAGCCTCTACACATAAATTAAAGGTACCAAGAAATACTGATGAGCACATTCTGTGATCAGATTTTACCCAATTGATTTTTTAATCACATTTATTTCAGAAGCAATTAAAGACTTTGATATGAACCAGGTCATCTGGTTACTTCTGAAAATGGAGGAGGGTCTGCCTACAGTCACGGATCAAAAACAGACAGCAGTGACGAGAAAAGAAAAAGAAATCCAAGTGTACGGGCAAATACAGCTCATTTCTCCCACGGAGGGCCTGCTGTTAGTACAGGTAAAGATGTTCACAGTTCACATCTCTGCCCTTTTAACCTCTCTCCTCACTGATCCAACCGTCATGGACTAATCCTGGGCTTACGGCATCACACAGCTTTCTACCAGCAAAGTGCAATGACACAACCGAGTCCAGAATAGAAAGCAAGGAGGAGGCAAGCCCTAAAACAGAACAAGTAGTTATGGAACATTGTTACAAAATCCCCGAGTGAGCCTCCCTGCAGAGTTAGCAGGGCAGCAGTAAATGCCACAATGCTAATAGGACCCAGGAATAGCTTCCCCTAAGAGCGTATTCTCCTGCATTCACTCCCAGAGCAGCGCTGAGAGGCATTATCCAAACCTCAGCTTTGCCCATCATTCGGGAGGCAGGACAGGCGTTTCCTAACACACACGGAGCCGCTGCGCTGCTCGGGCTTGGCAGCGGAATTGTGAGACTTGAAATCCAGCATCCTCCACCCCACCAGGGAGTCGGGGTGGCAGCGAGCCCGGGGAAGTTCCGCTTAGAGCGCCAAGAGCACCTTATCTGCAGGATAAGGTGGAGCTTTACTTTTCCCCTGTTGCAAAATCGGTTATTAAGTAATCTGCTTATGTCACACATACCAGCTCTCCTGACAGGGACATTACAGCAGCACGGTGTTACCTTCAAGGAAAGGAGCGTGCAGTGCTCTAAACGAACGGGAAGGGTCCTCTGGCACGGCTCAGGGCAGTGCCTCTCCCTGATTTTCCCCAGGAAAGCTGACTTGTACTTGCTTTGCTTCATGCTCTGCCCTACACCCGGGCAGATCCCTTGTCTCGCCAGGTCACGTTTCTGGGCACTTCCAGCCAAACAACTCCTCCTAACTAACGCTGATCCATCACCTAGCCCTCCCGTGGATCCAGGCAGCAGGGAGGAGCTGGAGTGGAGTAATTTTCAAATGTCAACAGCGGATATCACAGCGACCACATTCCAGCATAGGACCAGGCTGAGGTGCCACCTGAGAGACGGACTAAACAATCCCTGGAAGCAGGCCCAAGGGACATATTTCTGTCAGGTATGCACAGTTTCTGTTAATGCTATATTTACTCAGCGAGGGCACAAAGGACAATTGTCCCACCCCAAAAATGTCTCAACGCCTTCCTGACCAGAAATGACCATTTTTACTCCTCCTTAAAAAGCCAAGTCCTTCCCTCTCCCCTGCACCACTACATAGTCCAATTAGTGGGTGATGTGGCTGTGCAGAGTTGCTGTCTCCATCCCACACACAAAACCTGTGGGACCACTGACAAAGCGAACCATGTTCCTCTCCTCTCCAACACTCCAAAGAGGGATGCTCAAAGCGACACCTTGCAAAGTCTGTCTTCACCTCTTTGAACTCAAAGCAACCTACGAAGCAGCAAAAGGTTCTGAGGCACATTAAAATTATCTGCTGGAGAGTTTTCCCATTCTCTCCGGCTAACTCCTGTGCCAGGGAATCCCTGAGTTCTTCTGTCCTATCTCTTCTGATAAAGATTACAACTCCCCTTCCCCTCTTGCAAGGAAAAGAAGCAATCTCCTCTCTGCTCACTTTTAGCGAAATGAAGTCTCTTGACAGATGCTCGCCTCCTTTAAAACTCCCCACTGTTAAAGTGCAGGAATCTAACAGGGAGTTAAAAGCATCTGCACCAAGGTCCAGCCAAAGGTCTGCAAGCTGACGTTTTAGCCCTTCCACTGGATTTTAAACTGACAGAGGGCAGGCTTAGATACTGGGAGGAAATTGTTCCCTGTGAGGGTGGGGAGGCCCTGGCACAGGGTGCCCCGAGAAGCTGTGGCTGGAACAGTCGGATAGGCTCTGGGGCAGCCTGGGCTAGTGGAAGGTGTCCCCGCCCGTGGCAGGGGGCTGGAATGGGATAGGCTCGAAGATCAGTTCCAACCACAGCCACTCGGTGAGCATACAGCTCATCCCACACATGCAGACCATGACTGCACCCGGAGTGCACATTGGATACACACACGTTGATCTCTGTAGGGAGACAGATGCCGCTGAGGACACACAGAGAATCCCAGAATCACTGAGGCTGGAAACACGGAGACAAACAAGATCTCTTCCAAGCACCAACGCCTTTAATGCTTACTGGCACTGCGACAGCGCCCCAGATTTGCCAGGCACGCCGAGAATTCCAGGCTGTCCCGCTGCACAGAGCGGAGCAGCTGAGAAGCAGCTCCCTGACCCACCCACCCGTGCACCATACGTGCCCTGTGACCCTGACAGATGCCACGGCCCTGGATCCTTGGGCGATGCAGTTGGGCCGCTCCCAGGAGCCTGGCAGGAATCACGGCGCTGCCTTTAGCACCACCGAGGGAATTAGCTGGCTGCACAGCCCCGGCGCTCTGCCGAGGCTCAGCCGAGCAGCTCCGGCCCCAGAGGCCTGTTGTGTACAATTAGAAGCATTCGTTTCACCTCCTCTCCTCATTCCCCTAGTGGGACGAGCTGCCATCAGTCTGTGAGCCCAACTAAACCAAATGAGGATATCCACGTCGGAAGGAGGGATATAAACCCACCACGGCCACAAGTGCTACTTCAAACAGTAAGCACATCCCCTGTGGACAGTCAGAAGGACCCTGTTGCACTCACCACCACCAACCACTTCCATTATATTCCTGGAGCATCACACACGGCTGTTGCACATCAAAACAGCACGTGGCAACATTTTAAGTCAGTAAAACATGAAAAATATCCTCTCTCTCCCCCCTTCTCAAATGTATCTGCTGCGCCAAAGTGGCAATTATTCCACAAGCAAAAGGCTAATACAAACCTGACCTGCAGACAGCAAATAGCCTCATTAAACCCAATATGATGATTTACAGTGGCTGAGCACAGATTACTTCATCCCAGAGAGGAAGAAAACACAGGCTTTTTCGTGCAAAGGACTGGCTTGGTTTTCTGGAAGTGTTCTAACTCCTCTTTTTAGAGACTATTTTCTCTCGTACTGCTGGATTCTTTTCTGTCCATTACTGGTGATAATGATATGGCTGTAACCCTACACCTTTCAAAACATTTTCAATTGAAAAGCCACAGGCATTTGTTCGCAAATAAACAAGTTGGAATAAAATCACACCCTGAAGTCAGGAGGGGAAGCCTAGTGCTGCAAGGTGAAATCCTCTCCCTTCTAGGTAAACTCCTACCCTACCCTGATCTCCTCCTTCTCCCCCCTCTAGTTTATCAAGCCCACAGACAACCAATCCTAAGAAAATGAGAAAAAAGAGAATTTGCCATGAACTGACTCCTATCAGCTTCATCATTTTCCAGGAAGAAACTTGAAGTAAACTCCTTTGAATTCCTTTTACCTCTGGGATTTCACAACATTTTTAGTTAGAGGGAAAACAAAAACACTTCCAAGGGAGTTTACTCCTTCCCTATAAAGTGAGGAAACTGTTTCCTCTGTTATAAAGTCCTCCTTCAAGGGAAAGCCCTTTTCTTGATGCCTCCAGAGCACAAAGGATAACCCAAGCAAATGTTCACTTCCCACCTGAAGTCCACCCTGACACTCGGTACAAATTCTGCTGGTTTTTTCCACTTGGCTTCTCCACCTGCCTCACGGCTGCAGCGGTGATAGGCAAGCACTGCCAAACTCCATTTGTGGAGGAAAGCAAAGCCAAGAGCTCTGGTGTTTCACAGCCATCATGCAAGACACAGCAAACGGGACTTTGGGGGAAGTGGAAGCGTGTGCCGGCAGCACGGAACAACATTTGCTCCTCAACTCAAATAAAGGATTTCCCTCAAAAGTCACTTCCACCCCAAACAAGCCTACTCACGTTTCAGTCCATTTTAGGGCTAAGCATTGCACAAACCAAGGCACACTGCTTCTCTGCCCTCAAACTGTGCCCCTCCTACAGACCAACACCAAAGCAAAAGCACCCTTCCTCCCCAGCAGTCCGAGTCTCTTACCTTCCACTTCTTCTTCATCACATACATGTTTAAGGAAGGAAGCCCCTCTATCCAGTACTGCCTCGTCCTCCATCCTATAGTAATAGAAAAGAAAAAAGGAATGCTCAGACTTCTCCTGGAGCGAGCTGTTGGAACCAGCCCAAGTCCTGGGCAGGTTAACTTGCAAGCTGTTGCTCATGTTCCTGTGGGCACTCCTGTCCTCCTTCCAGTGCCTGCTGTTCCTTCATAGAGCTCCTTTCACATGGCGTTTGCTTTAAGCTGGCCTCATGTAGCTCCAGTTCTGACCTTGAGAGCACATCAGTGGTGACAGGTGTGAACAGGGTAATCCCAGCTACAAGTCTTTGGGGGCTTTCCTGTGCCTGGCTTTTTCTCCCCTCTTCCTCTTTTTTCCAAGAACTACAGCCACACAGGCAGGCTTGGGGCTGTCTATGCAAGGGGCGAGAGCGAGTGGAATTGCAGCCTGCCTTTGGTGCTGGCCCGGCAGGGAGGCGAGCGGGCACACCCCACAGGGACACAGCCCAGCCCAGCCCAGCCCTGCCCAGCCCAGCCCAGCAGCACAGCACACTTGTCTGCTGGGAGCCCGGCTTTGTGTCACATGCTGGCCTTACAGAAATCTGACATACGAGGATTATCCCGAGACCGAGCTACACTAAGTCAGATCATCACAGCAGTCATTTATGTGTGTCACCCATTCATTCATCCATTTGGGGAAGGGTTTTAGTGGCTTCTGTCCTTCCCCTCCCCTTTTCTCTCCACCTCTGATGTGTCCCTGGGGACAGCAGAGACTCCTAATTCCACGCTTCTCCATCACTGTGCCTCTGCAGAGCTGCCCACAACTCCTGCTGCTGTGTTTCCCCCACAAAATCAGACCCTGTCGGCCTTCCGAGGGTACATCTGCAAATCCACTCTTGACAAGCAAATACAAAAATAATAAAATAATAATAATAAACAAAATTGGAACTGTGTTAAATAATCTCCTTAGAGGCTAAGTACACCATTTGCTGCTCTCTACTGGGCTGTCGCCATGGGAGCTTTCTGTCTTAATACAACTGGGACCAAGCTGGTAACCTGCTTTCATACTACCAAAAATCAGGGATAAAACAACACTTTCTCCTTATATCCCCCAGGAGGAATAGGGACAAACCCGGTTCCGAGTGAGACACAAGGCCTTCAAAACTTCTTCCCATCCATATTGCTTCCATTCAAGATCCTCTCAGAATAGCAGCAGCAAACACTTGCAGATTATCTTAAAGGAATATTCAAATTCAGGAGGGTATAAATACTGAACAGATGAAGGCCAAGAATTCAGAATGCCTTAGGGTGTCTCCCTTGCATGCCAATGCCTGGCTACCTAAGTAGAAAGTACAAAATAAGACTCAGCCACAAAAGGAAACACCAGAGTCCCATTTGATGAAAGCAGTACCTCAGTAGCCACTCTCCCACCTCTGCCAAGTTTTTTTCCACCTCGAGCACCTTTATAACCCGCTGCTGGCCTCAGCCTCAGCTCTTAGTCCACCGCTCAACTCCCAAAACAAATCTCAAACACGGCACAGATAAAAACAGTGAAGAAAAAATAGGTCGGATTCAAACACAGTACCAAAGGATATGGAAACACACTTTTGCATTTGGATTATTGGATGGCAGTAAAAAATAAAGCACTGTACCCAGAAATGTATGTGAGCACTGACTCCCAAGCTTAGGTCTAGTCCGAAGCCAGCTCCTCCTTCACACAGGCTGTTTCTGCCTGAATGCCAGGAGCCAGAGGATTTGAAGGAGAAATTTCCCTGAGCTAGGAAAGGTGCCATTCCCCAAGCAGTTGCTGCCAGGGGCAGAGGGGTGGGACGTGCTCCTTGCCAGCACAGCACACCAAGCCAGCACTCAGGCACACACCAGCCTCCCTTGAAAGCTCCAGCTCTCCATTAAATTATTTTAAACTATTCAAGCATCTTTTCTAAGGCAACAGAAGGCAACATATTCCATGGATAGCCTTGCCCCTATTTGTCATGGCTGTGAATGCACAACTCCGTTTTTTTTTTTTTTTATTATATTTTTTCCTGCAAAGCAGCACAGTAGCTCCTTGCTATAAACTCAACTGGAAACACCTGGAACAGATGGGACTGGATTTCCAGACCAGACACAAAGCACAGGAGCTTTATTCCTCTATAAAGTCTATACTTCCCCTGGCATTCAGCTCTATTTCCCTGAGCACCCACAGGTATGCAACACACCTATGTGTCCCACAGCCCTACCGAAAACGTGTCCAAAGGCCAGCTCCTCCAGCCGAGGCAGCATCAGCCCAGGCATGGAGCAACTAAGAAGCAACAGTGTGGTAGAACAGAGAAAGGGAAAGGAAGGGAGCAATTTCCATTGCCTGCAAGGGATACAGTGCTGAGAATCCACCAGTTGCCATCCCCCTGGGAGAAAGCCTGTTCATCCTCCCCACAACAGCAGAGAATCCTCCCAAGCATCACCCTGCCAGTGCTGAGCACCCACAGCAGTGGGAACGGCCCTCACACTCCCAGGAACTCCACCCTGCCAGCCTGGAATGGGTTTATCACATTTAATAGCCATGCTCTTTTAGCTCCAGAGGGTTGGAAAACTGATCAGCAAGGCTGATGCTTTCCCTGAAACGTGTATCCAAAGGAGCTGGGGGGTTTAAAGGGCCAGGAATAGAGCTTGGGTTGCCTTGGCACAGTGCCCCAGCTCTAATCTGCAGGAGTTTAGTGATTAGACTCCAAGCATCAACTCCCTTGACTTGGTCTTTTCTGCCCTTCTCAGATTAGCACAGGATTTCTGTGGGCCAAAATCTAGCAAGAAAACATCCTTTACCAATTTTCAGGGGAAACTATTTCAGCTCCCTGGAATTCTTCAAATACTGTGAAATGGGAATTGCAGAAATTAAAAAGAAAAAAAAAAATTCACATGAAACAAGAAAATCCTCCCCTGAATCTTCAGGGAAAGCTGGCAGACGCCTCTTGGCGAAGCACTGCAGTAAGACCACCATCCCATGGAAGACCCACATGGACTGGAGAGAAAAATGGATGGAAATAATTTTAAGCCCTCTGAAAAGAGATGTGCCTTGGCTTAAGCCTAATTTACCAGCTCCTTGTTGGAAGGTAAAGGAGTTTTCAGGCACTTTTCGTATAGATCCACATCCTCGTGACTGCTACTGCAACATTTTAGAAACAAACCAAAAAGAAAAAAAAAAAAAAAGGAAATGAAAAAATACTGGGCTCCTATTTTCAGGGTCTGACAGAACACGCTCCAGTGAAAAAACATGAACTGCTTGAGTAATTGGCTTCTCTGGGCTGATGATTAGGTCAGTGCCAAACATTTTTAGAAATGATGTTATGTGTCAACAGGATTTGAACAAGAGTCACGCATGGCCAGCAGCAACTCGGCTCTGCCTGCAAAGCACCGGCAGATAGAGCTCACAGAAATATTCCACCCAGCTACTCGGAAAGAACGAGACCCATTTAGTACTAGCAGGGATCCTGGGCTTCCTAAGGGCTGCGCCCACCTGCCAGCACCTCTTCTGCTCACCGCAACGTCAATTGTTCCTGCAGGTCTCTGGCTGCAGCACCAAACACTCGCACTGCATCTCCCAGGCAGCGCAAAGCTGCGAGTAACCTCGGAGTTACCGTGGCCAGCGCTACTCAAGGCAGAGGCCAGCTCCCCCAGGAGATGGAGTGCTGCCATCGCCCGGCTGCTCAGCTGCAGAGCTGGGCAGCTTGGAAGACTGAGGGCAGGAGAAAGGGAAAGCGGTGCTCGGCGTAAATAAAGAAGGACTGGTGCGGCAACACGAGATGTTGCGCGGAGTTCCAACTCGCCGTCGCGAATAACCGCGTACCACAGCTGGGGAGCTGGAGGGGAGAGTTACTGCTCGCTGATAAGCTTTTATGATTCTGCCCATTTCCAAAGGCTTTTGCAATCAGGAAGAGACTCCAGCAAACTCTGAACTGCACAAGGAGAAAGAAACGGAGCCAGTTCCACAACTGAAGCAGCGTAACACAGAGCCGTGAGAAAGTGCCATTAAAGAGCAGCCCGAGGAGCTGGGGCATGGAGCGGGTCAAGGGCTGAGGGAGGAGGGAGGACTGCAGGTCACAGAGCAGCAGCGCCAGCAGCAGGGCTCCCGATGGATGGGTCGGAGCTGCCAGCCCTCGGGGCGCCCGCCCGGCCGCAGCACGAGGCACCCGCTGCGCCACAGCTCCGCCACGCAGCCCCGGGAAATCGGCCCGCTCTCCCGGGAAAGGCAAGGGAAGCAACATCTTCCTGAGCGGGCAGACAACCAGCCTGTGCGCTTCGCACCAGAGACCCGTCAAGACTGTTCTCCTCAGAAAAGTACCATGATCAAAGTGGAGCGGGAATGCACAGATGGGGATGCTGCAGGAGCAAAGACAAACTCAAGCGAACAGCGGGCATCGTGGGCTGAGCCGTTTGGCAGGTCCCAAATCCCACAAGGTCTACCCCTGAATCTACCACACACTGCTCCCCCTCACTACATACCTCCCAGACACAAAAGGGGAGGCTTGTTCTGGTAGGAAACATCCACAACCCCACACCACTCCCCGCAGGTGTAACCATCGCTGCCTGTGACAACCAGCATCCTCCATCCTTCAACTACAGATGGACCAACACAGACGGACCGGCCAGACTTGAAAGTTTCCAAAGATGGCACCTGGATGCGAGCAGAGAGAAGGGCCCTAACCCCCCTAACCCTAACCCAAAGGCTTCCCTGCCAACAGCACCCTCACCAAGCCACCCAGGTTAGATGCCAAGTGGGTACCTGTGTGTATACACAAAAGGAATGAGTCAGCAAGCCAAACAGGTTGCTTCTGTCAGCGAGCTGGGCTTCGGGGAGACAGAGGGAACACTTCCACTTCTCTCTGCAACCTGCGAAGCATTCAGACACTGCAATTGTAGCGGCCAAGTACACAGGAAAGCAGGAAGGAGACTTGGCCCCAGCAGGTGCTCTCACAGCCCATACTCAAACACGTGAATAAACAGACCAAATGTGAGCGATCCCATTTTAGGGCCCTGATGTGTTCTGGTTTTCTCACATACTTGCATATGGGCTCTATCACACAGGAAAAAAAGAGCTTCTGACTACACTCAGCACAGCCTGCTTGATGCACTTTTGGAACATGTTGCCAAATTTGTCCTGGATGCATTTTCTCCTGTCAGCTCTAAAGCAGTGTTTATTTACAAGCTTTCTCAGCAAAAGGCTGTACTCACCCGGAGCAAAGCAGGACAGAATCCTCTGCCTTGCACACAAATAACTTGCACTGTAGTATTTATAAATTAAATAAATTCCCAATTAAGTCATCTCATTAGGAAAAACGTTTCCCTCTACAGAGGTGTTCTCAGGGATTGAAATTAAGTCCCATGACAGGGATTTAAATAGGGAGTCTCAGCTCTTGACTAAATCTTGTTTTCAAAAACTCTTTACGGTGTGGAACGTCAAGAACTCTAAATGTTTTATCAGCTCACAGGTGAGGTCTATAAGAGCACCAAGATAAGAATCATTTGAATTCACGATGGCAAAATAAGTTCCATCATTTGGATTTCAATTCTGATCTCTGACAGCTTCAGAAGAACTCTTGAAGTTGGGTATATTCCAAAAATGAAGTAACTACTAGGAAAAACAATCAGGAGGGAATGAAGTTACAGCTTTCTGATGCACAAACAATAGTGTAACACTATCAAAACACAGGGAAATCTAAGTGGGAACACTGGGACAGGTGCAACATTTGAAGCCTTTACTTCATTGTGATTAAATTACCTGCCATAAAATGACACGACTATAAAAACTGATCAAGTCAGCTGCCTCTTAGGTTTCATTTCCTTCTCCTCAAGGAAAGCACGGAGCTGAAACTGGGGACTCAGCAAAGAAAAGTCTGCCTTGCACTCCAGCTTCATTTGAGAACTGCAGCATCTCAGTGCAAGCCCCTCTCCAGGACAGGGCCAGCCTCTGCTATCGTGCACCTGGCTCCTGACACATCCCACATCCATCTGCTGTATTTCATGCAGCCACAGCCAGGAAAAGGTACAGAGACACCCTGTAAGGAATTCGAGCTTTGTGGGATGGAATCAAATGAGATGAATCCACAGGAAGAAGTTATTCTGGACTGCAAATATTATAAATCTATCTGTTCGAGGATAATATAAACCAGACATTTTTGTAGCTTTATTTTCCACAATGGATGAAATAGAAATCACAAAAAAAGCTTCCTCTAGAGGCAGAGGGGCATCAGGTTTTAAACCCAAAAAGAGCAGTGGATTTTTGCTCAAAATTGTTATTTCAAGCCAGCCTGTGCCATCTAATCTATTTTTGGCTATTTATTACCGTGACAATGTCATGTCCTGCAGTATTTTTGTTACAGTTTTATGCCTGAGAGGCAACTCTTACGTGACCACGCGTTCATCTGAAATCCATGCTGGTTTATACAGCAGCTGCTCCTTGTTCCAGCCTCCTGCAAGAGCTCTTTTTGAGGGATCTGTGACTAAGTGTGCTGTCACAGGAGCAGGTACCATGGGCTAAGAAGCACCTGCAATGTTTCAAGCGTCTATTTTACATCGGCTCAGCACAGCAACTGCAGGAAACTTTTCCTGCATCTGCTGCATATTGCCCACCTGGAATCTCCAAAAGCAAGGCATGGGAGGCCTGATCCTGAGGCAAATTCCCGACTATGAGGACATTAGGGTGGGCAGCTTGGTCCCACGTCTAAAAGAAAAGAGTTATGTGGAATGGGCGGTGCTGGGTTTAAGTCCATTTCCCACTGAGCAAAGGAACAGGCAGTGTGTACAATGAGGGGTGGGGCAGCACACCACTGGCACCACTCACCCAGGGCTGCTTTCTCCAGGGAAAACAACACAGCACGCTCAATCCTGGCTTCCCAGCAGGCAGCTAGCTCCTGCGCTTGTCCCCTGCTGTAACTGCTTTGGAGGGGAAGGTTCTCCATAGCAATCACACCACACAAAAGGTGTGAGACCAGCTCAGAGTTTAATTTCACCTCTGTAATTACAGTTTGAAGCTTTGCCTTTCCCTCGGGCTTCAGACTGTCAAAGGCACAGCTCCTAGAGGTGCATACTGTCCCACCACCACCTCCCCAACCAGCCCCAAGACACTGAAGACTCTAAAAGCACCACAAAGCTCTGGACCACTGATGCTAACATGGGTACGGAGCGTGTGCTGGCTTCCTGCTGCAAGGAAGACAGGCAAGACATGATCTAGCACCTGAGCTGGATCCAGACCTGAGCTCTGGCTGGCAGAGGCAGAAAGCCTGGTTGTATAAAACATTTTGGACATATCTGAAGGAGCCAAAGGAGCTAATGCACTCTCAGCACTTCCCAGAGTGCAGGCACAGCGTTTCTCATCCAGTTCTCAGCATTCTGAAGCGATAGGTAGATTCACAATATGCTGCTTTCAAAAACATAATCCAGCATACAGGATATTTTGACCACGGATAATTTTGGGAATCTGCTTAACCACTCGCATGGCATTACACAAGCAGGAATTCTCAAAGCGCACTTATCCCCAAATCATGCAAACCTTACCTGGTTACTAGACGACAGTCTCTGTAAAACTGCAGTTCCTCCACATTGGAGCAGTTGCTCCAAAATAAGAAGGGATGTGATACCACCTGAGCTCACCTCCAAAGGAGTGTGGGGAGAGCACACAGCCGTACAACTAAAACAGACGGGCAAAGCCATCCAGACCCAATGCCAGCACACACACAAGACTCAGGCAGAATAAAGAACTCCAGAAGTATTAGACAAGCAAAACAACAGTGGGCTTTGGACCTCATCCTCCCGTGAGTGCCAACTGCTCATCCAGAAGACTTTATAGTGACCATTCCCTGGGGTGATGAGACAAAATCACGCCTGTGGAAGGTCACTGGCAGTAGTCCTGGTGCATGCATCAAATCCTAATTCAATAATAGTCACTCAAAACTAATGCAGACCTGAGAGCCAGAAACGCAAACAGCCAGATTTCAAACTAAATGCTCTTCTTGCCTTTCCTGGCTGCACTGGGAAGGAAAAAACAACAACAAAAACAAACAAACAAAACCCAAAGAAAAAAAACAAACCCACGCATTAAAACCCCACAAAAACATCCCAAAAAACACAAAACCACAAGCCAATGGAAGCTTACTGAAGATAAAGAAATGTTTCCTGACACAAGTGGAGAGAGGGTAGCGAAATGCAAAACCAAGTTATTTTATAACTTGAGACTAAAGTGAAAAGAATAATTCCATCACTTCCACCAATTTAAGCTCCAGTCAGAAGAGAGTCAGTCACAGCCCAGAGCAGCATGGGCCTGGGTAGCCATCCTGTCTCCCAAGAGTGCCAAGTGCTGAACAAAACTCCAATTATGCCAGCCCAAGCCACAGAGCCAGAAGGATACAGGTCCCTCCCAAGTGATACCCACGAGAATCATTAAGCAGAAACACAACTGCAAGTGACAATTCCCTTCCGCACAGCCACAGATCGTGCTCTGGGAGAGCATCTGCTGTGCCTTCTGGAGGCTGTGATCAGACTGTTGGGACAACCATAAACGTGGTCCTTGGCTGCCAATAACCAGACCTATACCCACAGACAGGCTAACTTCCACTCCTCAAAATTTCACATGGTATCAGAGGGGCAGGATGGTATGAAACAGCTGTTCCAGAGCACCAACAGCCACTATGTGTGCATATGTATACGGCCATTAGCCATATATAGGCAGGCCACTAACCCACAGAGAGCTCATCCAGACAGCCACACACTGGGCAATGCCTGCAGAAAAAGCCAAGGGGGATTTTGTACACGTCTAGGGAACAGGACGTGGGAGCACGGAGTGAAGCACAACCTTCAGGTGCCCTTTGCCCCTCCACGCACGCAGCTCGTGAGAGCAGCCTGTGCTGGTTGGACCCACTTGACACCTCGGCTCGGGCGCGTGATGGCAGCGAGGAGCAGGCCGAGCCCGTGATCTTTACACTCACCCTGCAGACTAATTAGTCTGCATTAATAAGGGTCTGGCCCAGAGCAGGCCGGGGCACATGACTGAGTTCTCACGGCATTAGTCAGCGGACGGAGCAACGCGGGCTCCTTCACCAGGACACCAGCTCCAACGGGAGGAACATGATGCAGCATAAACGCAGAGCGCTATGAGCAGACAATGCATGATCGTGCATAAAGGCAAGCCATTTAGCAACGTTCAACTCACCTCAGCAGCAAAATCTGTTTGCCTCTGGACTGGCATTTAGCTCCACGGGAGAGTCTGGTTATTAATTTGGTTCTCAATGCCCTAAAGCTGGCTTTACTGTATCCTCCGACCATGGCCAAGAGTGCAGAACCCTACTGCTGAGCAGGCAATTCTCAAGTTTTAACAAGACTGTCCTCTACGTGACATCCACGGAAGGGCAGCCCAAAATAGACCTGTTCATATCAGCCTTAAACAAGACCGTGAAGAAAACAACAACCCGGGAGCTGAAGAGTAATTTCTTGCCAGAAAGCACTCAGAGCTACTTCTTCTGAACTCCTTCCTTGTGACCCATCAGTGTTGTCCAGAAAAATGCCCTGTGGGACAAAACTGGAAGGAACACAGTGATGCTGATAAGCAGTGCTGCTGCAGCATGCAACATGTCCCCCAAAGTAACCTAAACACCAGGATAACGACTACTGAGTTTGAGCAAAAGACCAAGTAGACTTCTGCAAGAGAAGAGAAAATGAGATTTTAGCATCAGTCTTTGTTTCAGCATCTGGAAAAATTCATCTGCTCTAGGAATGGCCTATGAAAAAAACAAAAAATCCTTCTCTGGATAGAGAAAATCTAAAAAATTATGATCACTTTCATCTTCCTTTACCAGAGGAAGGCTACTTGGCCTCCCTTACTGCCCCTTACACAAGACTGTCACTGGAATGAGCTCCTCTCCCTCCACAGCAGTTGGCTCTTCTAACTCCAGATCATTAGCCCATAAACGTGAACTTCCCAGGCATTCCTCAATTGTTCCCTTCAGATTTCTCATGTGCCTGTACAGCTCAGCCCTTTACCCATTAGGGTTTGAAGCCATCGTGTTTTAACATGAGCAAGCGCTATAAAAAATATTTTTATAGCTCCCTCATTCCCTTTCCTCTTCTTCCAGAACTCTGTATAAAGCAAGAGTTGCTACTTCTGTTTTAGGAACTCCAAACTCAAAGGTACCCTCAAGAACCACAGCAGATAAAACATCCTGGGCTGCTCTGTCTGGGGTACAGCTAATTTCCTTCTCAGTCTCTAGTATGGGGCTACGGTGTGTAGGATTTGTGCTGGGAGCACACAATTCACAAATAGGAATTGACAAATGTCGTAGTTAGTGCTGTGGGAGTGAGGGAGCAGAGGGGCAGCCCTTGGTTGCCTGCTGGGGTTAAATGAGGACAGTCCTTTTTGACGTCCATACAGGGCACAAAGGGTTCAAAACAACGGCAGATTTGATTGGAATGCGCTAGGTGGTTTACAGCTGTCATAGCTGTATGGATACTAATCAGCAGGCTCCTGCCTTGCCATGGGCACGCCCGCCTGGCTGCATGTGGTGCCTAGAGCTCGTCAGGGGCAGCTTTTGCTTTCGGTGCTCGCCGTGGTGCTTATCAGGCAGCTCTGCTGGGCCTGGGAATGCTCTGATAACAGCAACCACCTCGTGCCCGGGCTGGCGGGGGCCAGCACAGGGCTACAGCCCTGCTGCCCTGGGGAGGCTGCAGCGCCAGTGGGAGTTGAGCCCATGGGCCGTGACCTGGGAATGACACCCCAAAGGATAACTCCAGGCTGGAGAAGGGACACCTGAAAGCACCTGGCAGGCCCGCGCAGCTTGAAGCATCAGTGGCTGTGCATGAGGACATGCTGGAGTACCTCACAGCTCATGTCCATCACCCACCACCTGCTTGCATCCTCTCTTCCACTTGCACCTGCCTAAAACCCTGGAGGCAGCCATTCTTGCAGAAGAAGCCTCAGGAAAACAATTTACTCTAACAGGCCTGAAGTGGTTTGCTTTGGCAACAGATATTCATAAATACACAATTCACAACAGGATTAAAGCAGCTTTCACAGTCCTTTTTGAAGCTGTCAGGGCCACCATGGCTGAACCCAGACACAGTCATTAGTCACACACTTCTTGAAGACACCTGTTAACAAAGAAGAGCTTTATGCCCAGCACCTAATTGCAACATGGCTGTTTAAAGGTAAACGGGAAACGGGCTATGGTAATATTAAATCCCAGTTATCTGCATCCATTATCTTGAATTTTTTTATTGCTAAGCGGAATGACTGGTCTGGGAACATAGCCAGAAAAGTTGGGCTGATACCACAGTTCAAGACTCCATAGATATTTCTGAGAATTACAAGTTAAGGGTCACATCCAGAACTTAACTGACCTCTCCACAAAAACCCGCAGGTATCTCCACTGAGTCACAAGTGAAGCCTTTCCAGGAAAACAGAGCTGTTGGCAACCCAAGGCATCACTGGACCAGAAATACTTAATGCAAAGGTGCCCCATTCATCACTCACAATTAAAAAGGCAGAAACAAATTCGCTCAAGAAGCGTGGCTCCCTTCACAGAAAAGCTATTACAGGAACTTTTAGAGTTCACAGGCATCTCTACACTCTCACAATTTTGAAAATTCAGGGGACATCCAGGTTACTTGCTGGGAGAGACATTTTGAGCATGATGAGCTTAAGTTGTTTTTTCAATGCTTTTTAGCAAATTAAGTTGCATAGCTAATGTTCAGTGAACTGGGCTCTTTTAGCTTGATCTTTAATTCAAGTTAATTATTTTAAAAGCTGGAGACACGATCTCCGTTTACTCAGTCTCTGGAGAGGATTCTGACACTGGAACACACAGTCGGGGTTTTTTCACAGGCTTGTTTTGCAGCATATTCCCTTTAAACAAAATTTATACACTGTATTCCTGGCAAAGGGAAGAGAGCCGTGATCCAAGCAAAACTCTGGAAATACGGAGGTCTTCCTTTTGCAGCGATTCCTGCCATTTCACTGTCCTGTTCACAGGTCCAGAGTGTCTGTCCCATGTTAAATTACAGTACAAGGATGGCAATTACATGCCTGCTGCTTCAAGTTACACTGCAAATAGGAGTAAGCCATGAGGCTGAGCAGTCAGAGCATCCTGGCTGGAGCTCCGTGCCCACAAGAGCCGAGCAAGGGCGCCTGGGCTTGCCTTGCCGACCAAGCAAGGGCCTAAGCCCAAGCTCGAGCCCGGGCTTGCTCGCATTCTTTCCACGCTAGCAGGCTCTCAGGCTGAACTTCAGAGCACGGCCAAGGGGGCAACTCAGAGCCCAGCAGACCCAAAGACCAGCAAGGTGCCACATACAAGCCAGAACCCTCCAGAGTGCCATGGCTGGAACCGCGCACCCGCCTCATCAGGCACGGGGCAAAACCTCTACCCCAGGAAAAGGAAAGCCCAATGGACACAGAAGGCCTTCTCCAAGCTTGTATGACATGGGAGCTGTGTGTCATGGGAGACAGCCTGCCTTTGCTCCTAAAGCCCAACTCCAGAATAGAAATTGATAATTCACCATTGATTAAAGTGGAGAAACGTACTCTTTTAGCCCTAGTGAGAAGCATTCACAGAGTTAGAGGCAATAACTGCATCTATCACGTTCCGGTAGAAGCAGTTCTTGCTCTTAGGTGACAATCATCTCCTTTCCATGCACATTCCAGCCATGTGCCAATAACAGGACAGAGATACAACTCTGAAGCAGAGAGCATTTCAACACCTATTCACGGTATTTTTTCTAAAATTTCACTGATACCATCCAACAGGTGAACTGGGACTGAAAAGACAAGCTAGGCAGGTGGACAAATGACAACTCTTAAGTTCATTCCAACTCTACCCTAAATTGATATCCTATTCTACAGCCTCTAACACCACCCTTGGAGTGCCTATCAAAGATGAACTCACGACTTTGCACTGGTCTTTCACTGATTTCCAACCCCACCCTGCAAGCAGCTCATGGCTGCAATCCAGACTTTGTCCCTGCACCCCTCTGGCCCCACTTGATGAATTCTCCCCACATACTGTCCTATCTCAGCACACATTTCTTCCCTTCATGCTCATGCAGGACTCACCCCAGCACAGCACTTGGCTGTGGCCTTGAAGGCCAATGAGCTGAATTGCCTCAAGGCCAGAAATTACCTGTACTGAAGTGTTTTGTGGGTCTAAGGCAACAGTTCCACACCTCCAACCTTTCACACTGCATTGATACAGGTGTTACTGCACTGAAACTCCATCATCAGCACCACAAACACGTCCAGCACTGCTCCCAGGGAACACCACACTGACACTTCTACTGGGAAAAAACTGCTCAAACCCCGTTACTGCTCACCTAAGAGACCATGACACGTCAAACAATGGATGTGGAACACTCCCATGGCACCACACACTGGCTTGCCGTGCCATCGAGGCTCTGGAACGGAGCTTTGCTGGGGACACAAGAGAACAAAGGCCCATCTATTTTCCCCTGGGGATGATTGCTCCTGCCCAGAAGGGCACACAGGCAGCTCTGTTGAGCAGGGCTGCTGGTCTTGAGCTGTGCTCTGTGTCTGCTGAATGCAGCAAGGGTCAGCCAGGGAAGTGAGCTCAGACTAGACAAACTTATCAAAAATTCAGGTAACATCCGCCTCAAGATGACCACATTTGCCAACCCTGAGACCTCAGCAAAATGTGCAGGTCCAATTCCTATGTACAAGAAACACACTACAATTCCAGTGCAACAGACAGGTTTGATGTGCTCAAATGCCACTTTTCCTTGAGCTACAGAGCAACTATTTCCCAGCTTCATTTTAAACAATCTCAGATTGAGCAGCCTCGATGAAAAGACCTTTATGCTTACATCGAAGGGCTGACAACGTGTCTGAAGTGTTATACAGTCACCGGTACAATAAAAGCACTTAACTTTCGCAACCTTTTGTTCAAGGTTAAGTGTTGAAATGAGTTCAATAAAGCTTCAAGATGTGATTGAAATGAAGTAAAACCTTATTTTAAAAACTTAAGGGGAAAACAGCATAATCTTCAAGTTGCACACACCACTGAAAAAGAGACGCCAGATCTGTTTTGTACCTACTGTACAAAAGTAGAGATAACTGAAAAATTTTAGTAAAGACGAATAGTCGGCACTACTCATTTGTGCAAACTCAACTACTCAGCTACTTCAGATATCGTCTTTGACATTAGATTACACATCTGCACAGTCACTGATATCGAAGAGTTTACATGTTTCGCTCAGAAAAAGCAGCAGAAAAAGACCAAACGTGCTACAGGAATAGCTCCTAAGTGAAAAAAGCCAAAAATTTGTTGCACATGCACACCCACCAGGACTTCTTGCATAATAGCAGCTCATTGTGATACCTTTCAAAATAAAGCAAAAGTCAATCTCCCATGGGGAACTATCACATCAAATACCAGCCTGTTTCATTAACTTCCCAGAGGAGAAGCAGCCACCTGGCAGAGGTCAAAAGAAGAGGCACCATAGCTCTGTATTATTTATATATTATATATAAGGGTACTATTAATTATAATATATTACTAAGCATAATTTGAATAACATTAAATAGCTTTTATAGCCATTATTAATATCAGAATGAAGTGATTTGAATAATCCTCAGCCTTAAAAGAAGTCATGGAACAATTCCCACCACCAAGTTCTTCAACTCACTTTGGGATGCCAGAAATATGGATCAGTACTTATGGAAAGACAATTAAGGCTTATTTCAAGACAAAATTAACACAGAGTATTTAGCAAGTATTTCTTACATGCTAGCAAACCAGAAATATGACCCTGTTCCCCTACAAAGGTAGTTACATAACACAGCTAGGATTTGAAACACTTGGAAAATGCTCTTCCCCCACTAAAAGGAATTCCTTAAGAGTAGAAAATATATAGATCAGCCTTATTCTCCCTCTCCATATGTACTTATAGATATAAATAATAAATCTATTTTAAATCCCCCCTCAGTCTCTGTTTTACTTTGCAGCAGAAGGAACTTTACTAAGAGCACACGTTTCTGGAATTCAGAAGCTGGAAGTGAATTTGCGCCGCATATTCAAAGGACTCTGATGTTGGTGACATGGAATTAGCTCTTCAGATTTTTCTGGTGAAAAAAAACAGATAAAACCAGGGCTGTTTGCAGCCAAACGGCCTCTGCTGTGCTCAAAGGGCTCAGCCATACTCCAGCAGCATGGTTGTTACTACATGCCTAGAGAATTTGGACAGAAATCCATTGCTCCAAATCAAGCTGAATGCCAAGAATTGAGATGTAGTTTTCTCTGATTTTCCAGTTCCTCATAAATCTCCATGCAACTTCAACGCACTGCCAGTCCCTATGGTAAGTTCAAATATGTTCCTTATGTAAAAGACTCATAATTGTGGGAGAGTAATTCAAAGCCATTTTTATCTCTTCAGTTAATGTAATTAAGCCATTGAAAAACAAGAGCGCTGCAGCTTTTTACTTATGCTACGCACTGCTTTATCACCCGATTATGGGCGCAGTAATTGTCTTTGACACTGTGCAACAGCAATAAAAAACATTCCTGCCACTAACTGCACACAAGCCTGAGCAAACTCGGGAGAAACAAGATGCTACAGCGACTCAAAGTTCAAGGGCAGGGGGGCAGAAGCCTTGCTTTGAGTGATTGTGGGAATTCACCATAACCTTGACCAATTTATAGCTGTATTGCAATTTCAAGCCACACAGTGAAAAGCTTTCTTTACAGAGTAAAGACAAAGACCTCTGCCTCCCCATCCAAGTCCTTATGTTTTGAGGGAACACAAAAGAGGAGTTCTACTTCCACCAGACACAGCACAATGACACAGAGATGTGCTCCTTTATCAATATTAACCATAAACTGCTATTACTGGGTTTTCAAAGAGCACTCCCCCCCTCCTGAGCCTTCTAAGTGGATTTGAAGCCGGAAGCAGCTAATTGACTTGGAACGAGGAGTTATCAGAACCCTTTTAATTTGCTCCAAGCAAGAGTTCAAATTCTAAACCTAATGCACGCAGAAAATACGTGCGAGGCTGGTCGCTGCAGTGTGACAGGGATGCTCTAGCAGCAGGGCCATGAGGGCACCTCAACAGCACTGAGGCACCTCCAAACCCTCCTTCCAAGTCCTCTGGTTCTCCCAGTCCATGGGGAGGAATTGGAGTGCAGACCAGGAAAAGCCAAGCTATTTCGATACGGACATGTATAACAACGTCACGGCATAAACCCACAAAAATTAAATTAAAGAAGAGAAATTGGTTTAGCAGCAAACCTGCACTAACAGATGGCATGTACACACACAGGAGCATCACTTGCTGTACCCACATGGCCCGGTTTGGGGCACCCACCTCCCTAACACAGCACATTTCCCCCAGTATTTCCCTTCCCAAAGCAACACCTTTGACTTCATGACTGCATCTTTCTGGCAAGGCTGCACCACCGACTGCAAATAGCTGTTTGTACACTTACTGGCAGAAAAATAAGGAGATGCTTTTTTCTTCAGCCTCTCATGCACCAATATTCCTTCACAACCCTGCCCAAAACACCTTCCAGCTTACTATTTATTACTGCTGTCCAGGGTGGCAGCATTAGAAAACCGTCAGCCAGAGACACACTTAGCTCCTCCACCCTCTCTGATAAGCAGGTAGACCGGAAAACAAAAGGAGTTATAGATTTTTCCTTCTCACGGGGATGTTTTTCTTTGAACTGAACTTTGTGCATAAATTCAACATTATCGGCTTAAGACATCAGTAACCGAAGCATTTACCCTACACCCAACACAGCACCAGTATATGAGGCTGTTTTCTGTCTGCAGAGAAGTGTAGTCAGTATTTTAAACTGTTACATGGAAGTTTAAGGGAAAAACCTGCACAGCTCTGAGCTGCAGAAAAGCCTGCCAGACCTTGCTGGGAGCAGACCGGATAAGTGCAAGGGTGTTACCTTGTCAGGAATGCCCTGTGCACACAAATGAAAGCTTCATCCCTCCTCCCCATAGCTGGAAAAAGAAAAAAAAAAAAAAAAAAGGGAAAGAAAAAACATAACTCCTTCTCACCCCACCATACACACTTTGGTCCCCACTCATCTGAGGTCAGCAGTCTACAGTTGTCAGTCCCTTGAAATCTTGGGAATGGTAGATTCCTAAAGCCCAGCCACTGCTTTAAAAATGTAATACTGACACTCAGCAGGAGCCAAGGCTGTTACAAGCAGATCCTCCTTTTTTTTTTTAATTTGAAAATCTGTGTTTCCTTCCTAAGAAGCTGAAGAAGCACGCCAGCAGATCACAGGAGCATTTTCCCTTCCAATGGCACTGACCCTCACCAGCAGGTGAAGTTGATGAGAGCTGAAATCACCAGCTGAAACCAGGCTTTTCAAAATTAACTCCTCCATCATCCAATCCAGGAGTCATCAGAAGAAGTCTGAGCATGGAATAGCAGCTCAGGAAAGGAAAGACACAGACTACAACAGATCAGCTCATGAACATGCTCTGAGCAAGCAGAGACACAAACAGTCCCATTCAATCATATGGCACAGGACGGGGAACTGTGAGAATAAAATGAGTCTCTCATTCAATAACTGCTGGAGTTTGGGAGCCTGAAGGTTGTTTTGGTGAGGGGATCTTGGAAGCATTTCCTACTCATCTCAACCAAAATAAGAACTAGGTGTATTCCTGCAGCCTATCGCACCAGCACTTAGCAACATGTCCTGTCCCACACACAATAGATACAACTCTGCAGATTTTGTTAAATCCAACTAGTAAAGTGGTTTGGGTTTGTTTTTTTTCTGTTTGGTTTGGGTTTTTGTTTGTTTTCTTTTTCCAAACAGATAATATGTACATTACAGGAACAACCAGAACCAAGTCCCTAAGCAGCTGGGAGCATACACACACGAAGTCAAGTTGAGATGCACAGGAACTGCACCTCTCTGACACAAAAGCAGCAAGTCCCTCGATACAGTACATGGAGCAGCTCTCCGACGGAGCTGCCGCGGCTCGGATGTGCCCCAGGGCCCCACCTTGCTACTTACGCACCCAACTTTACTAACAGGAGCAGCTTTGCGGAACGACTCCGCGGCGCTGCCGGCACGCGCTCCGCTCTCCTGGGAGAGCCGGTGCCTTTTTCCATGGCGTGGGAGCTCCCTGCTCATCCGCGTGCTCCTCCTGAACGCGAGTGCTAAATGGATGCGCTCCGAACAAAACAAAAATCCATTAGTAACTAACGTCGTAAAGGAAAAGGGAACGAGCCTTAAGATGGTTAAATCCTCGTTTCCCCGAGGACTCTCGCTCTGGACTGCAGCGCTTCACAGGAAGCATAGAAAGGGCAAACAAACAGCAAAGAGCTGGTCTTGGATAATAAAACACTCCATACGACCATATACCGGGCGGAAAACTGGGAAAGACGAGGCTGCCTACTCAGCGGCTGCTAACAACTCACTGAAACGGCAGAAAAAAGTTTTCAAACACCACGAAGCGTTTTGGAAGTTGGCTCCAGCAGAGCTGGTCACCGAAAAAGACACCGAAGAGGGAGAAACGCAGCGCGGCGTTTCCCTGCCGCTCCCGCTCACTCACCTCCGGGGCTCGGGCTTGCGGCGCTCCTCCAGCTTGGCGGCGGGCGGGGGCTGCGGGGCAGCCGGGGCGGCGGGCGGGCTCAGCGGGGCATGGCGGCGGCTCTACACCTGCTCCTCCGTGCCCGTGACCGTGCGGGGGAGCGCCCGCGGCAGCCCGAGAGAGCGGCGCGGCTGTGCTGGCGGCGCCGGCCCGGGCCCGCATTTAAAGCCGCCGGCGGGCTCGGCCGTCCCCTCGCCCGCTCCCATCCCGGCCCGTCCCGTCCCATCCCATCCGCGGCCGCCGCTCGGCGTCACGGGGCCCGGGGCGGGGAGCCCGGAGGAGGAGTCTGAGGGCCGGGGCTGCGCTCCCCGCTCCCCGCCGCGTCGGGGCAGGTGCGCACTTCCACGGCTGGAAGCGGGGCGCAGGGCCGGCCGCTGCACCGACCCCTCCCCACCCCGGCCGGCCGCGGGCACCCCGCGCCTCAGCCGGGACATGCCACGGCCCCCACCAGGGGGATGCGTCCCCTGGGGCCGGGTGCTGCCCACGGCTCTGCCCGCCTGTCGCGCTCCCGGCTCCAGTGTCGCCGGTTCCCGGCCACTGGAAAGGCACGACACGGGGCGCTTCTGGGCCAAAAACACATAGCACAGGAGAAAACCCAACCAAACGAAAACCTCAAAAACATTAAAAAGCCCACAACAACAACAACAACAAACCCAGGAAAAATATAGAAACCGTAATTTGGTCGGTGCATTATAATTTTCCAAGGAAATAGTACCTTACGTGTGGCTTCTCCTTAGCTTCGAGCATGGCAAGGCCCACCTTGCTTGCCAGCCTGGTCCTACTTCCTCCTCTCTCCTACACCGACCCTACTATGGACACTAATCGCCTTTCCAAAGGCTCCCTCCAGAGTGCTGTTGGACAAGAGAAGCAGTGCCAACATCCCACATCTTGTTCAGTCAGCTGTAGCTCCTGCACTCAGCTTGACTGTCCAGGCCAAGGTGACGAGATCCATAAAATATTTTTAAAGCACAGAGCTCTGCGAACTGCTCACAAGGAACATGGCAGAACAGCAATCCATCATGGGAAGAACACGGACTCTCAGGGGAATGAACAAAGGAGGCTATTGTAGCTCCACAGGGGGAAAACTCCCCTTCTTCAGCAAGGTTTATGATTACCACACAGCAACTGCCCCTTCAGCTGCTCCTCAGCTACCGAGCTCCACCTTTGTCACCCATCCAAATTCTGTACTAGGGAATAATATGCAATCCATTGGCCAGGCAAAAAAAGCAGCAGCGACAGAAACCACAGCACTTGCAGAGAGCAGCGAGAGCGCTGCAGAAGGATCTCCCTGCCAAATTCCTCCTCTCCTTTCTGCTGCTGCCACCCCTGTGCTGTCCCCAGACACAGAGAACAGAGAGAGAGACTGGCCTTAAGTCACTGTCCCCTCACGCTGTTTAATGTTTCCTGGAAGATCCCAGAGCCACTGTCTGCACGTGAATGGGTCAGGACTTGGGCTCCTCTGTTCCCTTCAATAAATCCAGTTTTTTAGGAACCTGCTTTTCAACAGACAGTGAGTTTCCAATGGACACAGTGGTGATTCCCACCACTTACAATTATATTTCATTTCAATTAATGACAGTCCTTGTGTTAACAAAAGCAGAGCACCACATCAGTTGAGAAGCTTTGTGTACTCAAGTCCTAACCCAAATAACTGTACATCTTCGCTCTTGCAAAGGTTCCAAAGCCAGGACTGCTTTCTCCATGCCCTAAATCTCTAATGATGTGCCAGTGAGTCTGTACCTTCATTTTTAAATAAACTAGGGAGCTCTTGAACAAAAGACACATTAGCTACTTGAGACAATTGCTGCTGGTTTTTTGCCACTTAGATAACTTGTGGGGGTTCTGGAATCTCCCCAGGCATTGTGATCCCTCAGTGAAAGCACCTCACGGATGCTTCTTAGCAGCCAGCTCTTAGCTTGCTGTTTCAGAAACAAGCCTAAATAACTGTACCAATTCCAGTTCCTCACCATTCACTCTAACTTCAAACACAGTCATTTTAAACCTGTGCATTGATTTTTCTGGCTAAGAAAAATGTTCTGTTATCAGGATGCACGATTCCAAGTCAGTCTTTAAATATCACATCGCTGCATTTAATCATCTAAAGCTCTACCAGAGCCATTTCCCGAAGTCCTTAAATCAAGAGCCAGGGCAGTTGTCTCAACCAAGCTTTAAAATGAGTTGCTCACTCTGCAGAGAAACACCCAAGTAAAGCGCACTAACGATCCTGTCTGTCATTGTGACTGACAAAATAAAACCTGCTGGCTAGAGCTGACTTGTTGGATGCATGTATCTCTGTACTTTCTGGCACAGCTTACACACCTCGGCCCGCACGTTCCCTTTCCAAAACCTCCCCAGCCATTCCCAGTATTTTTCTCTGCTTGATTTAATAACCGGAGAGGAGCTTGTCACTCAGCACAACAGCCCGCTAGCTTTCCCCTCACTGCACAGGCCACAGAGAAGCAGTTGGATGTGGGAAGACTTTGGCTGACTGTTTGAACCTGCCTTCCAAGCCCGCTGGCTTCAGCCCTGCTCACGAAGCTTTGGTGAGGAAAAGCTGTGCCGACAGCCCGCACCAACATCCCAGCCAAGCAATGCCTCAGCAGGGCACTGGTCAGGATACCACCTTCCCCAAAATGCCCGCTGCTGTACAAGAATTACTGGTCTGCCTTCTCATCCAGCACACACATTTTCCTCACTCAGCTAACTCAGGAACCCATTTTCCAGCGAGGTCGCGCAAGGTATCGCTGTCAACCACAGTGTCTGACATGTGTATGGGTAATGAGAACAGGCAAAGTTCTGATGGTAAAGATTAGACAACACGTACATGCGCATGCTCGGTGGAACTGGTAGGGTAAAACTCTGCCTGTGGGCAGGTTATTCCATAAATACATCTTGCAGCATTTCTGGTGGATTCCTCGGAAGCTGCTCATGCTGACCACAGCATAGTCAGTCAGAGGCGATGCTGAATGAGATGCAAACTGGCAGCTCCTGCACTTCCAGGGGTTTGTGCAGACTGCCCAGTGATAAAATATTTGCGTTGGATGAAGTCAGATGCTATTCAGCCCAAGTCAGGAAGTTTCAGAGGATAAAAAGATTTCGATGGAAGGATCTAGGTGCAGAGAGACCACAGCTGTACTTACCAAAGATACCTTTCAATATCTTTTCCTGGGCTGACAAACGTCAGTGCCAAGTCACTGTGACAGAAATGGCTCACCCTGAACACACCTGTGCACGCAGCAAACTCTTTTTACACCAACAAAATCCCTCACACACGTTTTCAGGACTCAATCCTTGATCACAGCTATTCCTTGTGACCTTGAGGTTTCAGGGGCTTTTTTGGTCTGTTTTACACAGACATGGGCACTGCAGCCGTTTTAGCTGCTGAACTCAACAAATTCCTGCACTGCATTCTTTAGTATTTATTACAGCTGAATTAGTACAATAGCACTGATTTCCAAGGGAACCACAAAAAGTAGCTCTGTAGCTCTCATATTTGTATTCAAGTCACCGAGAATCAGGACTTGTCTGTCCTTTCCATCCACTTCCCGAGAAATCTAGACAGAACGTGGCATCTTAGCAAGCACTCTATGAGAGCTGATGAGTAAAGGGTTAAGGTAAGCAAACCCATTCCTTTTGGAAACTTCTCTAACAGGGCTGCCTCAGTCAGCAGTGAAAACAACGTGCAATGGGGTGCTGGCTCTGTAAGAGTACCTGCTCAGCCCTGCCTGCCCACTGCACATTGAGCTGCGGTAAGACAGAGCAGAATACTGGAGGGATAAGGGGGGTTTTGTGAAGTGCTTGATGCGCTTCCCATGAATAATGCACCACCGCTGCTTGAGAGGAGTGAGCCATCCTGAAGCATTTGGGGAGCCACTCAGGTCACAGGAGTTCCTTCATTCAGGGCACAAGACGAGCCAAGGGGATTTGATCAGCTAGGGCTATTGCTTCTGGTACCTTCCAGTACTTCTGCTAGCTACTGAAAGCACTGAAAGTATGGCATGTTCGCCTCAAGAGCTTAGAGAACACAAGTTTTGTTCCACTCCTCTGGGAAGCAACACAGGTAAGGGCTTTGAAAAGACCTGTGAGCAAGCCTTGCCATTCTCCTCTCCTACCAGCTTCCAGGACTGCATCTCCTTGTAAAAACACCCCTTATCTTTCCAGCAAGAGCAACTCCTCCAAAAGCACACCAAACTGCCACACCTCGTGCATCCCTCTTTGCCAGGAGCCCAGGAGCTGGCAGCGCTGCTTGAGGGCCCTCTGCTGGGAAGCACCCCTGCTTCCAGATCGGCACCCCCCAGCGCCCCCAGATCCTCAGCCAGCCCCAGGCACAGCCCCCCCCCCGAGGGGGTGAGCTGCCAGTGTCCCCACAGCAGCGAGCAGAGGGGCAGCTCAACGCCCCGGCCCCAGGGAGAGAGCACATTGCATACGCCTCAAGTTGTGTCCTGCTCTGTGCTACAGGGAAAGAGGCCAAACCAGCCTTTGGTCAGAGCCCAAACGCAGGGCTTTGTTAAAATAAAGAAAGTGTGTTTGTTCCTACACCCACAATAGCCACCGGAGCGTAGGATGCCCAAACACACGCTTCCGCCACCTCCAGCTGTTGGGACACTGGGACAACAAATACTGCCCCCTCTGGAAGGAGAGGGCTAAGGAGCTGACTAAAGCACTTCTGTGCTCTCCAACTCATCACCTGCTCTCTGCTCCAGAGCGAGTTCAGACAGAAAACAGGTCAGAAGGGACACAGATCCTTCCACTTCTCAGGGTAGGAAGGAAATCCAAGACTGAATTCAAATCCCTTAAGCAGAGGGCTCATTGTATCCATATAAAAATGGGGTACAAACCTGACAGAGAGGGGTGATGTGGGTGGCTGCAAATGGGATGAGCACTATTTACATCAGGAGGATTTCTTTTTTTTTCCCTGTTTGTTCCCAGCTGTCATTTTGATGACTTTCTTTCTCTTCCTCATTCCTCAGCTATTGGCATCATGGGCCAAAACAAAAAAAAAAAAAGCTACTAAGAAAGCTCAGAGGGATGGGCCAACAAGCCCTTCAGCCCTTTTGTAGAGCACCTGTGCTGTGATCCAGACCAATTCTGAGCACTGAATCCTTACAGAGCAACAACCACCGTCTTTATCAAGGTCCTCCTCACCTCCTGAGCACCAGCTCAGGAAGGCTTCTAGTATTTTATCACTGACTGGTGGACCAGGAGCAATCTCACCCACCCTCAGTGGAAGGCCAAGTCCAACAACATGACTAGTACAGACAAAAATTACAACTTACTTAGATTTCTACTGTCAAAACACAACAGCCCCAAGGCAGCCTTCTTCCCCTCTGCTTGAAGATAACTTCCCACAAGCAGATGGTGACAGGCATCAGGACTGGAAATGCTTTCCCTGATGTACACTGTTCCTGCCTGCTTCTCTAAAACTGAATCCTTGCCTCTACGACATAGAGCATCTCTACTGAGCATCCTATATCCTGAAGGAAAGAGAAACTTGAATGGTAGGTCACTGTGATCCTCCAAATTCAAGACTACATCTTCTCCTGATGCTAAAAAATGCCATCCGGGGCACCTCCACAGGGCTTTGGATATGCCAAATGCCAACTGCAGGAACTCTGAAATACACCATCAGTAGGCACAGATAAATCATGGATTTCTCTACCTCATCCAACCATATACACACCTGAGCAGCCTTCTCAGATGGTGTCTTACAATGGATACTTGAGAAAAAAAGCTATCAAACTGCCACCACAGGAAACTAGACAGTAAACCCATGGACATCTGTACTGCTCAGCTCCAGACAGCCCACCATTGACTGATTTACAGTGCCATTTAGGTTATTGCTCTTGGAACACTATTTTCCCCTCACTTCGCCAATTTAAACAACAGATACTTATCTCAATGTTTCTCCTTTTTCTCAGTTCATCTCACCTCTCTGCATTTAAGCATTTTCCTATTGTGATAATACAGACTCTCTTCCCAGAGAAACACATGTTTCAACTGGTTAACTTTTCATGTGTTGCCTGACCTTCCCTCTGCAGGCCCTCTTTGGATATGGAGAAAAAGGCTACCCAGGAGCCGCTGGTAATTGGAATACATCATATTTTTCTCTTCTGTCATTTCATTTCTCCGCTCCTGATAATTTTTAAGGAGGACACAATTTGTGATGCCACACAACAAAGGTTGAGTTGCTGTTTTGGGGTTGTTTTGGTTTTTTTTTTAATCTTTGCCTAGGGCTTCAGTTTATTATTCTGTTGTCTATCCGGGGTCATCAGAAATGTTTTCTTTTCTTTTCAAATAATTGAACAGCAGCATCATTCACCGCTTTGGATTTTCACATCTCCTGTTCTGTGTCTCATCTTTTATATCAACAATTCCTAAACAAAACACTGAAAACCAAACATTGGCAGGACACATTTAGCCAGAAATTTGTACTCTATAAATAAAGCTTTGAGGACTTAATGACTATGAAATTATTTGTTAGGTAACTCCAGCAGAAACAGTCTGGTTTAGAGCAAACAACAGTTCCCCAGGAGCATAAGTAACTCCAAAAGGCCTTTGGCACTTTAGGGCAGTCTGAAGAGCAAAGTGTTCTAGGAAATAAAAAAAATGGAGTCAAAGCGAAACTGGAGCAATGTGTTGTCCAAGCCAAAACAAGGCAAAAAAAAAAAAAAATAAGGACAAAGCACCCCTGAGAGCTGGCTGCTCTTTCAATGCTCTTCCCAAATCCACAGCCTTCTGCTGCAGCAGCTCCTGCAAGCATGGGCAGATGAGGAATACCCCCAGCATGTAGCCCCAGATCTTGGGGACTCATCCCAAACAAAGGGAGATGCAACCTGAGTTGAAACCTTCCAGAAGCCAAACTCTGCACTAACCTTTGGATAGACACCTGTAGGATGAAAACCTTGTCTGTCACATACCCAGTGATCTGCTCTAGTGGAAGGCGTCCCTGCTCATGGCAGGGGGTTAGCATGAGATGACTTTTAAGGACCCAAACCACTGTGCGGTTCCATGATGCTGAGAGTCACTCCCCACACTCAGCAATCACTAAGCTGTGCCCTTTAAGTGAGGCAGCACCAGGAAGTTAAGATAAGAAACCTGCCCACAAGACCTGTTGCTGCAACCCCCTATTTAAATACCTCTCGTGGTTACCTCCAGCAGCAGTCCTTAGCGAAGGCTGCGGCCAACAACCCACGTCCAAGCGCCTCTCCACAGGAAGGAGGCAATTTGGTGAGCAGGAGGTGAAGGCCAAGGAGTGCCTGGTGCTCTGGAAGCACTGGGAACGGCAGGCAGTGGAACCTCAGGAGCACTGACCTGCAAGAACAGCCATGAGGACCAAGCTCTCACTTAGAAGAGGTGAAATCGCCGACTGGCCTCAGCTTCTCCAGCCTCCCAGCAAGCAACATAAATCCAAGGCATATCAGCTTAAGACTAATAGAAACTAAGGCACTGTATGAAATAAAAATGTGCAGAAACAATATCTTCTGCCTTAAAAACTAATAAACTCAGACTCCACCTCAACATTTGTGTAGCAACAGGAGATGACTGTCCTGAGACAACATCCTGCTCTGTGTGCTTTAGGGCTCAAGCATGATGGAGTATCGACAGATATTTAGGACAGCATGTTCTGGTGGAGCCTTTTAACAAAATATGAGTGCTGTCAAAGGGCAGGCTTTCATTTTATGCTTGTACAACTCCAGAATAAAATATTGCCTTTGGAGCATCTCACATATCATTTGATTAATACAAACACAATAGGACTACTTCCACTTCTCAAAGCCTTCAACTTTAGGCTATGTTTCCCCCCACACGTGTGGTCCCACCTCAAAGTTCCCATCCATCCTCACCAAGGGAGGGGACATCATCCAGGCACACACCACCTGTGCATTCTCTTCCCAAGCTCTGCAGTGGAGCATTGGAGGCAAGAGGTGGTCTCCAGGGCTAGATGTCTTCATGTACAGCCTTGTGGTGGGAAATGCAGCCCGAGCCACTGACATCCTTTGTTTCTCCCCTGCAGCAGAGGCAGGCTAATCCATGTTCAGGCACTGGTGGTATCCCTAGGCCTAAAGTGTAACTATTCCAGGTGTCCTATCCATGATAGGGACAGAGGCAGTGAGGACACTAAGGCAGCAGAAGTGGAGGGACAAGACAACATCTTTTGGCCTTTTCTTTCTCCTTTCCCACCTATCTTACTTTGTGAGGTTAAATTCCAAGACTCCTCACTGAGTTCCTGGGGAGATTCCAAGGGATATTAACTGTTGCTTGAAATGACTTCAAAGGGCCTTTTTTCCATCCCCTATTTATAGCCAGAATGAGGAAACTGGTTTGGATTTCATACTAACATCTGCTCCCCAAGTCTCTGTGCATTTCAAAACCCCATCTTAACCCAAGCCTTCTGCTGTTAAGGGCTCCTACTCCATACAGGCAATCACACCCATCCCTTTCCACTTCCCCACAGATCCTGCCCTGCATTCCCATTGGCAGCCAGAGGTATCAGAAATAACCACAAGAAAGGCTGCCATGAAACCTCCAGCCAAGTTTTGAAAATCCAGGCACTTGACACAAGCCTCTATGCTTAGAGGGCTTCAGCTGAAGGCAACCTGAACTCAGGCTCAAAAGGTTTGTGTAGCAGGGATCAAATATCAAAAACATGAAAAAATGTTGATGTAATTCCCTTTTTTTTCCCCCATAAAAGCATGCAGGGTAACAGTTGTTCTACAAGGCTGTTTAGTGCATACTTGTAACAGTCTGCTGCTGTTCCTGCCCCTCCGGTACTAGCTAATGGCTGGTTTTCCTTCCTAAGTGGTTCCCCCAGCCCCTCCCGCCAAAGTCTATGCTACAGTGATTTTGGAAACTGGGTCAAAATGCAATTACTACATTCCCATGCTTTGGGGTGGGGAAAGAAAATAAAAGGAGGAAGAACGGCAAGAAGCAGTGGCATTGGCAGCGAGCCAGAGCTGCACTCCCCACCCTCTCACCTGTGCCGCAGCCCCGAGCGCTCCCACAGCCGCTCTTGTTTCCCAGCACAGGCGGCAGGGAAGTCCCAAGGCAGGGCTCCCTGGGCCGACCCTGGCACCCCTGCCCTCACAGCTCTGCTGGAGGTTGGGAGCAGGTGAAAGACGCCGCTGGGGATAGGGCAGAGACCCTGAGCCAGGCAGCAAGCCCTGCTGCCAACAGGCAGTCTGTGCCCTGGGATTCTTGGGGAAAGCTGTAGCATCCAGATCAACTCCCCAAAACTCTCCCCCAGGAGGTTGTTCCCGTCTTTTCCCCTACTGTAGCATAAGCAATATATCCCAGTACTTCAGTCCCCTGCTCCACTGCAAACATTTTCCACGGGAGAAGGGAAATATTGGTGTTTAGACATGCCTTGATTCCTGCACACTTAGAGCACCATCTATCTATCATACCTTATCAAATTGCACATCTTCAGCATGCAGATGGTTTGTGACGACACGTTTACAAGGCTTTCCAGTATGGAAAAGGAATAACTCAAAGACTTACTTAAGCCACGTCTTCCCAACTAGGTCTTTCTGAGAAACATAGAGCCCATTATACACATCCCCTGCCTTCCTCTGTCCCTATTTGCTCCTTGTACATGCAGTTGTCACAAACCAATTCCCTTTGCTGCTCCTCTCCTTGGCTTTGTTTTCCACAGTTCTCAGAATATCAGCTCCAACTCTGCAGCATTTGCTGGCTCTGCTCCCAGTTAATAACTGCAGGTTAGAGTTGGGTAGTTATGGCTGCAGATTAGTGCTGAAAAACATTCAACAGCTTTTGAGAAACACAGACAATCACACAACCTTTCTCTTCCTAACACAGAACGTGGTTTATCTTGCTATCCCAGTGTTCCAGGGAGATGTTATACCACTTATCTGAATGATTTAAACAGATCAAAAAGTTGGCTGCATGGGAGCACCTGCCGCTGACAACAAGCCAGGAGGCTGATGTTATCCGAGAAGTAACTGTATATGCTAGCACAGGCTAGACAGATCACACGTGGGATTAAAAAAAAAAAAAGAATTCTCATTAAATCACTCTATCTTCATCCACATACCAGCATTTAAGCAAGCAGGAACACATGGCAAAATGACAGGTTTTCACTGGATATCTGAATTCTTTCAGACTTGTTGCAAGGCACAGGGCCACGCAAACCCCAGAGCTGCCTTTTCTGAGGACTCTCCAGTTCCTCAATTCCCCAGAAAGTTCTCCTGTTACAATAACAGAACTGTTACAAAAGACCTTGCACCTGAGAAGAGTCTTATGCAGGTCATCAACCCGTATCAACAGGAAAAACCTGGTTGAAATATCAAGTCCAGGTCCGGCACAGAGAGAAAAGGCAGAGCTATGATTTCACACTGGAGGTCATTGTAGCCCTCCTGACCAATTCTGCCCCTCAGTGTCCCATGCCAAACCAGGCTGCCCAGACCTACCTCCAGTCCCTCCACAGATCCAGCTGTCCCATGGGTTCCTTGAGCAGAAGAACCAACGGCTCGCAGCAGCTGGCCGTCCACATTTGCTCTCCAGTCCAGAGAGGCAGAGCCCAGCAAATGCTGTCCCACCTGAACAGACACTCCAGCTCCAGGCCTGCATGACATTTACTACAACCCACTTCTTCCCGCCCCTCTGCCCCCCCAGTGAAAGGGATCAAAATAGTTTCCCCCCGTGACATTTTGCTTCATTTGCCCGACGGGCTGTGGGAGTCTCTCCATGAAAGCCCCTGAAAACCAAGCAAGAGCAGCAACGTCTGCCACCATCAGGTGAGCCCCGAGGTGGGGGAGACCCCATGAAAACCCGACCTTTCTGCTGCTGGCACAGAGGGCATGGGGTGCAGGACAAACTGCAATATCCCACTGCTACAATCTGCTCTGCAGATGCCACAGGTGAAAGGCGAGCTCCTTGCCCAGTGACGCTGTAAGTAATATGTGTTGGCTGCCTGTCCGTGGCCAAACTGCCCATCTCGGGGCTGCCCTGAGCACCTGACCCTTCACCCCCTCACCTCAGCCCATCCCTCCCCTCGTGTGCTTTTCCTGGAAACACGGTCCCTCCACAAGGCAGCCCCACGTCCTGCTGCACGCCCTCCCTGCGCTGCTGCTGCGGGACCCCACTGCAGCGCAGCACGTGTGGATGTGAGGACACGGCACAACCGCGATCTCGTGTTGCAGCTCCAGGCTGCCAGCAAGCAGAAGCAATAACGAGAAGGGAAAGCTGCATCCAGCTCCAGATGAAGGCCAGGTAACACCTGCTACCAAAAACAAAGAGTTGGCACTGGGAGCCACGGTACACACTTTCTTGATGCACAGAAGCACTCAAGACGTTGGAGACCTGTGGTTCTGCAATGGACTCCGCAGTGTTCCTCCCTTATGTCTCTTGGGTTACTTTTCATTGCACCTACACTTGACCTCATCCTGGCTCTGAATCTAGAAGCAAGAGCTTGACTACTCACTCCAAATGCAAAATATGTCTCCACAAAACACTTATCTCAGACACTAAGAAGGGGAAAATTTTCCAATTATCTTAATTCTTCACAGCCAACTCTCTTGAAGCTCAGAGTACCCCTTACTTCCAGTTCTACCTAAACCCATCAAATACCTTACTCAGCATTTACAAGCAAGCAGAGCATATGTCTCCCTTTTCAAGGCAAGCACATGAGATAAAATACCAAACCCAAAAGCCATTCCCAAGGAAATCCCTTTTCCCCTCCATCTCAGACACTGCAGGTCTCTGGGAAGGAATGAACTGCAGCATGGATCAGCTGAGGTCACGTACGGCTGAAGCACAGGTTTCTGCCTTTCCCTTTGAAGTCCTGCAGCAGGCGTAGCTGTGGTAACACTGCAATGTTTGGCTGTTCCTGCTCAACACTTGCCAGCACCCTGCTTTGCCCCAGAGCCTGCTGAGCTGCACAAAGAGGCTCCCAGCCTCTGCTCCCAAAGGCTTGGGATAGAAGGGGACCAGGCACACTGGGAGATGCTCTCACCTGCGATGGACAGGTACAAAGAAGAATGGACTTACTCATCTGCCATCTCCAGCGTGGAGAAAACAAAACCAGTTTAACCCCACTCCAGTGCCTTTTCCATTTCCTTCTCATTCCAATGCACCTCCAGGCAATGGAAACTCATTATTAGCCTGCAGTTAAGCCTCAGAAGAGATTTTCCTTCTATAATTAACTCTTCACAACACTCACTTTTTGCTGCTACCTTTTTGCCAGGACTGCTGGGAAACAAGTCTGAAAACATTTGAAAACATTATTGATTCAAGGAATGGCACTGATAGAAATGAGAATGGAAAGAAATTCTAGAAATAAGATTTAGACCAGCACATGAAGCGTACAGTGCAGGAAATTTGGCCGGGTTTTTGCCCTCTGAGTTATCCAAGGACAATGTCCACAGGAAGATGTATTCTGATGTTTAGGGTTCAGGTTTAGGAAGCAGAAACACGGCAGTGTTTTCATACCTGGTCCAAGTGAAGTCAGTACTGCCAAGTTACCTGGGAACAGACAAGTCTCATACACCCTGAACAGGTAATTGCAGCCTGACAACCAGCCCATCAGGTTATCCTGTTTTGGGGTTGTTTTCTTCCCTTCGGAAAGCTGGATTGTCACCCCCTTCCATTAACTTGCATTTGGGAACAAAGCCAAAGCAATACTGCTCCTAGTCCAAGAGCACCTAATGAAAAACTGAATCCTGTTCAATTCAAAGGTACAAGGTAGAAGAAAAAGAATGAAAATACATAGAAAAAGCACACAGCAGAGTATCCAGTAGTTATCTGTCTTTTAAAGCTTAAGGATTGCAGTGCATTGGAATGAACTTACTGTTGATGTCAGTAAAACTCTGTTTGGAAGGGGCAATATTCCAAATTCAGGGTGCTGCCATTGCAGAAACCAGGAGAATTTTAAATCCTTCAGCTCCATGGAAATTAATACCAGGTAGGAGAGGGTGATTTATAACAAACCAAGCTATTTTTAACTGCCTGTTAAAATGTACACTTCTCACTTCTACAGCTAGCACAGTTGTCAGACAAGTAATGGGTCATACTAAAACCAACTGTGGTACAGAATGCTGCTGATGGACCCTTAAAGATAAGCTGCAGAAGGAGATGCAAAGGTTAAGTGAAAGCCAATTCCTTCTCTGGAAAGCCTGCTTCCAGCACGGGACATACCAAACCTGTCCCTGCTCAGCAGGGCACACACCAGGGAGCCAGTGCAGAGCTGTGACAGGAATACACTCCAGAGGGGGCAGCTGATCACCAGGACCCTAAGACTGAGCAAGGCCAGACTCTACTCCTTGTTCCATGTCTCTTGCTCCTTTATCCAAAGCCCTTTTTGGAAAGAGGAGCCTGGCCCCAACCCTCTTGACACCCATCCTCCAGACACTTGCACGCACTAATTAGATTCCCTCCCAGTTTGCACCACCTCATCCTGCCAAACCTCTGGACATCCCACCAGAGAGTTTTGAATCTCTTCCACAACAATGATGGCCAGACAAGTCACGTCCCTGCTCAGGCCAGCTCAATCCCTAGCTTGCTCTAAACCCCAACTGAAAACATGAAGAAGCACGAAATGCTCTTGGAAAAGACATAGTTCAGTCCCAAACATGTTTGTTTGGAAGTGTTTCAGAAACAAAACAAAAAAAAATCTCTTATCTGTTCAAGTTGATGAGGCAGCACTGAGGACATCTTTAAAATACACTATTGCTTCCATTTATTAGAAAATTAGTGTTTTATATGGATGCTGTCCACAAGTCTGAATACTTGAAGTGTGCCCTTGTCGAACATAGTCCCTTCGTCTGATTTTTGGCCAGTATTTAGGGAAGGCTGTCAAGAGGACTTGTAGTCACTTGTCCAGCACTTGAGGTCTCTCTGTCATGGGGTTCTGAGATTTAGCCATTCTCTAGCATTTACTTAGGGTTACTTTCTGCCGGTAGCTGATGCTCTTGTTAGAAAACTGCTATTTTTCACTTGTATCTACCTGTAAGGTTTCCTTATTGAGGGAAAGGTAACAATTTAACCTTTAAGGGGAGGAAACTCCTGGCACAGTGTTCTCCCCAGATTGTCTTAAACCACAAGAAGCCCCAAAATGAACACTGACGAGGAAGGGAGGAAGGAAAAAAAATGAAATAAGCTCAAGAACACTTTTACTCCTGTCTGTAGAACAAGGAACCTAAAGAAAGATCCAAAAATCCTCTCAGGAGGCATTTTGAGAACCAAAAAAGAAAGGAATTCATTTATTTCTGTTACAAATTGGCCTCTCGATTCATTTGTCAGTGGGACCGGGGTTAAAGGCTCTGACTTGAATTTTGGAAAACACCACTGACTCAGCCAAAACCCTGCTGGAGTTTCTTAAACTCCTCCATGCTTTGATCTCCACCAAGGAGAAGCCAGGAGAGCTTCCTCCTGAGAGAACCTGAAAACTGACAGCCCTTGAAGCAGAGGGAGAACACCTGCAGCCCTGAGCTTCAGCCATGCCAGAGGGAGATGAGCACAGCCTTAAAGGTCCAAGTCTATTTCCTGTAAAACTTGGCTCAACTGATCCATTTCTAAGTTCAAGGCTTTGAAAATGAGGGCTCATTTTAATTTTGAGAATTTTCCTGTTAACAACAACAAATTATCCAGCTCTTCAGTCACACAATTATTTCTTCTAGCACTTCCTTTGTGATAGAGGAAATTTCAGGAAGAAAAGACATGGCAGACTTGCAGGGAAGCCATAAAGCCTGTCCAACACTTGCCTCAAAGAAATAACACCACTCACTCGTGCTGCTAACGCTACAGGAGGCAGGGAAATGGACACATTGTTTAAGCAGGGCATTAATAAAACAGTTTCTTAAGAACCATTTCATAGTGAGGATACAGAGTGGATATCTGAAATGGTTCCCACTCACGTCTCACCGGCAATTTTGTAAGAAATTCCTGCTTTGTTAGCTGCCTCACCAAATTCCCAAATATCAGCAGAATATTTACAGGTCCATGTATTCCACCACTGCTTTGTGCTTTATGGTTTGGGGCCCATGACTATGCGCTGCAAAGACACATGTCCCTGCCCACGGTAGGGGCTTGGAACCACATGAGTTTCGGGGTCCCCTCCAACCCAAACCATTTCAGGACTTTATGGCTTGGGTTTCAAAGCAGCAGTTATCTCACAGAGCGTGCGCATCACTCACTTAAAATTTCTTGCAGGGGTTGCTGCAGGAGCTAATTAAAAGTGATTATAATTAGCTCTGTAGTATTTCCCCTCACACTTTTGCATGAGTAATCAACTGAAGACTCCGAAACTCAAAACACAAGGGGATTTATCTGGGATGCAAAGACATAAAAAAGTCTCCTTCCTCTCAGAGCTGACACCCCGTTGTCACATTTGCACAACTGCCACCGGAAGCCTGCAAAGTGTTACGTGCGGTGAATGTCACAGGCTGAAGTAGCCCAGCCTCAGAAAACAGGGTTCATTTGTCTAAAGCCAAGGAACTCGACCACTGCTTCTTTCTGCCCTGCTGTGCATTATGAAAAGGTCACCAGGAACAAGAGCTCTCAAATGGTCTCTGCAGTTCTTTTCAACAGGATCTTTCTGCTCCCCACTGTATCAAAAAGCAGGGCAGTTTTTAACTCGATTTAGTAAACATTATCTCCAAGTCGGAGTTGGCACCCAGTGAAATCAGTGAGGGAATCCATTTCTCTTGAAATCACTCGAAATTGTTTGCTAACTCAAACAAACACCAGGTTGCAAAACCTGCCGAAGCTTTTCCTTCCTCACCAGCCAAGGAGTTGACACTACTCCATCCTCCCTCCCTTTGAGCAGTCAGACATTTTCCATGGCCATTTAACAGCTTGATGGAAAATCCCCCTGCTTCTGCCAACCTGCCAGATTCTCTCTTTGATGACCCCGAGAGCACAGAACAAAGTTAGACTTTTTACCAGAGCCCCTTTCCTGGGTGGGAAGGAGTAATGCGCCGCTGGAAGAAGAAGAATAGGCAGTTGGCCAACACAGGAATGCTGCTGCAGGCATGAGTGGTTTATCTTCTGTTTGATCTCTCCTGCTAAGGGATGACAAGAATGGACTGAATAAATCTGCATAAACACATGAAAGAAGCACGAGGCTGGGGTGATTTGGTAAGCAAACACAACTCTATGTTGTCAGCCTGGATGCTCTGACACGTGGAACATTCATGTTATAAAAAGCTTCATTACAAAGAGAGCAGTCACTCTTCTGAGATGAAGAAGCTCCCAACTAAGCAACAAGATGGAACAAAGTAAGAAAAATTATTCAAATTCTTAAATATTTCCCATTAATTTTTTTGTAGAAATATTTTCTGATTCCTTTGCATGGCAAAAGAAGAAATCATTCTAAGATACCACAAGATCATACTAAAGCACCAGGCATGGAGTGTCCTACAAAAGCTTTCAGCAGTGTTTCAACTAGGATGTCTGTTCCCTCCTGCCTACATGGCTTCAACGCTGCTCTCCAGCCTCAGCTCTCCACCCCTCCCCAAGTCTCTACTAGTGCCACAATAACTTCCATCCCTTATCTCTACACCTTACTTGATCTCTTTGATGAGTTATGCAATGTTTAGCCACCATTTGATCTTCTCGGATTGTTTCATAGCAACAGACAACAGTTTATGGAGGATATTGTGTGAAAACTCTCCAGCAGAACATGCCTACAAGTCCTGCTGGTTTCTTGGATAACACTAAGGTCTTTGGAACAATAATGCTGGCCAACAAGTTATCTTAATTTTAAGCTAAAATTAGAGCAGTTGAACACGGTTTATTTCGACTCCACTGGTTTTAGTGAATACCAGGAAGCAGTGAGAACAGGTCCCATGCACTGCAACCCCACACAACTTCGCAAATTAGGCACTTGAAAATCAGAGCAGTCTTAGCAGAAAACACTGCATGGCAACAAGACCAAGGAAAACCTCCATGTGCCCACCACATTCCTTGAACTGAATACCTTTAGTAAGTGGGAGACCCAAAACTCTGGGACTTGAATTCAAAAGAGTCTCTCAGAGTCATAAAGAAAACTATGTTCAAAGACCCCTGAGGCAGTAAGGGAAAACACAAAACCAAATTCCTCCAGCTAAGTCCCACAGTGTTGAAGTTTTGGCAGCTGCTGCCTGAGCTCCCTCCTGTCCCCCAGAACAGGAAGCAAGCAGAGCAATTCAGGCATTTCTTACCCTATCAGGCAGGCAGGTAAAAGGCTTAAGTGATGTTCAGCATCCAAATTTATTTTGTGACCAAGCATTTCTGAAGCGTTAAGGCAGCAGCCTGTCTTTGGTTTTATACAGAGAAGTGCCTAAAAGTACAAAATTGTCCAGACTTGGCCGTTTTTCAAGCTTTCCTGGTAAAGCCCCATCAACTGCTAAAGAGCACATTCCCTCTCCTTGACAACTGAACCATGTCCTCCATGATCCTTGCACGAGTCCCTGCTTACAGAAGGGTCCACGGATCTTTTCTGCGGGCTCTAGGAGCAATCCTGTACTTGGACTCGGGAACCCAATGTTTTTCTCCCTCCTTAAGGGCTAGCTTAAGTCTGGTCGCTACGACGTCTCTCCTGTAAGACCTTTTCCAATTTACGCATCATCAGTCACTTTCTCATGTCCAACAAGAGAAGGTTTTGACATATAAGACTTAACCAGTATATTCAGATTTCCTGCTGCTACTTAATTTGACTTGTTTGAATAGGTCATTGACTTCTATATTTATATTGTCTGTATTTGAAATGAAAATGCAGTGCTCTCAAATTAGTTTCAAATTAGTTGCCAAGATGTTAAAACAGAAGGGCCCAAATACCCAAAACAACAGTCACAGACACATTCACCCATTTAGTTTGTCAAAGCACACTTGCTTCACAGGGTAAGGCCACCCAGGAGATGCCAAATTTATTTTCTTCAGTATGGATTGGCAGACAAGGTAGAAAATGCACATCTTACAAAGTCTGATAGAGTCCCATGTCCACTGCATCATTGTGATATTTTATAATAGGGAATATCCTCCAAAAAAATAGATTTTACATCACCAATATTTACAGTTTAATTCCTTGCAAAGAGACAAAGGGCAGAACCATCCTTTCTGGCAACCGTATCATCTTGGATAATGAGTATCCCATTCCCCTTCCATCTTCTGTTCTAAGATCTCATGCCATCAGCACACAAAGGGGAAGGAAAGGTACGAACTGTTCACATACATCAACCCCTTTTTACGGGAGAAGCCCTGGAGCTTCCGACCATGTAAATAAATACCTGACTGTTACAGAAGAGCAAGGACCAGAAACAGGTTGTCTGACACATTCCAAAAATAAACACGGCTGTTCCATCTCCATTATCAGACGTACCCGATCTGAGTCTCAGCAGGGGCCACTTGTGTGAGCAAGCAACACCACGTCTCAGGATGGCAGAGCTCTCGTGACCTTTATTGTTATTACTGTTATCAAGGACATCACAAAACTGCTCTTCCTTGGAAGTGCAGTTTGGCTCTGATTTTCTGCTGGGGGAAGGATTCCATTTTTCCTTCTAACTGTTTATTGTTGTAGGGATCAGTGCTTTTAAGGTATTTCATGTTACAATTTTTCACACAGAAATAGATACTGACTCACTGGAAGAAGACAAAAGCTGAGGAATCTGAAAACAGGGGGCTCTTGATATTCCTATCTATGTCCTCCCCCATCACCACAGGCTACAGATGTGGACTTCCAAGCCCTGGAAACAATTCTTCTTCATGTTAGGAAACCCTTGCTTTCCACTTAACAGCTACTCTGACCACATTCAGTCCTTCAAACCAACAAATGCAGGGAAACAAGGGTAACTTCATTCTCTGCTGGAAAGAGCAGCAACTTAGTTCCAGTGCTAAGGATCTGTGGGCTGCCTTGTCTCTCCCATTAGAAAGCTTCACTCTAAACTCTCAAAACAATTCTAAAGAGACACACTCTCTAAACAAGAAAGCAGTTTTTACAAGGGCAGGACAGGAATGACAAGACAAGGAGAAATGGCTTTAAACAGACACAGGGAAGGTTTAGATATTATGAAGAAACTGCGCCCCGTGAGGCTGCCCAGAGAAGCTGTGGCTGCCCCTGGATCCCTGGAAGTGTCCAAGGCTGGTTTGGATGGGTCTTGGAGCACCCTGGGCTAGTGGAAGGTGCCCCTGCCCGTGGCAGGGCGTGGAGCTTGATGTGCTTTAAGGTCCCTTCCAGCTCAAACAAGTGTGGGTGGCTATTTCCACCATGACTCTGGGACTGTAAAACATGAAACCAGAGACAGGATGGGCTGTCTGAGGGAGGGAGTGCAGCCTCCCAGTTCCCCCCAGTCTGGGGGACTGCCCCCCTCTGCCCTTCAGCACAACCACTGCCTTAAGGCCCAGTTCAAGACCCAGTTCTGGGTCAGGTCAGGGGTTTCTGTGCAAAGTGTGTCCTGACAAAACCAACCCTGTAGGGAGCACCAAGCCAGTCTGCATTGCCTCAAAACCTTGTTTCCATGTTGCATAAGTAACAGAGTGTCAAAGGTTCATTTTAAGCTGTTTGCCTAGACTACTTTGAGTGATTTTCTGTTAAATGGTACTGAAGAATATGTTAAGGTAGGATGGGATGTAATAGGCCTTAAATATGTATGCCCTTTGTATTTATTACAGACCTCAGGCCTCCTATACAATGTGCCAGCATCTCCATTCAATGCCAAACATTGTCAACATTGCAATAGGAAGAGTTTAAACCTACCTCAAGTTAATAAATCAAAATTACCACATTAGCCTATAGAGTTCTTTCTAGTTGAAAGGGGCTTTAGAACACTGTGCAACAAAGAGAATTTTCCTACTGCTAAGCTGGGGAGTTTATCTACTAAAATAGAGTCAGTAAATAGCACATTAGAGAGAGGCCATTCTGGAATACAGTTGGCCAGAAATGAACCACCACAATTAGCAGGAAATTCTAATGGTTTGGTGAGAGTGCTCTGCATCACACTTACAGAAATAGACTTCAGCTTGCATTTTAATGCCAGCCTGATTCTCAAAACTAGGCAGTGCTGATGTCTTCATCATGTAAGTAGATTGAAAGCTAACTCTGGGTAGAGTTAAAAACAGAAAGCAAAATTAGCCGTTAGCATGGAAAGTCACTTTCACTGCTTTATTTTTATATTCTGTCTCTACATTTTTGGGCTGCAACTTCACATTAGAAGCTATCAGCTGCTGAAAATGAAACTTTGGCCCAGCACTCTGTCCTTCCTAAGCCCATCCTGCTGCTTATTCCCTGGAGAGCTCTCTCATGTGCTCTCTTCATCTTGCAGCCATAGCTCAGCAAGCAAGCAGCAATTTGAGCAGAAGAATTTTCCTGCAGCTTACACAGCAGAAAGCCCCGCATTAACCTTCCCGATGACCCTCTCACACAGCTCGGCAGGGCACAGCTACATTTTCACCTAGGGCATCTCCATTCACGCCTTGCCCAAGTGTTGACTAATTTGGGAACACAAACAAGGCCAGCACTGGCAGAAGGAGAGGAACGCCTGCTCTGGGGAACCAGCAGGTCTGCAGACATCTGCCAGGCAAAAATCCCCATCCCACGTGGCTGGCGTCACCCCGCTTTTCCGACTTGGGATTAGCGTGTCGTTTGTCTGTGCACCAACTCTTCCCACCCAGCATCCCCACCAGGTGTCAGAGGCTCTTCCCAACCCACGAGGCAGATGGCTCTCTGGCTGGGATGCCTACCCAGTGCTAGGCACTGGCACTTGGCAAGTTGCTGGAATCCCTCAGCAGGACTATAATAAGCACAGGGCATGACTAAACCTGAAGCGCTGTTTACTTTTTCAGAGGCATCGTGCCATAACGCATATGCCTCAAAGAACTTGAAAAAAATGTGACCCACATCCGCTTTCAATTCCTTACCCCTCTCTCAGCAGCATCTCATCACCCTCAGCCAGCAACCCAAGCCCTGGGAAGCTGTTTTGTAGGCAGTTCCTGCTGGGACAGGGAGGTGAGTGCAGGGCCCAGCAGCAGCACACACCAGGGAACTCAGCCTTGCTCTGTCCACACAGAACCAAGCAGGAAGGACAGCTGGGAGCACACTCTAAAAAGCCTCAATAGACTGACATCTTGCACCACATGATTGTTTACTGGTAGCTATGTTATCAGCCCACTAGCTCCCAATAACTGTCCTAATAATCTTTGCACACACGTGAATAAGGAAGGCTCTGAATAGTCAGAAATTTTTAACACAGAATGCCAGGACTATGAGTTGGAAGGGCAGGGTTAGATCTCCCCTGAATGGCAGGGGGCAAACCAACCACATGTGACATCCTTGACACTTTTTGCAGGCAGAGGAAACCAAGTGCTGGATGCATAACTGCATCTGAAACGGTACATCTCAGGCAACCCTGAGCCAGCACCAAACTCCTGCAGTAAACACTTCATTTTCTTGGGGAAACAAGCCATTTGTCAATACTACCCCAAACTGGTGAACAAAAATTTTCAGGAGGCGGCAAGTCACAGTCGTTAAAGCAAGGCATTTTGACCAGTGATTTTACAATCCAGAGATCCCACCAGTCAGTATCCTAAACCTGTGCCCAAAGAGGTGATGGAACACGCACACATGCAGGCACATATGCACAGATCCAAACTCTAGTGATGAGAAGAGCCACCAGGTGAAAAGAAAGGAATTGCTCCTTTTTGAAGCCATGCACAATTAATTAAAACTGGATTTTGGAAGCATTCTAATTCTAATTAACTCCTCTGAAAAAAACTTCATCTCTTAAAAATACACAGGATGTCATAAGCACTATTTCCCTTTTCCTTTTAACTCCTAACCAGGCAGGCAACTAGCAATGGCCCTGACCTGTTTCAGCTCAAGGAAGCCCCACAGTCAAGTCAAACCATACACCTAGCCTTTAAAAAAAAAAAAAAACAAAAACAAAAAACCTTCAGTAGGTTTTGAAAAAGCGTCCTCCCATTTTTCCCTAATAGGAAGAAGAAAAGGTGGACCTTTAAGCTATTTCACATTGTGTGCCTGTAAGCACTAATCATATTAAAATCCCTTCTTGACCAACACCATTGTCACAAAACTGGGGCAAACACCATTTGGAAATCTTTCTGCTAAAAGCACTTTCCTTCAGGACACAGCTTCAAACCATCAGCTAAACACCAGTACAACCACATGACCTTCTCTGACCCCTCGGTCCCTGCAATCCCCAGTCCCAACAGTGTCATCCTCAGCAATTCTGAGACTCGGACTTGGCAATTCTGCACCTTCCAACCAAAACAGGAATGGAGCTGGACCACACATCTCCAAGGAGAACAGGATCACGTTTCTCTGAAATGCTTCCATTTTGACATCAGTAACTATGTGAGCTGCACACACATGTAGCTTTCTTTCTGGATTTATTACCCCATACATCTGGAAAACTGTTGATTTTCAGGTGAGCAGCTTATGTGGAACCAAAAGGGTTTGGAACTGAAAGCTCAGAGCCACCAGTTAAGACCAAATCTTGACCTGGCACCTTTCAGACTTGGGTTTTTTCCCAGACTGGTGGTGGCCACACCTGTTTGCCCACCTTGATGAATGTGGTCTCCCAAATGCTCACAGCTAATCACACTGCTTGAACTTTCCTTTCTTGACCAGGAGGTGTGGAGTTCTCTAAAGCAATACAGCGTTATCACATATCACCACCGTGCTATCAGACTGGAATCCCAGCCCCTTACCTCGTTCAAAGACTGTTTTTTTCCAGCGGAAGTCCTCACCGGTACAGGTCATGCCTCTCAGGTAACCAGCGGTGGCCAACCACAGGACAAGAGCCCCATCCAGTGGCCCCTTTCCAGACAACACTTACCAGAGCCGTGAACCCATTTTTCGTGCGCCCCTCCCCAGACCCTCAGAAACACCAAGGTGCTTCAGTTCCCTCGATTTCCATCGTGCAGGTTATTTCCCATTAGAAATTGGGACTTGGTATTAAAGGGGATAAACCCCAACATGGACACACAAAAATGATGGTAACTTCTGAAATGTTACGAGTCTCTTGTTTTCAGACAGCACCGAGATTGCTTCCCACAGATACCCATCCCATGCATGTTCTCCTGAGCCCTCGCAACCTTCACTTAATACAGATCATTCTAAACAAAAATGCACACTTCCCTAGCGGCTTCAGAAACCAGAGTGGGAAAGGACGTAATAAACATCAGGGTGACTTTGGGAGCTATCATTGTTTCTACCTCAACACATGGTCTCAGGAGACCACCAGTCTTACGTACAACCAGCCTGTTTCTGGGACCTTTGTGTTCCAAAGCCTGGAGTGGTGGGACACCTCCTCTGTCCAGAAGGCAAGTCTGCTCTGAGGTGAGCCTGACCTCTCCCTAGTGTACCCTCACATTGTTTCTGGAAGAAGTAATGCCAGCTTGCTTCTGCTGTTCCACTTGCTCTAATTTACCTGGGACAAAGGGTTATCTCTGATCTTTCTGTGGGGGATGTAACAATATGGTGAAGGAAGATTGTCTTAGACTGAATTCCTCCTGGGTGCCTTATAATTAGAAGGCACAGTCAGAAGACTGTGGCAATAAAAGAGGCTGGCTTTAGGTAGCTGAGCCAAAAGACAATTTTTTAAAATGGCAGTAGTATAAAAATCAAAAATAAGTACTGTACACTTTTATGTTATGGAAAGAACTGGCACGATCTCATCTCTAAAGGGATTTAGGTGCCAAATTGCCTCCACAACCAATTCAAACACTCAGAATTCCTGAGCTTGTGAAGATGAGTGCAAATTTAATAATAAAATGTTCTCCACCTATAAAAAAAGACTGTTTCAGAAGTCAACTGTAATTAACTGCTGACAGATCTCCAAGTTAAACCCTTTGCAACAGCAGCCCAGAGACAGTGTCCCTTTGTTAACACCACATCTCACACTCTGCAAGGACCACTTTGCTTTTCTTCTGAGGCATTACTCAGGCATGGAACAGCACAAGAGTCTAATCCCACTTGGCTTTAGGTTTGCAGGGGCACAGATGTTCTTCCCACCAGATATTTTCCCACCAGCCTGGGGCACACTTGCTCAGCCCACAGCCCAGTGCCCAGGACACTGAGGAATGTGTTTATTTTGACACCAAAGAGCCAGTTTATATTTTTCTTCTCTTCCCATCATATAACTAGGAGCTACAAGTGCCCAGCTGAAATATTCTGTCACACTTGCTGCTGAAGCATACACTGGGTGTGGATCAGTCAGAAAGCAACCACCACAGCTGTAGCCATGGACTCGCCTCATTACCTGCGATGCATTTCTGCTCCTTCCCTGTGTCTCTGGAGCAAGTCCCTTTTCAGCTTTACAGCAAAGCACGACGGAGGAGCGAGAGAGTCTCAGATACTGCCAGCCATCCCAGGAGTCACAAGTGTGCCTAGAACCAACAAAAGAGATTATTCATCTTGTGCCCAGATGCCTCTGAAAAAGTCAGGGCCAAACTGCAACAAGAAGAGGACTGCTAGTTGCCAGGTGAAGCAGTCAGCAATGGGGCTGAGCCAGGCTGGACCAGGCTTCAGCTTCCAACATCTCAATTAGCTGTGCAGGCCCTGAGGCTCTGCTGCAGGTGCATTCCCACCAGGACACGAAACCAGCTTGTTACCACATAGCAACAAGGGTTTTTTTTCTTCCCTGTAGCCAAGGCAAGCAACTGTGGGACTTGAAGAAGGCACTTAGTTCATTACTGTGTCACAGGCTTCCAGCTTTCTGCTCCTGTCCAGCCTTGCTTCCACAGCAAACACCTCCATTCGCTAACAACTGGAAAAGGGAGGAAGGATTCCCTAGGACAAAGATAAAATCAGGTGGTTTGACCACTGAGGCTAAGGCTATTTTGGCCACCGCTAAAGCATCAGATTAGCCAGTCCATTTTCTAAACCACACTCACAGGAGAAAGGAAGAAGTCAAAGACAAGACTGCAGTAAGCCAACAGGAACAAGCAAACTGCCGCACAACACAGATGCACGCACCCAAAACTGTTGAACTTGTGGGCAAGGCTGGAAAATCCTGAAGCTGAGCACCACGGACAATTCTCAGCCCATCAGTATGGCAATGATTTCCAGGAGGTGGCAAAGGCCTGGGCATGGAGCCAGGCTTTTGCCACTGCACTGGGTACTGTAAGGACCTCCCTTTCAAATCCACACAGTGAAACTGGCCTTAGAAGTGCACTCTGACACCCCCTGGCCCTCAGCCATCTGAGTGGGGCAGGCCAGCCTGTTAAGACAGAAAATCCTCAGAGCATCTTCCCAGAGAAGTAAGCCAAAACCCAGATCCCGGGTGCTAAGAGAACAGATCACAGGAAAGGCAGCCATGAGACAGCAAAATACCAGACCGTAATGAGCTGCAATGATTAGTGAGCAGTAACTGTGCTGCGTGTGGTTACAGAGCAATATTGTGTGTTTGGAATCACTGTGACTACAGACTCTGGCTAGATGCTGTGGACACGTTTTTCCCAAGACACTACTAAACCTAGAAGCTGCTTCTGAAGTCTATCCAGGATGTGGCAAAATCTGTCAGGGGTTGAGAAGCCCTGCTCCTTTGCAAATCCAAGCATGATGGAGAAAGCAGAGTGAGAGTTTACAGCTAGAGGTGTCAGGAGAGTGAGGTGACCTCTCCCAATGACAGAGGGACATGGGATTAAGCCCAGTCACACACCATCCTCTAGTGAGAGTCAAGAATGGTGCTGGGCTTGCCAGGTTACATGGAGTCTGAGGGAGGAATGAAATAAAGCATGTCAACACAGGCTGCATTTTCTTCCTAAGGCAGACAAGAAGAGTGCTGGAGGGCTGTCATCAGGGAAGGAACACAGTTGGCTTCAAAAGGTTGTGAAATCTTTGCCTATTTCCAACCAGTGCCTCAGTGATGGGAAAGAATGAGCAATCATTCCTGGACTGGGAGGAAAAAATAATTGGCTTTCCCAAATCATTACGGGAAATAAACCCAATACTAAGTCATACAAAAACACCATCTGCCCAACAAACCTCAAATGACACAGTAAACTTGGTGAGAATCTTGTGGAAGAAGGAAGCCCCTTTTGCTCCTTTCTAGCTGGAACCCAAACACCTGGTAGAGTTACTGAGAAGTCACCCAAGTCCCAGTTACACCAGTTAACCAATAAATATAAGGAAGAAAAATCGATGGCGAGGAAGGACTCAGTAAGTCTCTTGGCAGAGTCCACACTTGGGACCATCACACCATCACTGTTTAGATAAAAATCCTTGAATGCCAGAAGGCCAAACTCCATGAACAAGTCAAGCAAAGACACCAAGTCATGGAAAATAAAGAAATACTGACAGCAGGCAGGTTTAGAAGAGATAGGAGGAAGGAATATCTTCCCTGTGGGACTGGTGAGGCTCTGGCACAGGTTGCCCAAAAAAGCTGGGGCTGTCCCATCCCTGGAAGTGTTCAAGGCCAGGCTGGACAAGGCTTGGAACAATCTGGCAGAGCAGAAGGTGTCCCTACCCAGGGCAGGGGCTCAAAGATGATGACCTTTAAGGTCCCTTCCAATCAAACCATTCCTTGACTCAATGATTCAGCGGGATGGAGTTCCAAAAAGAGATTGCAAAGGCTGCAGGTTGCCTTTGTAGCAAAAAAAAAGACAAGGAAATTTTTAATTTCTTGGCAAAAACAATTGGGTACAAATAATAAATTCTGAGCAACTAGCATGTGGGAAATTCTTCAGCCAATCTGTGATCAGCCCCAAGCTCTGCTGGAGACTGTTTTGAGAGTCTGCTCTATCAAAATAATAATAATAATTTAAAAAATTTAAAAATGCAGAGTTCAGCAAAGCTAGTTTTAAGTTCACAAATAACCTTTTAATGACTCTCTACTGCCTCCTGACTTCTTCCAGCCACTCAAAAGACATGTATCACTCATTGAGCTTTAAAACAACAAATAGCTCAACACTGATACTCCATTTAATCAAAACATTGCCGCGAATCCCTAGAGATGAGGTTGTGCAACAGGCTGCCAGGGGCAAGGAGCGCACCGCTGTGGTAAGCAATTTGTAACAGCAGTAAGGACAAGTGAAGAAATCAGCAGTGAGGCTGGGGCGGGGATTTTCACCAGCCTCTACAAAGACTCCCTGCTCTACATGAATTATAACCAAATGCCTTCATTACAAGCAAGTCATAACACCATATTCCTTTTCTTAGGTAACATCTATACATGCCAAATCCCTTACCAACAGCAGATAAGCAAAGAGCTCCAGGGTGAAACGGATCTCTACACACTACAGCAATGCAAACGTCACAGAAGCTGGTTTTCTCCACATTATTTATATTTGCAGCACATTTTTCACCTTACTATCGCAACAATACTGGATTTACATTCCTTATCTAATTTCTTTTCCCAAAGCAGTAAAAGTCTGCCCAAGCCCGCATCTCATGATGTCCCTTCCTGCTGGAGCAGAACCTGCTTGTGGGGGGAAATTAACTTTCTCACAGGAAAGAAGTTTAGACACACGCTCTTTCTGAGAAGCTGAATGGTACCTTAAACATCTCCTTTCTCCATCTCCCATCAGTGACTTGTAAAAACTGAACGCACTTGTGTTCTAAGCCAGCAGAATTCAGATACCAAGAAGGGAAAAAGGAAGAGAAAAACCACGCAATTCGTATCCAAAGCATAACACAAGTATTTCAAATTTACGAGTGTCAGAGGAGAGCACCGCCCTAAGCCCTTTCATTAAACATTGACAGAGAGTTCATCTGTATATCTTAATCTCGAGCAAACAAACCCAAGTTTGGAGGCAGGTGTGCTTAGCTGGATTAGAGATCACTTTCCCCTCTCACCCCACCACATTTTAGGGCATCAAACAGAGACTAAAGCCTCAAAAACACCATCAGATTTGGGACTGATGGCTCTCTCCCAAGTCCTTTCTCAGCATGTTTTCCTGACTGAGAGATGCTATCAAGAAAACAAACATAAAAACCACAAGCTAACTTGGTGAGTTCCTCTTGGACAATTTGCTATGTGCCAGGGGGAAAAGAAAACAACCAATGTTCATTCTCTTACAACATGTGCTTAACTAAATCCCAGTTCAAATAAACAGCTGTGCCCAGACCTTGGCTCTGAGGGCAAGCCTGTGCCATGAGCTCAGCACACCTCTACCTTGCCTGATGCCAGCAAAGGGCTTACAGGGTGAGCACAGCTTTTCCGGGTGAAAACCTATTCTTGCTGCAAGAAATTATTCCAGCTTTCCCAGGCAAAACCTGCACTGACAGAAAGAGCTTTTTAACCAAAGCAACCATGCCAGCAGAAGACAGAAGACAAAAGAGGCTGCCAAGTTTGTAATGGCCTTATTTAATCGTTAACCTGTTTATTTGGCAGAAGAAAACCATCAGTAGATCCCTCTCAAAGCAGTTCTTATTCACTAGCTCTGTGGGGAGGTAAAGGCACGACCCAACAATCCCCACCGGAGCACCCAGCCCCCCACAAATGGCTTTTCCTACACGCACCACCCTCGAGTGGCAGCACTGCCCTGGGTATATATATGGAACTGATATGGCAGAGCAAGATTGAATTCATCATCACAGCAGGCTCACAGCACGGGTCCTCAGCCCCATCAGCCATCATCTGGGAAGAGCAAAACACCAAACACCTCCCTTGGGAAACGGCCGGGACATACAGACCTTCCAGAGAGAAAAGCAGGGATATTCAACCTCCTTAAGGGACTTACTCTTGCCTTTGTTCTCCCACTGTTGCTTCCTCCAAGTCCAGCACACAGGAGCCAGCACAGAGGTTTTGCTGTGTCACTGGCAAGGCAGGAGCTCAGCACCCACCTGCTCTGTGAGTGCTGAAGCTTTGGCAATCGCTCAAGGTAACAGGTTAGCAGCATGGAACATTGCTAACCTCCACTGTGTCCCTCTGCCTTTCCACCAGATGTGAGGAGGGAAACTCCACACACTGCAATGGCTCTTCGGGCATGTCTCTAGGTGACACTTCCCACCTCTCAGTACAGTTGTCAGCTCCAGAAAAACAGGTCAGTTTTTATCCTTCCCTCCTTTAGAAACAATAAAAACCCCCTCACTGCTGAGCAGACCCTTCAGCATTGTACTACCAAACCTGGAGATAAAATTCCATTGATCAATTTACTCGTAATGTCTATAAACCTGCTTGGTGCAGTCCCTGCCCACCTCATTCCCTCAGCATCTTATGTGACTTACCCTGTTTTATTCAGCGCACTGCCTGTTCCCACCCCTCACTCGCTCATTCCAATGAGAGACACACTCTAGTTCAAAGCAAGAGTTCCATCCAAGCTAACTTCAAGGGCCAAAGGATTAGCTAGAGCTAACAGAGAAAGCCTTCAGAAGCTGACACTGGTTCCATAAAATCATCTCCCTCCTGCTAAGGTCATCCAGAGCAACACTAAGAACTGCTAGCCCACAAGTTTCAAATTTTACAGTAAAACTGGGCCTCTAAACAAAGCTGAGAACCCTCATTTTGACCACTGAGCGACCAAAAAACCCCATCCTATGGATGGGAGTCTCCTTTCATTACTGCAAAGCAGAAGCACTGATGAAATGCTGCTGTTGGAAGGAAGAATGCCCC